>NW_010972439.1:3350237-3534628 GCF_000737465.1 Haliaeetus leucocephalus | reverse complement strand
TGATTTTAAACAAAAAGTACACTAAATAACTCCAGACTTTTAGTGCTATTATAATAATAAAATTACAGTCTGGGCTACAGTTAACTCAACACTGACAATACTTCTGCACACTCTCTCTGTCCTCCTTCTCCCTAGCCACAAATACATGGTATAAAAGAGGCTGAATGGAGTAAGGAAAAGTACACAGTGACCTGAATATTATTTTTTTTAACAAATAAATATATGTTCCATAATTCATTGCTATTTATTAAAGTTCCAGTTCTGCCACACTTAAGCAGACTGAGAAATATTTGCCCAGAGTGTTTTCCTGTATCTTTCAGTGGTGCTACTTAATGTACAAGATACAACACAGTGGAGGAAGGGTGGCAGAATCAAGGGTACATTATTTTCAGTATAAGATCTGTAGAATTTCATATTCAGTGTCTAATCAGTACTCCAACTCAACCGTCAGTAGCATTCTGCCTAATAGAGACAGCAGTAAGCAATTTTTTGTGTAGCAATGTTGACTAGAGAAAGATACATTTTAAAAGGACAAACTAAATCAGGGAATAATGAGAGAAGTAATTTTTTTCTTGCTTTAGCATGCTGACCATCTGATCAACATGCACTCCTGCCTTGTACAAATAGGGAAGCGTCATTCAGTTTGTGAGGCATTGGTGCCATGCAATAAAAATAAGTCAACAGTAGGACACCACATTAAGTCAATAACTTCTTGCATCAAGCAAGTTATGGTTTTCTTAACTCCCTCTGTGGAATGATGGTTGGAGGTGACTTATTGATAATATGTCCCCCTCTTAAGGGAAGGTAAACCTCCAGGGTGGAATGCGGCGGACATGCAAGACGTCTGTTCCATAGTAATTCCCTAAGCAACATAACCTGCAACCGTAGATGTTAGCAACACCAGGGGAGCCTGGTGTGCTGACTCTGAGAAGCAACACGGAGGCTGGAGCGGAGTGGAGACACCACGGCCAGGCTCTGTGATATCACTGGAGGGATGGGGAACTGGAACTATTGGACCAAGAACAGAAGGTCCCTGCATTGAATCCACTGAAGCAAGGAGGTGAAATAATGGGGGTTCTGTCAAGCTAATGCCCTACTTCTGATTTATACCACACGTGCCCAGTTCTGGGATACTGACACGCAACATCAGGTCCTTTGGGTGAACTTTGCTCATTATAATCTCATTATAATACCAAAACACACCTCCATCCCAAAAGCTACCCGCCTCCAAGGTGCGACCACCCCTCACTGAGCACGCGCTCTGAATTTTCTCTAGCATATACCTTTAAAAGCAAAGTGAGAGAACTTAATACCAATCAAAGTAAAGGTATGTATGACTAGAGTCACTCAAGCTCCACCTAAAAAACCTAAGAAAATATAAAAGGGCTTAAGAGAGGAGGACTGTTAGGGAAGATACCATCATAGACAAGCTGGGAAGACATCGCTGACTTCTGGGATCAGTTGACGGGCTGAACCTCTCTTCCCTCCTAAAGGGACGCCTACTGGGTGAGATTTGAACGCTCAGTTATACCGAGTGCTTCCCCCGGAAACTTAGAAATCTCTGTAGAGTTTTTCCATAATTTAGTGTGCTTGTAGTCGACTGTATTATTATTTGCACATGCTTTGCAGACAGTGTATTTATCACCAGCAATCCAAAAGAACACGTATTGTTGCTCTAATAAACTGCGCTGCTCATTAATCTAGTCATGATAGTTCATTAACGCAACCAAACTCCGTAAGTCTGGTAATTCTCATGCATTGAATGTGGCTAAGCCAAGAGTGCAGTTCGCTATTAAGTGCATCCATAATTGTGATAGTTCAGCATATTGAACGTGACCAGACTTAGAGCGTTGAATTGGACATCACTCAGAAATTAAACCTAGCCACCCCCAGACCCTCTGACATCTGAGGATAAGCTGGAATGCAATGGGGTTTATTTTCTGCCAAACTTCTTTACCCTTTAACACAACACCCTCATAAGTAATTTTAAGTTGTTCATCCTGTTTTGCTGAACAATGCTGTAAAATAATTCCATAAGCAATCACTAATAAGATTACAGCTCTTAAGGGTGCAAAGGTTACAAAAGATAGGCAAAGGAAAGTCAACATTTACTTTATAAAAACTATGTAGAGTTTTTTATACAAAAATGTAATAAAATAGTGTTTCAAAGGATGAAGCTAAGCCATATCAGTTAAGAGTAAAAAAAAATCCAGAACATTTTCTCTTGTAGGTTTTTGTTTTTAGGAGATGTAGGAATTTATTGTTAATGTCTTCTTTCCATGAGAAGGAATTAATGTTATCTATATGCCTTTTTTCTGTTTTCCTTTTTGACAATATGTTACCTCCCTGAAGGTTTACATGGTTTTTTTCATTGTACTGTGGCTGGCAGCCACTGTATGTCTGAAAAAATAATGCCAAGATGCTAATTACCACAAGCAGTATTTAAATAAGCTGATGTGATCTTTTATATTTCAATTCCTTCCTTCTGAAACACTAGCTGAGCATCAGACTGCTCCGTTCTTTAAGTGCCATATTTATCTCCTTAATTATTTCACTGGGACTGTCACACCTTGTATTCATATTTTGCTTGGGTACAACATGTATGAATACAGTTATTTGTCTTGCAACCATAACTTGTCTTTTTTAATGATTTATGGAACTTGTCTAATCCAGTTTGCTCGTGATTCTGTCTTTGCATCACAAAGTTCAGTACAATTTCTTTTTTTGTATGTGTGTATTGAGATGGATAGGAAGAAATGAGAGGAAAGTAAAAGGGGAATAAAAAGAGGTATGGTGAGAATTTAAAGCTATTTTCAGTCATGAATACTTCCTGCTAAAATTTCATTCCCCAGAGAGATATGAACAAGACAAGTGTTTTGATGAACATCAAGAATATTTCAAGCAGCATTATTTACAAAAGTATGCAGGGATGACATTGCATAGGAATGAAGTGTCATAAAATCATCAGTGTTGATATGGAAAAAGTATTAATACCCTTCTTTCTTTAAAATAATAATTCCTATATTATTTTTCATTGATCTATTATCATGCCCTGAGACAGAACAAAATAACTTTTCCACAAGAAGCTTTAGACAAAGCTGCAAATGAGAGAGAAAATTTTCAAGATACAAACTTAAAGCTGGTCTCAGATTTGGGCACTAAAATCAATAAACTAATTTTAAAATACAATCTTTTTGGAAACTTTTGATTCTCACTATTTGAAATGCAGATATGAATTTCATAGTGGAATTAAAAAGACATAAAAAGGGTGATGACACCACTTAATTTTCATTATTTTCCTCAGGAAACTGAACACAAAAATAATTTGAATAGCTCTGAATATACAACCTTCAACATTCAAGTATACATGTGAAAACCTAGCTTTTCAGCTTCTCTCTTGCCCAGAACTAACTGGGATTAGCTGCAGTTAGACAGCATATCCCACATGGCATGCACATGCTGCAGGGTCATGTATGCTTATCCTTATGGCAGGACCTCTATCAGCAAGCCCTTCTCTCCTACCACCCCTCCTGTTTGCAAATCCTTATCTAGTAATCAGAGAATTAACTGGTTGAACAGCTTGTTCTCTCCAAAAATGGCATAGTCAGCAGACCAGTGTCTTGCAGAGCTACTTGTACTGGCACACTGCAGTTCACTAATGTACACGAGCAACTTGATTTCCCTCTAACCTCTTCTGAAATCTGTACTGGGTTTTTTTCCCAATTTTCAGTACTTTCAAAACTCAAAGAAAATTGCTTAAAAAAAAGGAATAAAAATTATTCTAGGGCTGGAGAAAATGTTCCACAGAGACAATTAAAGAACCCAGTCTGTTTAGCTTAACAAAAAGGAAATTATACCCAATTAAGACTAACTCACTGACTTCAGCTCAGGGGTAGTTGAGTGAGGTGTAACATCTGACTGGTTTTGTATCAACGGGTTAAGGGATCCCACAGTCGCTGTTGATCTCAAGAACTCCAGATCACTTAATGCCAGATTATTTTATTCTTCCACTTGCCATAATGGGAGTATTATTTTAAACATTTCCTAACATGAACATATAAATACAGCTGAAACTTGTCATCTACATGTCAGTTACATTTCATTCATTCTTTGTGAATCTCATACCGTTACAGGTCAGATCACCTTCCCCTGTTGCAGCATGCATATACCATGTACTCACAAAGTTTCCTTCTCTGATCCTCCACCCCACCGTGCACTTTATAATCAGTTCTGGGAATTGCCAGCATAGTTGTTTTTCTGCTAGGTGTAATCCCAGAGTAGAACTGATGGGGTGAAGCTGCACAGTGGCAGAAATCCTGGCTATTTCTGTCATGACTACTGTAGTGTTGGGACTTCCATCATGTAAGACATAACATTAAATAAATATGTTTCTGACAGAGAGAAGCCGGACAGAATTCATCCCTTAATGTTATAGCAGCAGCTCCTACTTTAATGATTGTCTAGTACTACAGTATTGCTTGTAAAAATATCATCAGTAAGAGATAATTTAATCATGTAAGAGATTGAAGTGCTGAGGGAAGACTGAGAACAAAATGTAGCATCCTCCTGTAGGCATTATGTTTGTGCTAAGGATGGAAACCAATAGTAAACCTCTGGAAGAAAGTGAGTCTCTTTATGCCAGTTATTCCCAAGCTTGACATTAAACAAGTGTCGTTACAGTCAGTGATGTGTTCCTTTCTCAAATATATATTCTTCTTATATATAAGTCTACATGCTTTTTGAATAACATGGAGATGCAACTTTCAGACACACTCAAGTTAAAGCTCTTCAGAATATCCCCTCGTGAGAGTGAGCCCGCTGAATGATTTAATATGGACACATTTTAACATGCAGAATTAATGAACAAAGGGAAGAAATCAAGCTTCTTATTCAGCTAAATTTCTTTCCAACCATATTTAAATGATAATGGTCCTCAGAACTTGAAAACTTAAGGTCTAAAACATAGCTATTATGTCGCCATTATGGCAACATTACTAGTTAGAATAGGTTAGCTAAGGAGTTTATAGTTTCCAACCCTGAGGGATTTTAAGATCAGACTAGCCAGACATCCTTCTGGAATGGTCCAGGTATAGCTGAATATTTTGCTCTTCATTAGTTATATAGAGAACCTAGTGAGACTAGCTTCGAAACCTGTTAGGTGCTAAGAGTAAGTGCTGTGATATCCCCATCACTGCGACACTTAGCTTCTTTTTTGTTTTCTTTCACTTTTTCTTTTCTCTGAACTCACTTTTTTTAAAAAATGTTTTCATTTGGAAAACAATGTATAGTTCAAAAAAATCACTTGCTCATTAAAAAAGACCCACAAAATAGGTCTAATCAGCTAGCTTGACTGACATGATAATCAAGGTCTGCACAAGGGAAGTAGATGAGCCAAAAGACTTAATGTCCTATCAGAAATCATTGAGAACGTGGGGAAGAGAAACCAGCTCTTAAGATATCTGTGCTTGAGCTGTTTGAGGCGTCCAGAACTGTAGGATGACTGCAATAAGCAGCAGACCAAACTGGATGGAAGAAACTAGTTGGAGTTAGCTGTGTAATGGGCCCTGGAGGCCCACATATCAAAATGCCTTGATATGGCTTTCTGGCCACCCATTTTCAAACATTTCTATTTTTTATGGCATGTACTTGGAAGAGACCTGGAAGGGCTGAACACTTTGAGGGACCCTGCTTCAAAGTATAACCTTACTACAGTGTAAACATCTTTTGAAGCAAATCCCACTGAACAGACAACATATACCTGGAGAGAATATTCTTGGAAAATTGGAATTGTAAGTATTTTTTTTTCAGTTTGCTACTGTAGGCTTCCTAAAGCAGATATTTCCCTGATAGGTCTTTCTACTTCCCATTGTTTAAATAAAATATGTTTGTCTTTTTTATTTTAGAAATAATCCAATTATGGAAACTGTTGGAGTATGGAAATGCAAATAAAACAGTGGCTAGAAATTTAATTTCCCCCCTCAAGAGCTTAGGAAATTCTTTTGTGGGAAAGGCATGATTCAAATTAGCTCAGTAGTAATATTTTTTAAATTACAGGCTGCATTTTGAAGATGCTACTGTTCAGCTTCTAAGCATAAACTCATGCAAATGCCAAAATCACATACAGTAACTACTTAATTTTCATTCACAATTGTCTTGAATATATAAAAAATGGAAAGCAGAATATTGCACTTTTTGTCTTTTCATGGTAAATTAATTATGTACTGTAACTATGTTTTAAAGTGTGCCCTGTTTTAATAAACACATAGTCTCATTGAGTTTGCTATGATCTTGTCATTGTAGTAGGGCAGAAGTATTCTTAACTCCTACATCCTGAAGACTGATGTGAAAAGCAAATGATATATACCCAGTCTGGTAACTTGATAACATTTGATTTTGCAGCTACAGCCCTTCAGTCTTTAAATTATGACATATATGCTTCATTTGAAAAATGAATGCAATATATAACTTTTATGTCTAATTAAATGAGAGAGAGAAAGATGATATCTCTGATAGCAAAAGAACAGGTTATCTGGTTTACATACCAATCGATGTAGTAACTATTGCTGCAACAAATACTAAAAGTTAAATTTCTCTTATACATAAATGTTGATGCGCTTACAATGATTTCATTATATTGGGGTACTAAATTAGACCCGAAATGACCATCCAACCTTTGGACTGGTTTGTGCATGCCACAAAAATTGGGCTCAAAATATCATAATTATACAGATTTTTCAATAAGCAATTTTACATGGCTTCTTTTAGCTTCACTCAAAACCTACATTTTCAATACAGAAAAAAAAGAATTCTTAAAAATAAACAAACAAGTAACCATTTTGAACCTCAGAAAATCATTAGGCTGAAGAAGATTTTCTTTTATATAGCAATTCACTCACTCCAGCTCTTTAACTTACCTATGTTATCACAGAGTAAGTTAGAATGTGAAAGAGATTTTATTAGGCTCTTCGTGTATTGTTAAATGTAATTGGTGTGAGTGCATTCATCTTCAGAATTCATGTTTTCTTGCATTTTCAGAAGTCATCTTTAATTATTTATTCTGCTTATGTACTGATTTATGACTATTTCTGAGAGGAAGAGTTCATGGAAGAAAAATACTCAAAGGCAAGATCAATCTCACAGCTGATGAAGAATATTGCACAACATACAGCTGGTATTTTGCATTCTTTAGAAGACAGACTGAAATTCTGCTGGAATTAATTTTTTATAGTTGGTGTACTGATAGCCACAACTGGAAAAGGATCCAATAATTTTGTTTCTTTAACTTAAGCCTCTAAATATGCAGAACCACAAAGTTAGGATTTAAAGCCTCGCCAAAATTTTCATAAAGGCATGCAAATGTTAAGATTTGAATTATCACATTATTGAGTTAGATTTCATTTACTCAGTTAGGCTCCAGTTCTCACTGTTTCCCAGATTTTCCAAACCTGTCTGATGTAGTCCACTGGACTTAGAAACTTCAACAATCAAATTCTGCCTGCCAGTGAGCCTAGTATCATTTAAAGCATGTAACAGTTTGAGTAGTGAAGGTCAGATCCTCAAAGATGTTAATTCCCAGTAATGGCAATTAAGGCACAAAGCACCTTTAGGAGTCTGCACCTCAGTTCCTCAAAGCATTCAGCCTCTCTAACTGGCCAAGTTTTCCCCCATTTACTGTCTTTTTCTGCTGTGTCAGCATTACAGCAGTCTTAAAGGCCAACAACTGAACCGAAATGGAGAGCAGCTGACCATTCCTAAAAATGCTATTTTATTTCCTGGAAGAGATGAAATAAGCTGACAGGCTGGGCTTTTCAATAGCAATTGGAATAAACATGCAGAAATTTGTGTGTGTTTGTTGGGAGGGCTGTTATCTAATTCTTTCACTGTTGGAGCTTTTGTCTTACTGGATTTCCTTTTTTATTAAAATTCTAGGAAAAAAACCCCACGCAGCTGTGCCATTCATTCACTCTTGTTATCTTGTTATCTCTTGCTTGTTTGTCAAAATGCAGAGACCACTTGTGCCATGGCAGCAGTGAGAAGAACCTGTAGAAGCTAAGCAGGTTGGGGTCCATGACAGCACCAGCAATGAAACAGTCATTCTGTTAGGGAGAAGCTGGCTGCTGGTCTCAGCTGGAAACTGATGCTGTTTCACTATCAATGTCAAGAATAGGACAGTGTCCTAGCAGCAAGTGATAGTCAAATGACATTGGAAGAGGAAGAAAAGAGACTCAGACCTGTAAGATTCACAGCCTCCATTCCTAAGAGAAAGGAAAGTAAGCAGCAGAGCTTGGTGATTTTCTCCTAAAGGCCTCATCTGTCTGCTGCAGCTGACATCCTAGAGTGTGCTGCTTCCAGAGAACTCAGCTTTTACAAATTACTATAAAGTGGATGCATTTCATCTCTCACAGTGATCGCAACCCCATGTGCCCTTCTATTTGTGTCATGCATTCACTCTCGGGAACAATCTCAAACTGATCAAAAGTGAGTATCAGTCTGGGAGGGCAGGAGACTTGTATGGTATACATGTTCATTTTCCTAGTTGAAGATTAAAAAGGATTAGGAATCTAGGTATTCTGGAGAAATATGCATATTCCAGGACACCAGGACAGCTTTGGCTCCCTTGACCATTGAGATGATATTCCACATACTTTTGTACATGGAAAGAATACCCCTGACCATGGAAAACAGTCTATTTTCTATAGGGGATGTACTTATCTAGTAAGAAAGGCTTTAAATAGAAATCAAGGGGAGGACATAGTGTGAGTGACAAAAGTCCATAGTTAAGCACAAAAAGGGAAACTTGAATAAGGGTATCAAGATTGCTTGAGTGGCAGGGGGTTAGGATTATTCAGAATAAGAATACAAAGAAATATAAAAAAAGGAAATAAAAGGTCAAGACTGCTTACTTATGTATGCTAATACACAGTATACAGGGAAAAAACAAGGGATTTGACAAGATAATTAATATGACTGAAAGACTAATACTAAAAGAATACAATTTGTTCAGAAAGACAACGAATGACCACAGAACTGTCTCTATTGCAATCCTGAGAGACAGAAAGGGTTATATAAAAATTAGGTAGACTTCAGTGCAGAGAGAGAACTTGTAGACACTATCTAATGAGAACAAGGATTAAGGGATAAAGCAAAGCCTGAAGGAAAAATACTAGGGTCATAAATTAACCCTGGGCAGAGAGGTAAGAAGTGTTATAGGAGATTAACTTGGTTAAAGAATAAAATCCTCATTGACTCCACCCACAAGAAGGAATTATAAATACTGTGGATGCTAGATAATGTACCAAAGGTGAAAATAAGAAAGCAGCAGGAACATGTAACCACATGAAAAAAACAACAACAAAAAAAACAGGGCATGGAATGAGATGCAACTATGAAGCAACTACTTTGGAAGAAAGAACTCATTCTATTATTGACTTACTGTAATAATTTCATACTTTGAAATAGTTCTTTCATTTGCTCTGTTAATTGTAAAAAGGAAGATCAAGGACTACTCTATTCAATAGAGAGGAAAATAATTTGTAGGTGAATTTGAGCATGAAGGTGTTTCGTGCCTTTTTTTCCTAGCAATCTTCACTAAACAAACCAGTTGTGATCAATTGACTAATAGAATTAAGATGGTATCTTCCCAAATATTCTGAAGGTGATGATCAAATAAAATGTTTGCAGCTACCTGGAAAATAAGGTAGAATGACATGCAGATGGCAGCCAATGGGATTTTTTTTTTTTTTTCCTAAGAATAAATGTCAATCTAATCTAATTTCCTTCCAGACAGCATGGCAGGCTGGGCGGGGAGAAGTCACTGAGGTCATTTATCTTGGCTTTAATAATACTTTTTATATTCTCACATGATCTTCCCATAAATTATACAGGAAACACAGTCTTGATGAAATTCTGATAAGGAGGATGCAAAACCTGTTGACTAAGTAGTGTGGAAGAATATGTTAAGTGGAGTTATGCAAGTTATCCCATTGCTTATCTCCTCTTCAATAGTTTTATTAACAGCTGAATATTGCAATGAAAAATGTGGTCATTAAATTTGTAAATGACGTGAAGATATAATCTGTAAGAAAAATATGGCTAAATACAAAGTACAAGATCTGAGCAGGAAAAATAAGCTGTTACAAATGTAGGATGGAGGACAATTAACTAGATGACTCCTGCCCAAAAATGGGTCTGAAGAAGTTATAATCATAAACTGAAGGAGTTTCACACTGTTGTTTAAAAGGCAAACTTCTTATCAGGAAATATAAATCAGAGCACATCATGAAGTAATCCTGCTTTACTTATCACTGATAATGCTTCAGCTGCAGTAGGGCACTGTGTTTCAGAAAAGGGATGGGCGCTAATGGGAAATAATCCAGAGATCACAGTAGGTCACAAAGTAATGAGTTTAAATGCAGCAAAGAAGATTCAAATTGGATATTGTGAGGTATGTGGTAGCAAAGATCTCTTACCATTATCATACACAGAGATTGCCTAGGAAGGCTGTGGTCAGGGAAGGTCTTTAAGAAGAGATTAGAAAAGTATTTGTCAGATGAGGTCCTTTCAGCACTGTGCTTCTGTGATTCTCTGTTTTTCTGCAATTTTCTCCAATAACCTGAATTTCTTGCTCTACCTAAGTTTGACTCTGAAAGTTGGGTGGGTTGGCTTCAGGGGTGGTTTACTGGGAAGATTTGCATAAGAGTAAATAACTCTGACATCTGCAGTTTTCCATAGGTACAATGCTAGAATTGGTTGTTGCAAAGGGATATGCAAGAGCTGAAGCTGTTTCTTCAGGCAGAACTATCCATGGGATGTGTCTTTCATATTTAATTTCTTGTATTGAACATACAACTGTGTTCTAAAATATTTACCTTACATAAACTCATCTCTAAGACATTTTCATCTATAGGCTGCAAGCAGAAAAGCAGAGAACATGATTGAAACCCCAACCCTATTCATTTTAACCCAGAATGGAAAGCTTGAAATCGTGTGCCCCAAGGGACTATTAACAAAGATAGTATTCAAATTAGATTAAAGCTTGTAGACATGTTGTGAATAATGTGTGCCCATTTCCCACAAGATTAAGCTTTTCTTTTGTTCCCAGTAATGTATGACAACATGAATTAATGCAAGTATTTTATTACATATATGGAAGAAAATATCAGACATCATTTATCTGCAATGGAAAATAGGCAAGATCATGTTTACTGGATTTGCAAGCACTACTCTAGTTATCATCTCACACACTAAAATATTTTCCCCCAAAGGCTTATAAGTTAATTAGATCTGATTTTTCTCTCTCTTTTTTTTTTTTTTTAGCTTTTTTATGAGTGGAACTTACATCTATACTAGAGTAGGATAAATGCAAAATGAATGTGGAAATAGTTAAATGCCAAGTACAAACCTATTTCCTACTCAAATTCAGTATGACTGTGCATTTTCATAAAATTTTGATTGTATTGTTGTTCTCTTTTTGCTAATACCAGAACACTCTATTAATTACAGCAACTACATATGCTTGTCCATAGGAATGTATATATTCTTTCCCCAGTGTGTTCTCAGAAATAAACTGTAAAAAAGTATTTTAAGACAATGAGAGTGAGTTGCTTTAGGCAAAGCACCATTCTCTTCCCATTAATCAATTTTCCTCCAGACTGAAAAGGGTTTTTCTGCTTAGATGGATACTTGATCCTTGTAGTATAACAGCACCTAATAGTTAAACTGAATATTCTTGATAAAGTGGTAATTACAGCAGATTATTCAGGCAGAGAAGAATAGAAATCCAGATTTTGAAACCTTGAAAACTGATGAGAAAAGTAACAATTTTTGACAGTGAAAAAGAAAGAAAAAAACTGAAGAAATGAGGATAGGTCAAAAGGACTGCAGCATTTAGACCAGGAGAATTAAAGCCATAAAGCTCTGCAGCATGAGGGCCTTTAACACTTCTTTCTAGAGTGAAAAGCTATAGTTTTGCAAGCATGACATGAAAGCAAACTGAATATTACATCAAGTTTTAAGTATGAAGGAAATGTATTATATATAACATGAAAACATATCCGCTGCAAAATTGTAGGAGACAATTGGTCCATCTAGCTATAGCTAGTTCAAAATGTTTCAGTGTCAGATAAGAGAGAACAAATGGCATAGAGCACGTGCATAGGAAACTCTATTTATACTTCTTGTCTTGCCACTTTGCCTAAATCCGATCTAGATCTGAGATGAAAATATAAGCTTTCAATTTATGTCCACTAGTAATGTCTTGTACCTTGAAGCTCAGAGGCTTCAGTAATAATTCTTGCTGGCGTGCAGAGAGAAGAACGGCCCAGAGCTGTTACTGCCTGAGGTTCCATAAAGCAAGAAACCTATGGTAGCATTTATTTAGGAAAAAGTATATAACTGAGTGAGCTGGCATGGACCCACCTTCCAGCTGAATTACAATTTTTGGAATAGATCGGTGAAGATTTGGTTTATATTTCAACTTGGGAGGTAATAAAACAATGACTGAGCCATGGGAGGAGCAAGAAAAGGGTGTGGAACATGCATTTAGGTTGTCCTGGCACAAATTTCAGTCCCACATTATGTGGCAAGTGAGCTGGCAGGACCAGTGCTCCAGGTCCCCATAGTGAATAGATATGTGATTTTATCAATTCTCTTTGAGGACTCACAGGATACTGATTTCTTTTTAGACTGGTGGTACAAGTGCAGGGTTGGGTTTTTTTTGCAATGAAATTATATAGAGATGTATCTTGCTGTGACACCAGTGATGTAACACTGAGAGCTTTTGGGTGAAACTTCACAGAGAAACAGTGATTCCAACAAGGCCTCCCAAGACAATATTAAATACAAACTATAATTCTTATATCATGAGAAATGGGAATGCTCACAAATGAGACCCTGCAGCACTTCCACTGGAGTTAGTCTGGGCCAAACTGCTGACTCTGCCTACCCAAGACAACAGAAACTGATTGGAAACACAAATACAGGAGCAAGGGGGAAGAAAAAAAGTAATTAGTGGAGAACTAAATTTAAAACAAATCTAAACTGTGAATGAAGAATCTAACTGAATAAATAGATGGCTCTTGTTCCCTAATAAGTAGTCTTTCCCAAAGAAAAATGTTCAAAAATATGTTCCAGGAACCCAGCATATGAGAAACATTATTTTGCAAGGTTATCCTAAGGGATTTTGGTTTTGTGGGTTTCTGTGTGGGATCCCAATTGCTATTATCTGTCACATTTTCAGAATAAAATCGTAGATAACATTTGCAGTTGGTAGTATCTAAGTGAATAGTAATGTAAATAATACAGGCTGCTGAGAAGTTTCTATAGGAATTACTTAATTACGCTTAAACTTGCAGGGGGATTGAGGAATATAAATTTAGAAAAAAAACCACAACAACCTATCAACAAAATTGAAATAATACTTCTTCTTTGTTCAGGTGACTGTTAAATTATATTTTCTCAGTGTGACACATTGCCTAGTAAAAACACTAGTTCAGGCTTTTCCTTCTCTTCAGTCAGGTCAGGCCTATACTACTCATGATGCAGATTTCTTACTGAGTGCCATCATAAGAGGCTCATGAATGCCAATGGATCAGGTACCAGCCAAACTCTGCCTGAATCCCAGTGAAGCTATATAGCTCACAATAAAAAATTAAGTTCAAGATTGAATGATCTTGTAACAGAGTTCATCTCAATACATTCAAATGAAACGTTTTAATGTGCAAATACTGAAAGTTTCCATTCAGAAAAAAAGCTTCAGGATGAAATATTTAACCCTTACTACACTGACATTTTTAGTAATTGAGAACTGTTTTGGGGGGGGAGCTGGCAAAGGATATTTGGGGGCATGGCAAAAGAAGCTGCAATTTGCCTCACAAACTATAGGTTTTGATCATTTCCAATAAAGTGCTATGGCAAAATTCATCAGAATACTCCAGCTAGGCATATTTACAGCCTCTTTGGGAAACATAAACACTGAGATACCATGGAAGTACTCAGCCTACTGATGGACTGTATCCTAACAACTGGTAAAAGCAGATCATTAGGAACTGGCAAAACTTGGTGGAATACTATCAAATTTCTCTATTCACCTGCCATTTAATATAAATGTTTTGGAAAGCAATGCTTGATTTTAAATTATTTGGGATATGCAAGAAGACAGAACATGAAGAACAAGTTAATGCAATTAGCTTCAGGCTTTTAGGGCTTTTAAGTCACTAAAATCTGTTAACAATTTTTACCATGAGGCTGTCAGAGAGGACAAATATTCAAGGTCATTTACTTTGTCTGTTCCCATTGAACACGTCCACATCCCTACTGATGAGTAACAACATTCTAAAGATAGTAGGAGCAGCTGTGAATTAAATGCATGATTTTTAAACAGAAGTAAAAACTGTTAACAGCCAGTGTATTTGCTAAGCAAAATCTAATTTTTAGAGTTATTTTTTCACTCTTTGTTATAGCATATCTTTAGCTTCACTCTTCTAGACTAATTTCAAAAAGAATATGCCTATCTCATAGCTACGAATATGGGGTCATATAAAAACTGTGACATTTTCTGAAACAGTTCTGGCACAGTTACATTTCTTGAGAAATTTATTAATTCTGTTTGCATTTAATGCAATTTCCATATCATAACAGGTTTCAGCAAATAGGAAATCTAGTTTTGCTATGAGGGCTGCTGGTTATGAATATTCCAGATGAGGAATATTTGAGACTCAGTAACCAGAATAATTTTCCAGTTAAACAAGAGCACTTCGGAACAATGGAATAGCTGATGCCTGAGGGAAAAATCATCTACTCACTTACGATAGGAGTTTGAAGCAGTTAGCTGAAAAACCCCAGCAGAAATGAGGGAACAAAGAACCAGAGTGTCGAAAACTGGTTCTTGTGGACTCCGGAGCTCATGGGTAGCAAAAAACTGTTCTCTGAATAAAGGAAATACTATGAATGCTGGACATTGGTAAGTTCATGAGAGCATACTGTAAGAGCCAGAAGATAACTTATGACTAGAAAAATATGACTGTACAGAAGTCATCAGATGCAGGAAAGAGGAACCGCAATGCCTGTATGCTTTGTTGAAAATGTAAAGAATGCTCAAGTTTAACAAAGACTTAGAGGAGGAAAACAGCACATTTCTTTTCAATATCAGATTTGGCCTTGACCTATAAAGGTAGGGAGCTACATGGCAATGCAACAATGCAACACATTGCAAGAGCCCATGCCATGTAGCTCTTCCTGATGGTTGCTGCAATCTGTACTTGCTTTCTTTTTTAAAATCTGTGTATCTCCTGCACTTCGTCCATGACTAAAACAGGACACAGAAGTTCTTGTGCAACGTGTGTACCCTTACTTTTTTACAACACATGTTGCTTACATGTTTGATTGTAAAACAGTGTGCAGGGTTGACCTTGGCCAACTGCCAGATGCCCACCCAGCCACTCTCTCATTCCCCTCCTCAACAGGACAAGTGGAGAAAATAAGAGGAGAAAGCTCATGGGTCAAGATAAGGAGAGAGCGGATCACTTACCAATTACCATCACACGCAAAACAAACTTGACTTGGGGGAAAAAAAAAATTTATTGTCACTTAAAATAGATTTGGACGGTGAGAAACAAAGACAAAATTAAAAGAATACCTTGCCCCTATCACCCCCTCACGCTTTTTCCCAGGCTCAACTTCACTCCTTCATTCCCCACTCCTCTCTCCCTCCCAGTGGTGCAGTGGGGATAGGGAATGAGGGTTGTGGTCAGTACATAACAGCTCCTCCTCACACTTTTCCCACGCTCCAGCATGGGCACTCCACAGGCTATAGCTTCCTTCAGGGCCTATCCACCTTCTCCGGCATGGGGTCCTCAATAAGCTGTAGTGTGGATATCTGTTTTGACATAGTACTCCATAGCTTGCAGTGTAGATATCTGCTCTGGCATGGTCCTCTCCACTAGCTGCAGAGAACTACCTGCGACACTGTGGTCTCTCCAGGGGCTGCAGGGAAATCTCTGTTCCAGCACCTGAGGTACCTCCTCCCCCCTCCCTCCTAGTGCTCACAGGGCTGTTTCTCACACTTTTTTTCCTCACTACTCAACAGCATTTTGCCACTTTTTTCCTCACTACTCAACAGCATTTTGACCTTGCTACACAGGCTTTCCCTGAGGTGCCCTACCCATGGCTGAGGGGCTCAGCTGCGGTCTGCAGTGGGTCCACGGGAGCTGGCAGACACCAGCTGTGTCCCGCATGGGGCAGCCCCAGCCTTTCCTCATAAAGGCCACCTCTCCCCATTGCTAACACCTTGACACCCACACCAGGTACAAGCAGCCATTAAATGACAGCTCTGGAGGAGGGTGTGACTAGGGAAAGGAATGAGAAGGGTCATTGGTGATGGGCAAATAGGAGCGTATTGCAGCTGAGTTTCAACACTCCATTGGAAATGGGACGCGTTCAGGCAGTGAGACCAAGCGGCACAACTGAGAACTATGGCTGGAAATCTCAGAAGCACCAACTGCCCACATTAAAAGGTTGGTAAAGAAGGAAAATTATAACAGCAGAAACAGAAAGAAAGGGAAAAAGTATTTTTCAAAAAAGTTCTTAAATTCCCTTAACCTTCCAAGCCTTATTTACTTATTTTTTGTGTTTCCAGCAGAAATTATAAATACAATGTATTTCAAATGTTAAAATGCAGGATTCGGGCAATGAAAACACAGCAGCTTTATTTTGAACTCTATTAATCCCAAAGCACAATAGCAATCAGGGATTCCCTTGTATTTTTTTAATCCCCTGCACACTTTTGGTGTAATAAACTGCTTTGCTGGCTTGTTTGTAATACTTCTTGTGTTACATTCTGCAGCCTGAGCAATTACTGAACTCATTTAAATTCTAAGATAAGCTACTTTTCTCCCTTTTTAAGTGTAGGGTCTAAAGGAGACACTGTAAATACTGGGGATTCTGAGGGCCTGCGAGCTTGCAAGTTTTCTGAGTTTACTAAAACTTTCTTCCACAATTTAAACTCCTTTCTTCAAAAAAAGCATTCAGTTTAAGCATAACCTTTTTTCCCCCTAAGTGCTTAATCCAAAGCTCATTGAAGTTAATGGAAAGACTTCTGAGTGCTGCATCAGACTTGAAATGGAAGTCTATGCCCTCTATTACTGACGAAAGCTCTGCACACATGGAGCTACCCAACAAACAGCTATTTAATGTAGTTCTCTTTCAACAGAATTTCACTCTGTATCTTTCACTCCCTGCTTTTCCCTGCGCTCTCTGAATTTGTTTTCCCCTCTGTCCATTCTTTTCTCTTTCTCATCCTGCTTTTGTCAAATTTTGTTCTATTGACTCATTTTTCTGTCACCATATCTTTATGTAGAGAGCAAACAACACACTGTCCAAAAATAATTCTCACTTCCCACTTCCTAGAGCTTCAGCTGGTTCAGGAACAGGCAATACGAACTTGCTTAATACCTCCACCTTAAAGACTTATCACTTGTGAGTGATAATGAAATCATTTAGATTTTTAAACTTGAATGCCTAACCATAGGCTTCTAAACCCACATTTAATTGTCTAAACAGTCACTGAATTTCAAAGGTCCTGAGCATCAGCACTTTTAAAATATGGTCTTACTCTTAAGAGCCTACGTAGATTTAAGAACCCAATGTTAATTACCTGGGTTTAACATTGCTGATGATTCTACCAAACCCTTTTTTAAAAACAATATCTCCATTTACCTTTTTGAAGTCTTTATAGCAATGATTTGTATGCACGAAGAGAACCTGGAAATTTCTGTAGTCTGAAGTCTGACTCTGCAAGCTTGTTTTTTTAATAAAGTTCTCTGTGTGGCATGTCATATTTAAAGCACTGCAGAATTAATATAGCAAGGAATTTTTTCTGTGATTGTCACAAAAAAGAGTGGGAAACAAAGTGAATCACCAAACCATTCTGTATTCAAAACCATGCAGAGGAAGTTCTCAGAAACAATGCATCTCCAGCAGAAAAAAATGTATATACTAGTTGTGCTTCTGGTAAAAATATTTGTGTTGCATTATTCATTTTTTTCTTAATATTTTCATTTAGTATTTCAATAAAGTGATTTAAATAGCTATAATTTTTAGCAAAAGCTATAAAGTATATGTCAGGGAGCATGATTTTATACTTTCATATTCCATACTTCTCTAAGCAAGATATATATCACTGGATTTTTCAGTGTGTGAATACAGATTTTTCGGAGGGTTGGGGACCCCGCTAATAGTCAAGCATCACAGAAACTTGCAGGTAAAATTATGGAAGAAAGAATTTAGTAGGATTTGTTTTTCTTAGTCACCTTCACCCTTTGCAGCCTAGAGACAGAGAGAGACTACAGGTTTCAGACACTGTCCCGACAGACAGGATTTATTGTTCCTTTATGGGCAATCCAGGACCAGTGCATTCCTGCTCTAAATGTCACAGCCTTTCAACCCTGACTAAAAGGCATCCCATGATGATAAGAGTGCTACAAAGGTACTATAGATTTTTATTAGGGGGAAGATGTGCCTTCAAGAATAGATGCTTGCGTGTACAGTAACATGGGGAGAGGGAGCAGACAGGTGAGGGCCCCCCCCAGGGGCTCTGCAGTCTTCCCCAAGCACTCGAGGTGAGGGTGATATGGATGTGGGTGACCAGCCAGCCAGCTCTGCTGGGGCAGCCACAGAGCCTGAGGTAGATGGCCAGGGTGGAGCTGGGTGGGAGTGGGCTGCAAGACACACCTTGGGGCCTCTCCCCTCATTTGGGGCTCCTCTAAGCTCACACAATGTCATAGCCACGCCATGTCCATGCCATGTCTGGCCATCTCCCTCCCCAGCCCCAACCCATCAACTTGCATCCCAGCCAGGCCTCTTCCCAGTAACCTTTCTATGCCTGTGCCCAGCACTGGCCCTAGTCAGGTCAACCCCAGTCCCCAGTTTTGGTGGGCTGGCCCTGGCAAGCAGCCAAGTACTCACAATCCCTGGCTTGGGGAAAAAGTTGCTGAGAAATCCCCTATAATTTACCCACACGGGTCAAATACAGGGGTGGGGACAGGGGCCACCAACAGAAAGACCTTGCACATGACAAGAGACCTGTAAGGCTGCCGTCTTCAAACTGGTCTGACTCTTCTTCAAAAAAGAGGGATCACAGCATCTGGCTGTATGTGCAAATACCCCCTGATTATTAGTGAAAGGAAGATATTTGTCAAGTGAAAGCTGAAGCAGTAGTGTCACACTCTTCCTGCACAACATGAGCTGCTGTCACAAGGTCTGTGTATGTGGAGGTCAGCCAGGATAGTGCAACTCTTTAGATGTGTACTACTGGAAAATTGCAAAGCACTAGTCTGTTTTACTTCAGCTGTTATGAGGCCTGAGACAGAGCCTTCCACTTAACGAGAAGCCATTAGAAAGTCCACTCCTTAGGTCCATGCAATCATATTCCATGTTGTATGTCGTTTTTTAACACAAATCCTTGTCTAACTGGAACCATCAATTCTTTTAATGCAGGCCACTGAAGAGAGCTAAAATTATTTGGAAACAGAAGTCCGTCGCCATCATCCCAGGCAATTGTTTAAAGAAATTGTTGAATACTGCATCAGCTGAACTGCTGAAACAAGGTCCTCTAAGTAGCAGCCTACAAATATAATCTCCCTTTCACTTGTTCTCCTCACAGAAATTCTGGGTTTGTCCTTTGACACCCCTCCAGAGAAAGGACCACAGCAGGTGACTTCCTACTCTTCCCCTGGCTCTACATAAGGACATTTCCTTAGCTATCAGAGTTTGGCTTCCTAGTTCAAAGTTAAATGCAGCTAGTAACAGCTGGTATCAGACACAAACTCTAAAATGTTGATGGGAAACTGAAAAACATGTTGAAGATTGTTTATGCATTTAACCACTGAACTTAATTTAAACCTCACATTCTTTCTGCTCTATAAATTGTACATTTCTGCTGTAAATTCCTTGAAAGCACATTCAGAACTACTGCAAAAGTTATGAGCAAGCATGGAACCAATCTGTTGATGAACACTACTGTTTTACTAATTCAAAAATTAGTAATGAAAGAATTGATATTGAAGAAAACAAAATGCTGTTTCGACTATAAGGAAAATGTTTATACCCTTCCACTTTTAAACGCTTATAGTATTAACCCCAGTAAGTTCAGGAGTTAAGGAACGCGATAATTATCAGGTTTTGATGTTCAAAATTATATTCTTGTGAACAAGCTATTTTCTTGTGGAGTTCAGCTGAAGTCCTCTCCATTTTCAGCAATAAAATCTGTCTGATAGATTTTAAAGCAGGAAGGCACCATTGTGATTCTCCAGACTGACCTTTTGTGAAGATCAGATTGGAAAACTAAATTAAGACTGCCATAACTATTAACATGAAAAGAATTATTTAACCTAGTGTTTTGCATTGTAATGGCCATGACCTATATATTATTCAGGTGTATCAGTGAAATATTGAGGTCTGTTGGCAACATACTCTTGTATTCTTCATTTCATGCAACCCTTTCTTGTACTGTACCATGTAAGCAGCAGAGACATGCATAAAGATTCTGCAGATTATTTCATCATGAAACAGTCCTGGCTATGGTAAAGTCACATAGGCATAAGATAGTAATAGACTATACATTTCAACAGCAATGAATGGTGACAGGTTTTACACGAAACAAACCCTGTGAAGAAATCTCCCTCTGAAAAGGGAAACAAAGTGGAGAAGAATTTCTCCTTTATGTATTTTTTTAATCACAGTTGCCAGATTATATTCATTAAACAAGACACGTATTTCAGGTAGCTGATGGATATGTTTCTATTTATATATGCATAAATCACTGTGTGACATTTAGCTTTAAAACATTTACAATAGTAAAAGGTGTTGTTTTAATTATATAAGTGATTTTTTTTTTTAATCTGTGAGGTGATCTGATTTATCAGACACACAAAAAAAAAAGAAAAATCTGAAAGGAAACCTGGCAGGAGTTAGAGCTTATATTCAGCATAGGAGGAGCTAAGAAATGGTCAGAAAAAAAATGGCTAAATCACGACTTGTACATGAGAAAGCAGTTTCCAAGAGAACATTCCAGCAGTAACTCCCATATAAAAGATAAACAAAACAAAGGTGTTTAAACAGGGAAGGGAAAGTAAAATGTCTAGCACATGTAAATCATTTTACAGTACACACATGAATTACCAGCCCATCTTATTTTTTTGAAGGTAATAATCTTTCTGAAGAACTGCTGACTTCAGAAAACACTGGCAAAGTCAGCATATCTGAAAAGGCTGTGATAAAAATAGGTATGAAAATTGAAAAATTGATCTTAATTTCTCTGTCCCTCAAAGCATAGCATGTAGAAGATGTGTAATCATTTTAATTTCTACCCAGCAGATTACATAGAGGCATACTTTAAAATGTGCATACTCCAGCAAAATGAGATAGAATAATAAGCAAAAGTGTAGAAAACCACTAATAATGAATAATATCTGATTTCTCTGTATCCAAATGGGAAAACATGATGTTCCACCAGTGAATACAGAACAGCATATTAATCAGGAATAAGTCCAATTGAACTAAGTCTGAACACAGAATTTCTGTGAACACAGCCCAAGAGCGTTAGTGCTTCTTGATAAAACAAAGTAAATAATAAATATTTATTTTTATAAAAATTGCTCCACTCTTTTTAGCATTCAGTCTTGCTGTAGCAGTCTTTGTATTGTGGAGGGCTACCGATACGTCTCTGAATCCAGCACAACAACTTGGGGTCAGAACTTGCATGACCAGATGCTGATGGCTAGTTTTAATCAGCATATAAGGAGCGAGCTGTGCTGATTAGCGAATCCTAATGCCATTATCCAGTGAAGCTGCCAGGTGAAGTTCACTGTTGTGCAAGAGCTGTAACACTGTGTGAGGATGCGGTGAATATGTCTAAAGTGCATTGACAAACAGGTATCATTAATCATGAACAGCAGTCCCATTAAAAACATCAGCCTGCATTTCTTTTCTAACACATGAGAACTCATGAGCCCTTCTTGTATTCTTAATTATGCTGAGATTTATGAAAGAAAGCAATTATACTAGATTTCTCAAAACATGATTATTATTTTTTACACACTGCTTTTTCCCTTATGTTCTAATGAGAACAGAAAGGTTACAGCCCAGTTCAGCTGGAGCAAGAATGTCATTATTGTTTCTAGTAGGAACACCTTTGTCTTATAATAAGAAGATAGACATCAAATACATTCTATTTTATGAATTTTGTGGGTTATTCTGTGAGATCATGTGTGTGATCATGGAAAGCTTATTATTATTCTGTTCTCATTAACATTTTGTTTTGCACTAGAGAATCAAAGAACATTTATATAAATGTAGTTAGTTCTTTTTGTTGCTGTTTGGTTCCTACCTTATTGCTCTCAGTGACAAGACAAAATTTAATATTTCTATACAGTGAAGTATTCAGCAATGACCCAAAAGAAACATCAATCCTTTCTGACTCTGAAAAGCAAAAAACCTGCAAAGGCAAAAGATAATGCACCTTTCAGGCCTCCTTTGTCTTATCACTCATATATGAGGGGTATTTATTATTTGTCTTAAAGAAACTTATTTTTCTCTGAAGAAGTAAAGCTCCGTTGGTAAGTGATGTTTGCTGTGGAACTGTTTGCTTGTAAAGCTCTGGGACGTGGCAAAGAAATAAGTTTAAAAGCTTCAAGTCATTTTGATGCTTTTCTTTTTGTAAAAGCAGTTTTTAAGTAATGCAAAAGAAAGATCATAGTTATGCTGAAAATACTTGGAGGCCAGTGCTTTGAGGATCCTTTACTGTAATTTATCTCTCAGACTGTTGCTGTCACTAGCACTCTTTCTGAAGCATTTCCTAATTGGCTCCCTGAAAGTTCAGCTTCTTGCCCTTCAGAGAGCAGCAGCGTGGCTGCTGTCAAAGAAGGAGCCACTTAACTCAGGGTATGATCTTAATAAAAACTCTGTCTTTCCAGAAGCATTATTGCATGTACCTTTTTATTTCCTCCCTACTTTCTTTCCTACATTAAGAAAAAGGACATAAGAGCTTGGAGTCCACAGAAACTTTTCAAGCAATTCCTGTTTAAAACAAGCAGTTTGGCTCTGCTCTCGTGTACATTGGTGTGATGACTATGGAACAGTGGTCCCTGAGGTGAGTTATTCCTCCCTGGGAATAGTTTCATAAACCAAGTGCAAGAAGAGAAGCAGGAAGGAGCTGTGAGCAACTTTGCTCCTCAGGCTATGGTTTCCAGCATAGCTTAAAGCACCCCCAGACCCAGTCAGGCTTCACCAGATGTTAGAATTTTGTAACCTCAGAAGGGACTGTTATGATTTCATATATGAGGAGAAAGAAAAAACACTTCTGTGCCTTCTGTTATACAACTGCCACAGAACAACTTCACTCAGTCTATCCCCGAGTATTCTGTTTTGATTTTAGATGATAGTATGAAGCAAACAGTTTCTCATTCGATGTAATTGCCCCCAAAGTATTTGCAAATGTTGATTATTTGTCCAAACAAGAAGCCTGAGAAAAATAATTTTTAAAAAACCTTTTCCACATGACATTCATAAAATTACTAGTTATGTGGCTAGTTGCAAAGCATTTACCTAATAGCCAAGGATGGAAGAAGATGGATTCTCCTTCAGAGATAGTTCCTTTATGTTCAAAACACCTAAATATTCCTTAATATACTGAAATACTACGCCAGAGTGTGACTCAGTGATTCCCTTGCCTAGAGATTGGAAGATTTGCCTTGCTTCCAATGACCGCTTAACTATTTAAAATACAAGGTAGAACATTATCATCAAAAGGGACTGAGATTAGCCCTGGGACTTCTATGCAGGGTGGCCAGCCTTTCAATCTTGAGCTGCATGTGATTCAGAGGCAGATCAAATAAATCTGCCACACAGCTAGCAGCAGAGCAACTCTGTTGTGGGAGCTGCCAGATGATCCAAAATCCCAGCAACAGGAGAAAGCCAGCCAGCAACAGCCACTGAGTCTTGATTCAATAGGTCACCTGGAGTTTGCAGCATGCACAGCGATAAAAAAAATTGCTAATTTGCCTTAGCAAATTTTGGTGTGCTCTTCATAGGACTGAGAAGCCCATAGACTGGACAGCCCATAGCACATCATCTGAACATGCTCCTGTGAGATGGGTGATGTGAACTTAACTCATCGTCAGGCAGAGAAGAGAATTGTCTCTCTCTTATGCAGGTGAAGTGCCTAAGCATTGGTGTCTCTGTATTTCATGAGCTGAACTCTTAGTTATCTACGCTTCCTGTAAAAGTGCATGGAAGGGAATGTTTGAATCAAAAGGTTTGTTCTACTCAGAATGTTTTTTTTTTCTGGATGCTTCTTTTCAGCAGGAAATAGTCAGATTTTGTCTATTTGAACTGACTCCCACTCTTTTCTCCCACCTACCATTTGGCTGCTGGACAAACAGATTTTCTTTTGGCCTGTTCTCAAAAGAAATTACTGAAGTGGTATAGTCACAATCCTGAAAATCCTGCTGTCCTTGAGGCTGAACTCAGAGGTATTTTGAAGCCGTAACATTGGGTAGAGAATGAGAATCAATTCACTTTTTATGTTGCTGAAACAATATAAAAGGAAAGTAGCATTGCTCAGTTATCC
Source organism: Haliaeetus leucocephalus (assembly GCF_000737465.1). NCBI lineage: Eukaryota > Metazoa > Chordata > Aves > Accipitriformes > Accipitridae > Haliaeetus > Haliaeetus leucocephalus. The sequence goes on along the minus strand of NW_010972439.1, from coordinate 3,510,006 downwards.
AGTCTGTATCACTGAGATTAGAATGAGGAAAAATAGATTCATTTATGGCATGTGTGAAATTAATATCTTTGCACAAGGTTTTCTCAAGAGTAACAGGCAAAAGTGCTTTGGACAGTGTAAAATAAACATAAAAATAGGCTGGGTTTTGTTTCATTTTTAAATAGTATACGTACATTCATACTTTTTACATTTTCTCTTCTACTAATGCAGAATAGCTGGATCCCCTATAAATTCCTTAAGCTATAGTACGAAATCTCTGTCAGATCAGCAACAGAGAATGAGTATCTTGTCCTACCAAATTTTCTTACACTAAATTAACTCCAGAAAGATCCTTTTTTAAAGAAGATTAAGAACTGTGAAAATGAGACATTTGTATTGCCTGTGTAATGGCTATACATATATTAGGCAAATCCTGACAGAGCAAAAATTATTCTCTGATTTCTTCCTCTCCTTTCATTATTTGTGGTCTTGTTTTGCACCTGTTCAGCACTTGTCCTTACAGATGCATTTAGCTATCGTTTAGGCACTTGCAGGAGCAAAATGAGAACAGATGCGTCATAAGTACAAAATATGTGCTAAAAGGACATGCCGTAATGGGAAATCAGAACTGAATGGGAGGAAAAACAAAACACGGCAGGATATAGAGGATGCAGACCTAAAATTAGCATAGGATAGCTACATTGAAAAGACAAAATTCAGCAGATAAAGGCTCCTGGTTTATTGTCTAAAATATGCCTATCTGCATTCCCAGGGAACAGCATCAATTTGTCTTGATTTCTGAAAAAATTGAGCTCTCAAGCAAAATCCCTGTAAAAGAAGGCAGCTCTATTTTTATCACTGTGACCTTTTTAGAAGGACTTTAGGCAAGAAGGAAACAAACTTATCTAAATTCCTACTACCCAAAGTCCAATTTTGCTTTCCTATCTGCAAAATGTTTTTTGCCAGTGTTTTATAGAAGTCCAGCACTGAGAGTCTTTGAAAATTCACATATCACAACAGGTTTGCTTACAAGTTTGGTCTTGTCTGGTCTTCAACTGGTCTTTAACTGGTGTTAAAATATTATGTAAGAATCTAGATCTGAAATTCAGTGACGTTCATTGGTGGCTTTGGTTACCTTTGTATCAAGATCTGAATTTAAAGAAATAACCTTGTGAGTGTGTAGGAAATTGCACAAAATCCATAGAAGTAATTTCTTACTAGCTCTATTAAATGTATTAACTGCCACAGTTAGGTCTTTTGCCTTATTGTACATTTCCCAGGATGAGAAAACCCTGATTTAATTAGAAGCTTTACTGGGACTGCTAATACCTGGCTTGAAATAAAGAGTCATATGTATTCAGGGCACATGTTCTAGAATGAGGGAGTGGGTGCTATGAATAAAGGATTTTTATACAGAGAGTGTTATGTAGGGTGGGTTTTGGCATTTGTGAAAGCACTGTAGGTTAGTTAGATAGCTGGCTGAAGCAATCAGTGAATTTTTAACTTCTGTCTTTAAGGGTGTGGTACCAGGAGACTGGAAAAGGCAAATACAGTGCTTATTCTTAAAAAGAAATTAAGACATAATGAATTGTAGACAAATCAGCTTAACTTCACCTTCTGGGAAAATTCTGAAACAATCAATCTACTCATAAGAAATTGGAAAATAATGGAGAAATGGCACAGTGGTCAAGATATAGCTGCGTACACCAAATCATGTCAAATCAGCCTATTATCTATGAAATATTAACAGCAGTGTAACATAGAGCAGGAACAGATTAAATCATATACATGTTGATGGTATTAAGGTTTTTGATACTGTGTCGAGTAATACTTTCCAAAATAATGGCTTTCATGTAGCTTCTCTAAGGAGTGTGCAAATATCCCTAAATAACTATACCTGAAGTATAAGGCTCAATGATATACTAGAATAGAAGGATGTATCCAGTGGGGCTTCATGGGGATCTGTCATGAGTATGAAGCTATTCATATTTTCAATCAAAATGACATAGTACTGAGCAAGTGTATTTAGTTTGCTTGTGGCACAAATGAAGGACTGCAAAAACTTTGGAGAGCAGGACAAGAATTTGAAAGAAACTTGCCAAAAATAGAGAAAAAGTTCTGGAAAAACAGAATGAAATTCACTAATATACACTTATATATGCTTATGTTTATATGTTTATGCTTAGGTAGGGAGAATTGTATGTACTACAGGATGCAGAAGACTAATTCAGGAACTGCTTTTCAGAAATGTGGTTATATTCTAAATTTCAGCACTTGGTAACAATATCAGGGATTTGCTGTGAAAAGCATAGGAGTGATAATTGCTAAATAAGCTAGAATTTAGTCCTGAATACCTGGGAAGTCATCTTTCCCCTTTACTCAGCTCTGGTAAGGCAGTAACTAGAATGACCAGAAGTTAGAAAATTGTACCTACAGGGAAAGAGTAAAAGAAATGGGGTGGAGAACGCAGAGGAATGCAGTGTATAAAATAGCCCAGTGGTTCAGCCGCATGTCACCCAAGGTAGCATGTCTGGGTGACTTTGGTTCTGTTTTACTAAAAAGATAGTTGTTAAACTGTGAAAGTACATAAGTTAAAATCATGCAATAGTGACTAGTAACTCAAGGACTGAAAGGGGAATCTAATGACATAAACCTGAGAAAAAGGTAGAGAATTAGGAAACAGCAACCCAGGCAGTTCCAAGAAACAATGGAGGTAAATACTTTCCCACCTGACCCATAATTGCCTAGCTGACACAGATTCATTAGGCATGGTGAGGATATTAATGCTTAGCTTGGTAACTGCATGTATCAACCAATGGACACTTTTTCTAGCCCATTACATGAGGTATATCGTGCTTGCAGAGTCCTCCTTTACATAGTAAGAGATGCTCAAGGAAAAGCAGGTGATTACGTGCAGGGTTACAGAAGGAACACAGTAACACCGAAGGATTGGTGCAAAGAAGGGGCAAATCTCTTCTCCAATAGTGGAGCAGCTGAAGTGGCTTTGGATTCTCTGTTGCTAAAGGTCTTGGCAGAAAACCTTAGACAGCCATCTATGAAGGATGTCACAGCTACAGCTGATTTTGTCTCAGATCAAAGAGGCGACATGAAGTTGATTTTCTGTGAGCCTTTGGAGTTTCAGGAATCTACATAAGCACACTGAAAGATGGACTGAGATTAGGCTTAATGTGATATTGGGAACACTGAGTCAGGAGCAATGTCAAGGACTGTGCAGTTTCCCAAGGGCAAGGCATGTCTGAGTCTTGTGATAGCTCAGTGTTTAGCTCATCACAAGAGAAGGAGGTGGAGAATAAGGTCATTAATTTTAACTGGATTATAATGCTCTACTCTATGCCTTCCTTGACTACTATGGTTTATTTTGGAGAGAAGCAGAACAAACACAGTAGAAGTATGAGAAACAGTCACGCTGAGGAAACATGAAATTTCAAGGGGGATAATTTACTCAGGCTCTCCAGTTACTTGGTGTGGACTGTACAAAAGCCTGGCTGCTGGTGATTAGATGTCTTCCTGTGCTCAAACCAGTTTGGCTAGCACTAGCTTACGTATTGTGGAATAATTACTGGAGGTGACTTATTGATATGTCCCCCTCTTAAGGGAAGGTAAACCTCCAGGGTGGAATGCGGTGGATATACAAGAAATCTGTCCCATAGTAATTCCCTAAGCAACATAACCTGCAGCCATAGATGTTAGCAACACCAGGCGTGCTTGGTGTGCTGACTCTGAGAAGCAACACGGAGGCTGGAGTGCAGTGGAGACACTGCGGGCAGGCTCTGTGATATCACTGGAGGGATGGGGAACTGGAACTACTGGACCAAGAACAGAAGGTCCCTGCATTGAATCCACTGAAGCAAGGAGGTGAAATAATGGGGGTTCTGTCAACGCTATTGCCTTACTTTTGATTTATATCATAAGTGCCCACTTCTGGAGTAGTAATGTGCAAAACCATGTCCTCTGGGTGAACTTTGCTCATTATAAACTCATTATAATACCAAAACACACCTCCATCCCAAAGGCTACCTGCCTCCAAGGTGCAACCACCACTGAGCATGCACTCTGAATTTTTTCTAGCATATACCTTTAAAAGTAAAGCAAGGAGATTTTATACCAATCATAATAAAGATATGTATGAGTAGAGTCACTCAAGCTCCACGTAAAAATAAGAAAATAGTAGAAAAGTGCCTAAGAGAGGAGGACTGTTAGGGAAGATACCATCATAGACAAGTCAGGAGGACATTGCTGACTTCTGGGATCAGTCGATGGGCTGAACCTCTCTTCCCCCCTTAGGGAAGCCTATGGTTAAGATTCAAACCCTCGGTTATACCGAGTGCTTCCCCCGGAAACTTAGAAATCTCTGTAGAGTTTTTCCATGATTTAATGCATTTGTAGTCAGCTGTATTATTCATATTCTTGGTACTTGAACATGCTTTGCAGACAGTGTATTTATCACCGGCAATCCTAAAGAACCTGCACTCCTGTTGCTTTAATAAACTGTACTATTCATTAATCTAGCCATGATAGTTCTCATTGAATGCGACCAAACTTCTTAAGTCTGGCCATGTTAGTTCGTTGAACACGACTAAATTGAAAGTACGTTGCACTACTTGTGCATCCGTAATCATGATAGTTCAATATATTGAACGTGACCGGATTTATAGTGTCAAACTGGGCATCACTCAAAATCTAAACCTAGCTGGCCCCCAGCCCCTCTGATATCTGAGGACAAGCTGGAATGCAAGGGGATTTATTTTCTGCCGAATTTCTTTAGCCTTTAATGCAACAGGTATACAGTGCAGTAGCATGCAGTAACCAGATACTAGATTGTATCAACATCATTTGGTGAATTACATTACAATCTGTGGAAGCTGAACAGGCTTATTATTTTGAAAATTGTGTCAGCAATAATAAAACAACCCCCTATCAAAAGCTCCCACCAGGGGAAAATAACTGGCAAACACCTCAAGATAGTGTGTATGAATTAAGATGCTGTTGGTTCAGTAGAACCGTGCCAGCTAAAGATCTGTTTAAAAAATTAAATTCCTGACATAAATTACAAGTATTGCCTAATCTTATTTTTAAAAAAATGGTAATTAGGTTTCACTCCTACAAGCAGTAGGATAATTGTGTCCTAAAGGTCTGGAAAAAGGTTAAACAATTAGACTATATTTGCAAATGAATATATCCTGATTGGCACTTGAAAGGATAAAAGGTTTATTTGAAGTCATGTCCTTGGCTATCAGGCTTAGTGCTAACTTAAAAACATCTCTTCAGATACCTCTGGCCCTTGGATGGAATTTGAGCAAAGGTTTCCATCTAATCATAGCAAGGAGTGCACTGAGCAATCCAGCTGACTTCTTGTTTCAGTGACTGAATATTAGGATTTATTATTAGTTGGTAAACTATTGATTATGGGGTCAATATATCTTGAAATTCAGCTCAATAAAACACAACATTTATTTATCACAGCAATTTTAGAGACAAGTAAACTGAAACAAAGGTTGATTTATGAACCCACCAAAGGTCACACAAGTGAGTTAGCAGCAAAACAAAGAATAGGTCTTCTGAATGCCAGCTTCCAGTCCAACACCTGCACTACTGGGTTTAAAATGAGTAGTACAGAGAAACAAAGCAGACTGACAGGGCAGGAAATTGACAGTAAATGATACAAGAAATATCATTATAGAAGTAATTTTGTTTCTTGTGTGTGGCAAAGTCCAGGTTAAATGCAATTCAGAATGATTTCTGGCTCAACTATGCAGAAGTGTGGCCCAAGCCAGTAGTCTATGCCATTACACACATTGGGCTACAAAGTGATGAGGCTGGTGGAAAAAAACAATGGAATTCAATCATATCATAACTGCTGATCTTTTCAAAAATTCTTCAGCTATATATGGAGATTTATCTCCAATACGGCATAGACATTAAATTTAATGGCATTCTTTGCTCATTGCATTAGCTTGATTTAAAATGGCAGCTAAAATATTTCTTCTAGGAGGTAATTTGAGTTAATCTGTTGAATTATGCTTTCAGTAGTTGTAAAATACAGAACAGTAAGCAAGATATGGTAGTGGATAAACGAAAACAGTAGTATAAAAATTTGTAACTATTCTGCATTACTGAAACAGAAGTACAGGACATAGATTGCAGGATATTTCCTTTTCATTGATTTTGATACCTCAGAATTTCTAGAACCGGAGAACATACCTTGGAGCACAAGCAAAACCACACTGAAGGCTAGGCTTAGATCTTGTTCTGCAAGAAGTAAAGGAAGAAGAATTAGAATTGCTTGAAAATATGAAGAAGAGTTTAATTATTCACAGATAATTATTTAATTTCTGTGTTTCATAACCAGCAAATCTAGAACATATTTTAAGTTTTAATTATCTCCCTATATAGGAGTTAAAACATAAAAACCAACCGACCTTCCTTGTTAAGTGGAAACATTTTTGTGGTAAATAGTAATAGTACGGATGCAAAAATCTTAAACAGGATTAGAGGAATTCTTTCATACCTTGGAGAAATTAATTGCCCACACTGACGGTGTTGATTCATCATGCACTCCTAAAAAGAGTACAGTAAGATTTTTTTCAATATGCAGCTGTTCATAGAGCTTTTCCCCAAAAGTCAGTCATCTCAATTGCATGCTCTTCCTATACATTAGGATGATAATCATAGAGTCATAGACTGGTTTGGGTTGGAAGGGACCTTAAAGATCATCTAGTTCCACACCCCTTCCATGGGCAGGGACACCTTCCACTAGACCACGTTGCTCAAAGCCCCATCCAACCTGGCCTTGAACACTTCCAGGGATGGGGCATCCACAACCTCTCTGGGCAACCTGTTCCAGCGCCTCACCACCCTTATAGTGAAGAATTAATTCCTTGCATCTAACATAAATCTATGCCATATCCATACTAAGTTGAAATAATAAGTGCTTAAATACAGAGTAGTTAACACAACTTCTCTGCAACACCATATCCTCTGCACACAGCCACGTCATCTCCATTTTATTGAACAAGTGATGTCTGAAAAATCTGTTGTTTGAGAAAATTCAGTAAGATTCTTTAAATGGAGTCTACTATTCCAAAAGGAGTAGGGAAAGGACATAAAATTAGCTCCATAAGTAAACCAAACAACATAGGAAAAAATCTTTAGAAAGTTGTTGACCTAGTTACCATGGCTGTTGTTAGGTTTCACCACTAAATAGGGAGACAGAAAGATATTTGGAGTACGTATCACGCAGTGTGAATAGTGAAAGTAAATAGGTAGATTTAGACGTATTCTTACCCTCTGTGATGCCTGCCTTCCTAGTTCATAGAAGTATAAACCTCCTTCTACAAAAATGTTCTTGGAGGGTTATGTATTCTTTTCAGCCAGAGCCTGATGAATGTATATGCTGCTCTGTGTTTGGTGAGATTCTGAATTAATTCTCATGGACCCATCAGCCAGGCTGCAGGACTTCCACACTGCTTTTGCAGGGGCAGTGCTCACTGGCAAGGCCACGTCTCCACTCCCGACATCAAATGTATGCATACACCAAATATTTAGACCTAGTTTACCTAGGAACCTTCTTAATAAAGGTAGATGAGGGCAGAGCCTTTTCAGCTAAGTAGCACGTTTGAGCACAGTATCCATTCTGTCAACACATGAATGCAACTGGAAAAAATCCTAAAAATGTCCAGGAGCTGGCTGGGATAAAGTAAAAACCTCTGTTTTTTCAGCCTGGTAGTGCTGCTTAATAGGCCTAACTGAGAGTAGCTACTTCCATGGATAAGCATTTGATGGGAGAGGTGCAATCCTTGGTTCTGGCAGCAGCAGTTATTCTTGCCTGTAGTGTGAGAGACTGAAAGAGTTAATGCCTCAAACATTGTGGTGGGGCAAGTGACTCTGCATAACAAAGAACTCTGCCTAGCAAGGAAGCCCAGGTGAAGAGCAGCTGGTCAGCACCCATCAGCACCGGGAGGGGAGGGCTGGGGAGGTCAGGTTGTGCTGGAGGGTGCACAGCTCCCTGCTCTGATGTGCTGAGCAGGGCAGCTCACCCTGCAGGGAATGGGAAGCTACTCCCCAAATGACCCCCAAGCCCAAAGGCTCACAAACCACTCATGACACCTAATTAGCCTAACGAGTTCCGAGTGCCCGCCCGAAGGAGGGGCAAGGATGATAAAAGGACACGAACTGAAGCCCCATATTGCGTGCAAGCCCACTGGGAGCGGACCCCTTGGCTGATGGGACTGATGCTGGACCCAGGACCGGTGACATCTTTCTCTTTTTTTTCTGTCATCCCTCTCTGAGAAGGAGTCTGGAAAGCAAGGGGGTCTGCTCTGAATCTCCTGACCCAACGGGAGGGCTCGCCTTATTGTCTGCCCTAAACCGATCCCCAGGTAAGTGAAGCCTGTAGTGTATGTTTGGTGATGTAGGGTTAGCCCATGTTACACAGTTTACTGATGTAGTTTCATGCCAATTTTTGTGGTGAGCATGCCAATTCTTGTTGTGAGCAAATAACAATTTGAGTTTTGTGAGTTCAAGGACCCCTGCTGTCGTTTCACCTTAATTCTGACCTGGGAATCTGCAAGCCTGAGTCATTGTCCTGAGAAATTGGGATGTAAGCATGTAGGTAATTAGTCCATGTGAGGAGGGTGTGATAACCTGCTGATAAAAATCAGTGGCCTCAGAGCTTGTTCTGGAGGCCTTGACCACAGTTCTCTATACCTGAATTTAATCACATATGGTGTGGTCATCTGCACACTGTAATCTTCCTGCAGTGCTGCTGCAGATATCTGAGGGAGTTTTCTATTCAGGCCAAAGAAAAGCTGTGCTCAAATTGTAGGAAGCTCCTCATGACTTGTAGGAATTGATAGTCCTTTAGTGAAAAGATGGGTTAACAAGTGTTAAGCAAAAAGAATTTCAGGTGTAACTGGTTTCAACTGGAATGTCTGCCTACTTGACTCAGGAATGTTACTGGGAAAGCTGATGCTCTGCCTTGTGAGTACATGCTTCAGGGGTGTCATGGAATGAAAAACAGGACAGCAGCTGTGTTACTGCATTGCTTTTGCTATGGTGGTTACAGTTTATTTTCAGCATAAATTGATCAGGACTTTGTTCTTTATCATTAACTGTCTCTCTGTACTGCTTTCCTCTGGAAAAAGGATGATTTAATAGATACAAGTATCACAGTGAGAAGTGGGATACTAAGAGGAGCCAAAACCAGTTATGCTAGTTTTGTTTTCCTCCTTTAGTCTCTGAGCAATAGGTAAAAGCTTTCCTAGGCACCAAATAACTTGACTGCCTAAGGTCTGGGTCTGGATTTGACTTAAACCCTTGTATGTCATTGACCTTTAGTAAAGCTGAGATTCCTAAGAGCTAGTTTTGTAGCACTTCAATGTCTAGATTGGTTAGCAGACTTTGAATGTGTCACCCAGGATCCTTTCTGTTGGATGGTCCCTTCAAATCTTGAGAATGGTCAAGCACGAAGAAATGTGTAAGACAAGTCTTGAAGAGATTGAAGAGATTCCTGGGCCCTACATCTCCTTTGCTGTGAGTTTTCTCCTACTTCCTTATAATTAAGTTTTTGTCTCCCTTAAAAAAAGAAAAAAGTCACAGTAGGTGAACTTTTTTGTTTCCAAGAAAGGGGGTGTAGGGTGAAGAAACCCTATAAAAACAGAGTCTGAAGTGAGAAGTTCACATTGATGAGCAAAAATCTAAATCCCTCAGATTATATCATTATAATCTGATTATATATACTCTCCAAAGAACTGTACCAGGCTTGAAATAATTCCTGTCTTCCCTTGACCTTGGCAGATTTCCAGAAAAAAGCTACACAATCTGGAGAGCTTTAACACAGGTCATGTAGGAATAATTCAGAGGCTCTATTTAAGGAACATATGCTGCATCCGCTTATTTCTAAGAGACGCAAGGATAAAAACTTACCACCCTGAATGGAAAGAAAGTGCAGAAAAGTATGACAGTGGGGAACAAATCAAAACTTCCAGGAAAAAATATATCGCATTAAAATCCAGCAGGTATCCATTTTTTTCTTTTTAGAGAAAACACTGCTTAAAGTAGCAGTGAGTAGTGGTTTATTATTTTCAAATACAACTACCGTTCTTTCTGTTTGGGAGACAAGATTTCTCCTTAACAGAAGAAAGATTCTGATTCTTTGTACGTGTATATAAAGAGCAATTGCTCACCAGGAAATAGCCATGCCAGGTTTACACCATCATATATGAGACTGCATCTGTTCTGTTTTCCTCCCTGTCCAGAACTACTAAGCAATGGTGAATACTGACTTTTTTTTTATGAAGTAGTGTTAAAGAAGTGTAATTCCGGCCACTACTGCATTAGGACAAGGATAGTATGGGTAAAAGCAATCGGAGATTAGAATATCAATATCCATAAAAAACCTGGGTTTGTAAAGCCTCCTTGGATAGAGCTTGTGCAATGAGCTGCCTTCAGATGTGTTTGTGAATACATCCTGAAGTAAGGTTGTGACCTATATAGACAGAAATCTTAAGAAGGGTGGGGAAAATAAACTGGGATTTTCCACCTCAGTTTTCTTGCCTCTTGGTTGTATGATTACAATCTCACCATGTTTCCATGAAAAGTGGCAATGCCCACAGTAAGCTGTGCAGTCTCTAGACAGCTGGACAAGACTCTTTGTAGGGTTCAAACAGGTTAGAAAGCAAGAGAAATTTTGAAAATAAGTTTCAGAAGACACCAAATACAACAGCAACCTCTGCCTGAGAGCATTCTGTGATTCATGCAGTGCTCCAGCAGCAAGGCTTGGCAAGGCAGGCAACAGAGCCCAGTGCAGCAAGGAATGTAACACCTTTAGATGCCACTTAATGCAGCTGCCTTTATTTCGAGACACAAAGGCTTTACCTGAAGGCACTGTAAAAACCATTCAGCAGTATTGCTGCTGTCTGTCACCTAATCTGAATCATCAGAGTCATCAGTGACTCTGTGCTGTAACTAGTACTTAATGGGCTGGAAAAATCGAGGGAGGATTGCTAGGCTTGTTCTACCTTTTCTTCAAGTTCATGCAGAACACAAACCACACAGTTTTTCATCTTATTTCCTAGTTGCTACTCTGTGTTTCTGAAGGACAAAAGCAAGTCTTATGCATTATATTATTGGTGTAGCATGTCTTTTGCTGCATATCTTTCATGCCAAATAGTGGGTTTTTTTAAATTTGAGTCACATTAGTCATTATGCATGTATTTTGTTTTGCAAACATACATGGGAATGTCTACACATTTACGACTAATTTTCAAATCTGAGGTGTTTAAGCAGAGACATCGAAGACTGGCTTAGTTTGAAACACCACTATGGAGACACAGTTGTTAGCTAGACCACCTTTAAACAGTTACTTGAGATCTTTCTTCCATACTAGCCAAATAAATACATCCTTCAGTGCAATAAAATAAGTTCAGAATGTGCACAGAGTTTTGTTGCGTAGTGTACATATTTTGGCTCTAAAATGCTTTATATGCACCACAGGTAAATGTTGTGGTGAAGAAGGTTTTATTTTCTTATCCAAAAAGATTTTGTTCCTGACTGGCTTAAAACTGGGTTATGGTCTATCAGTGTGATGGATATCATGCTCTAGGGGTAGTGTCTGGAAACCATTTGTGTAAGTCTGTGCACTGCCGAAGGGTGACAGTTCAAAATTTCTTAGCAAAACTGCAAATTCATCTTCCCAAAGTATGCTCTTTAGCCTGAGTCACCTTGTCAAACAGGTGACAGAAGATGAAAATTCACTGGTGTTCAGTTCCTTGCCCAACAAAGTCATTGGCTCTGCTGTTTCAGAGTTCAGAGCAAAAAGGCTATTTTCTTTTTGCAAGCCTCTGCAATCCTCCTACATGCTCAATAGTCATAACACCTTGCTCTTTGACCATCAATGGGTTTCTGCCATATGTGCCTGTTGCCAGGGTCTAGGGAGACCACTGGATGTAGATCCATTATTACTGTAGATTAATGGGGAGGAGGAATTAAATGTAAATCCAAAAGCATTTAACCATGAGTGGAAAAACTGTGCAAAAGCTTAAAACTGTAGACTCAGAAGATGTGGACACATATTTAGCTAACGGTCACAAGAGCATCCCAGATGCCTTTAGAAGACCTTGAACAGAATAAACAAGAAGACAAAAAAAGAAAGGTGCCAATTAGAAGAACACAGGTGCGTATTCCACGATAAAGGGAACTTGGCACAAAGAACCTCAATTTGGCAGTTTATCTTGACCAATTAGACTGAGACAAGTTTCGCATGTTTTAGTTGGTATAACCAATTATGTCCAATGTTTATGTGTGTACAGAGTTGGTATAACCAATTTTGTCTCATGTTTATGCGCGTGTACAGAGTTGATATAAGCAATCATATTTTATGCTTGTGCGTGTGTACAGTGACTTTGCAGAATATGTGATTATAAATATGTGTGTGTTTTAGCAATAAACGTCATCTGCTTTCAACTTTACAGGTGTCCATTTATTTCTGCCTCCTGCAAGAAGAAACCTAATTAGAGGGGTGGACCTATAGCTAACCTGTTTTACTAATCTTTCAGATCAACTTTTCTGTTGGTGAATGACACATTCCTTTTAATATAATTCCTTAAGCAACTTTGTGAAAGAGAATGGCTGATTTTTCACACAGTCAGAACCTGTGTATTCTATAACCTCAAGTTCAAACTGAAAAGGAATTGGGGAAGTATTTACTAAGTCTGGTCAGAAAACATTTGACTTCAGTTTTGGCTATGTTTTCTTAACTTAGGTGTTCTTTTTTACTGGGGGGGGGATGGGACCTGAAAGCTGATTTCAGTGGCAAAACACTTTACTTTCCTCTCAGATATGACATTTTTTTTGTAGAGGTCACAGAAAATGTGTGAGTATTTTAAGGGAAATGGTGTACAGAACTGTACAGGAAAAGGGTGATCCAATATCTTTCAGATATTCTTGAGACAAAAAAGCACAATAACTTAAGATGCTCTTTTTGCATGGTGTCAGTCTAAGCATGAGGTGCTCCTTTTTCAAAATGTTAAAGATTTCCTCAAACAAAATTGTGAACCAAAACCTGCTTGTTTATTGAAGGGCAAACACATCACTTGTCTAACTCCATTATGAATGATAAAGGGATATGTGGGATAGATTCATCCACAAATTTCAGAAGGGCAACTCCATTCATCGGGTTGAGAATTCAGCCTTGTATGAAGCCAGAATATAAAATGATGGTACTAGGAAAAGTAAGCAGCAATGGGATATTTCATCTTTTCCTTTCCAAGAGATTTTTTTCTCTCTAATAAATCCCAAGTTCATTTAAAATGCATAGCACTGAGTCACAAACTTACATGGGAAAGTTAAAGTATGACAATGTGGATTTGCCAGATAATCAAAAGCAGCTCTTTATGGTTTAAACAAAATCAATGAAAAATACTTTAATAAGCAGTCAGCAGTTTTAGTTTCAGTAACTTGCCAGATGTTACTGCGTACATATATAGTAGCTGCAACATGCAGCCTGAATCATTCAGACACTTAAATGAGCATTTGCCACAGGCACTATGGAGAATCCATGTATTACAGACTACATTGTTATGGTGGTCTTTGCATGCCATGATAAAACAGAATCAGAAAGCTCCCCTTCTCATTGTCTTATAGATAAGCTATCTCCTTTTCCTTGGCTGAGATGCATGAAAATGTGCCCTCCCTTTCTGTTTCTACATCTAGAAAATGCATGTGTGAGAGTAATCACACATAAAATCAAAATTTATTGCTGTGTAAAGGCCATTTACAAACCTAAAAACCCTGGTTTGCTGCTATAAGCAGAGTGTGGAAGAGACTTGAAGGGCTAATCTCCTAATTCTGTGGGAAAATGGTGAAGTGTGAAACTCATTGTGGGAAATCTCTTCCTTCAGAGTAAAACTGTGGACCTCAGGAGTATGACCATGCAATAATAAACTAAAAGCCTATTCAGTTTTCTACCTTCTTATCAGCTCTTCTAATGTTTCTGCCAGAGATAGTTACACTGTAATGAACCTGTGACAAAGAAGCAGTCTGCTTCCATCTTCTTTACAGCACTTGCTTCTGACCCATTTGTAGCACAGGGCATCAGGAGGCAGCTAACAAAGTCAGTGCAAGTTTAACAGCTGCACTATTGTCACAGGATTATCAATAGTCACAAGAAATGTCCCTTGATCTCCTCAGAGCTGACCTGGGATGAGGAATTGTTTAAGAGGTTAGGACTTTTTTGTTTATTTGGGGGAGGGGTTTTAGTAGCCTGAATTGTTTTTTAATCCATTACAAGTGTTACTGAAGTCTCCTGTCACTCAAAGGGATTAGAAAGTAAATATTTATCTCTGTTGTTTCAGTTTGTTTACTTTGCATTTGACTGAACTTTGGATATTGCCAATTTCATAGAAAATGACTACCCACTGGTGGGAACAGGGAGCAGAGATAATAGTGATTCCAGCTGTCACAGTTCCCCTGGGAAGCTCTGGGATGATGAAGCTGCTTTTTGCCCCTTTTTATGAGCTGGGCCCAGCACATTGAAGAGCCATTGGGATTCCCGTCACTGGCTTTTGTGGTTGCACGGGCAGCCTTCCTCCAGCCTCACCACTGGGGACATGTGCCCTAACCTCATATGAGAGCAACACCAGGTAACAAAGACAGTAGGAGAAGGGGCGGGGGGGAACCCCTACAGACTCTCCTAGGAAAAAAGCTAGCATCAGCACTGCCTCTTTGGCTTCTCTTCTTTGAGGAGATTAATGACTACTGTATTCCAACACAGCAAAGTATTTTTCACACAGGCTTAACTCTGGGTGCTGGAAATTCAGTGGAAATCAGACTACTCATGTAAGGGCACACTTGTAGAATATAGCTTAGAGATATCTTTGTGTCAAACCAAAGGTAAGCTTTTTGATCAGCCAAATCCTATTTGAAATTCTCAAAGCCTTGTAGGTGGTCACAAAAGGAACTGCTCACATATAATTTAGCGTGGCACTAGCCACATAAAAGTGGTGATGTCTTGGAAGCAAACAGGAAATGGGTTTTTCTAAAAGAATTAAAGTAGTAATAAATAAATAAAACATCTTCAGATACTGCAAGGTCAAAGAGGGAGAATGAGTCACTTCCCATTTGCAGGAATTACTGCAAGGAAAGAGACTCATTCTATCTTCACTTTTTTTTTTAGAGTCTTCATGTGAAGAATGCAAACCTGCCTACTTGCAAAAGTAAAGTTAGGTGTGGCTGGAAGTCTTGGAAGGGTCTTGGCTGAAAACACAAAAATCTTAGCAAGTTCTGCAAAGTTCAGCTGGAATCTCCTGGAGCCATACTGAATGCTTTGTATTCCAGCCACCTGGCCCAAGCCCACCTAACATTCAAACTGAGCTGTATTAATCAAGAAGGAACTAAATTATTTGATCTGAAACCCAGAATACTGAGCACGAAATGAAAAAACAGGCAGTTATAGACATACAGCTGATGTATTTCTCTGCAGACATGCAGTGCCTGACTTTGGTGGAGCTATTAGTGAGCAAGAGCAGCAGGTTTTAGATACATTGCCACATCTTGTGTAGTAAATTGAGGCAGCTCTATTGAAGTCAGTCACTGCATAACTGTAAGGTGAGACAAGACTTTCCTGCCACCTGCCTGATTAAGACAGCCACCCTGTGAGTACTGAAGTCCTAATCTAACACTACCCTCAGCAGAGATGCTGGTAAATGCAACAGACATGGTGTTTTCTGAAAAGAAATATGCAACTGCTAATTACTATCTTGCTGACCCTATTAAGGTGCTATAGCTGTGCAGAAACGTGAGCAAGGCCTTCACACAGATGCCAAAGAAGTTTGTTTGATGCACATACAGCATTGCTAATATAGAGATTTATTCTGTTGCCAATTAATTGGGGTTCCTTTTTATTTTAAAGGGAAAATAAACACGCATTTTTGTAAAATTATGTTTGGGTTGTTGCTGGAATTTTTTTTTTCTTTAGTTACAACAAAAAAAGTTGAGGGGAATAGAATAATAAGGGGTGATGTAAGTTTGAGTAAAGTGCTTGAGATAACAAATAAGAATTGTGAATTTATCTATTTATTATCTATTAACTGATGTGGTTTTGACAGGTTTAGGAAGTGAACAAGATATAAAATATGAAAAGATATTGAAAGAAGAAATTCTTTGGACCATTTGCCAGTATATTTTCCAGTATGTGAATTCATTATATTTCTCTCTGATTATGTTTAGGTAAAAAGGCAAACTATTTTGATTTTTAGCAATAAAAAATCTAACTCTCCCTCTTTCTCAGTTTCTACTTAACTAAATCTTTGACTTTATATAATAATGGTAATGTGGCTGGTCAAAATTAAGCTAGAAGATACAACTAATTTAGCCCAATTGAATAGTAAGGTAAATGTGGTAATCATGAAACTTTATTGATGCAACTTTATTAAAACTATAATGCATCTCAGTGCACAACAAAGCATGAACAAGGAGATGAAATCTTGTGCCAGTCCTGCATATTCATTTAATTAAAGGCTGAAAAAAAATCTTTTTTCCCTTTCACACAAATATTGTAAAAATAGTATATTTCTTTAAACAAAGTGTTATTAAAATTAACCAAGAAGCCAGCAGTATTCCTTCTTACAGTATTCTCTTTAACACAATTGCTTCCCTCCTTTATGGATGTATTGTTTTTAAAACATGAATAAAAAGATAAGGCTTCTGAACAAAAAAAAAATATTCAGAATCACCTTTCACCCTTCTACTGAGCGGAGGAAGAAATAAGAAACTGTATGTTACGTCCGAGATGTGCTGTATACACAGCTCGTTCTGAGAGCTGTGCTCCATGATAGCATCCTGTGTGTGGACAGCACCAAGAGAGCAGTCTTACGTAAAGCCAGTGGCAAGGTACTCTACATGACATCTGCTGGGACTAAGCCATAACAAGCAAACATGCTGGTATATGGTTTGGCATCTGATTAAACCAAGAGTTTAGAAACCGCCTGAAAATCCTGCCGAACTTGTGGCCTTTGTCACATGAAAACTCCCCAACAGTAGTGTCAGCACCCCTCCAACTGCTTCCCAGACTGATACCCATATCTGCTTCTACAACATCACTGAACCATAACAAATGACAGATCTTTGTAAATAAATAATGATAATACTCCAAAGGCTTGCCTAAAGCCAGCTGCCACTCTGAAACTAATATAGCTCTGCAAGGACTGTGAGACCTAGAAAACATGCTGAGATGCAGAGAGCTCATCCTAGCAAAGGGAAGGTTAAGCGGTGATTTGATCAGAGTTTATAGATATATGCAAGGAGAGAAGACCTCTCATGCCAGACAGCACTTTGATTTAGCAGATAAGCTGGAAGCTAGATAAAATGAAAATGAGACAAACTTAAAATGAAAACATGTGCACATTTTTCACACTAGTCTAGTATTGGAATAGATTTTGAGGTATGTGACACTTTATCCAGCTCTTGAATTCTTTAAATCTAAGTAGCCTGTCTTCCTATGAGACATGATGTCATTCAAGCTCATTGCCATTTGGCAGGATGCAGGACTCACTCAAAGGAATTTTATGCTATGTCTGTACGAGCTTCAAACCAAGTGATCATAAATGTTTCTCTCCAGTGCTAACATCTTTAAATGGAATTGCTGCCCTGATGAAGTCAACGGCAATTTTCACCCTGCTTTCTGTGGGAGCAGGATTTTATTTCACAAACACATAACTGTTTGCAATTTGTGCTCTTGGCTCCAATGGCTTAATATCACCTAACCATATTTGGTGATTGCTTATCTACTAAATTATAAAGTGTTGCTGGTGATGCCTCTTAACCACTACAGAAGCTGACTGCCTGTATGCATTGCCTATTACAACTCATTCCTTTTACATGATGTTCACCCACTTCCTCTCCTCCTACTAAGATATATGTCAAGACATTGGTGAAGATAAGAGTAGTTCATTGGACCTTGTGTAAGTAGCTTGTGATGGAATAAATTTTACCTCAGAACTTTTGAAATTGTGTTACTATTAAAAATGAAGCATGCCAATTACGTCTACTGACTTTCTGGTAGCTTCACTTGAGATCCAGCTAAATCTCTGAGATTAAAACTTCCCACTAGTTGGTTTGCTCTTGACTTTTATCTCAAAGTTCACGTCATTTGCTGTTCTGTGAAGTTTTGAAGTGGCTTTTATAGAACAAAATAGCCCTTCAAGGCAAAAGCAAATGTTTGAAATAACAGACAAAAATATGCATTTCTGTAGGTGCTAGCTAGGAATAATACGAAGGAACATCATTAGAAAATGTAGGATGCTTGTGAATGGAATCCTTTCTACCAGTAAGACTATTATTACTGGCAATTAGATTAACGAAGCTATTGACTGATTACATAAAAGGTCTGCTTCCCACCCCTCGATTACCAGGTACATGATGGATGAGGCAGGCATGCACAAAGCACAATACATCATTAATCTTTGGGTCTAATGGTGTTATTAGTACTGTGTCAGTACATCAAACTCACACATCCATCTGCCTATCAGAACAGATTACACACTCTACAGCACTCAAGAGACAGAAAACTGATACCAACTGATAGGCCATCAGGACATCTTTAAAGTCTGGCATAATTCTCTTACTGCTACTTATGTTAGCCTGTAGATTTATTTCTTCAGGAATTTGAGAGGAGTAGAGGAAAAAAATGAAAAATTCCATAAAAACATTAATTCCATTCCACCTAGGAAAGGAAAAATCCTTAGTCATAATTTTTATTATTCTGAGGAAAAATAATTCTCAGAGGAAGTTTTTGCAGAGTTGTGATGAGATCCATCACAGATATGCAATATAAGCAATATGAATGCAATGCCTTGAAATATGGAAGCAATGATTACAGGATAAGCAAACAAAACGAAGAAGCTTGTATATTTCCTTACTCCTGTGTTTTACCATGTGTAAGTCATAGAGGTGATTATTACACTTAAGAGGAAACCTTAACATATATTTTAATTTGATATTTTACGACTGTTCCTGTTTGACGTGCCATGTAAAAGGAAGTCTTATCTGCTTTAGGCTTCAAAACACTATCAACATCTTATACTGGAAATGTACATGATCAACGCAGTTTTTGCATGTACTTTAGGAGAGATGGGGTATGAATTTAAGGTGCAAGACAACACAGCAACACTTGAGCTAGAGTCTGTTATAACAGTGTTAATAGTGCTCCCTTGGCAGAGTGCCGTAACTTGTAATCATTTTGCTTCCATTTGAGCAAGCTGGCTTAAGCTGGGCCTTTGAGTGCTAAATCATGTTTCTATATATGGCACTGCAATGTGCCACGTGCTTTAAATGGAACTGCTAGATGTTAGAAGGGTAAGAGGATAAAGGATGCTAGGTTAGACACAAGACAGTCACAGTGTCGAGTCTGCTGAATATAAGGTAAAAAAGCTGACAAAAGTAAGTGGAAAGCAAAGTTTATAAGCAATGAACTGCTATTATTCTCCTTATTTTGACATAAAATCTGAGTATGGGATTTTTTTCATTGAAACTTGATTTTTGTTATTCTTGAAAATGAAACTGATTGTTGATTAACATTCTTATTTTATTTTGTTAATGAAAAAAAAAAATTTATCTTCTCTGTAGATCCCCATGCTGTGCCAGAGACTACAGGTAGGTAATCTCTGTGCATACTTTTTTGGGTGACATTTTATTTTGGAGGACAAAGTTGTGCCACCTTAGCTTCCTAGGTAGTCTAATGCTGAAATTAACTGCATACATAGATTTTATGTCTTATTGGTGCGTTTTAATAACAAACAATCATTTCAAGTGTTTTTCTTTTCTTTTAATAATTACAACCAAAGAACATTCTCTTACGTGTAGTATTTTGGTCTCCTGGATCAGATATCCAGCATAAAATTGTTGAAGATGAGTGACTTTTAGCTTACATATGTGCATCCTAAGTTCTGCGATTAGTTTAGTTGAGATTTGATTAATATTAAAAGATTGTGACCCTATTTGCCCTTGGTTTTTTTACTTCTTTTTTTTTTTTTTGCTTGTATTTACAAAGTCAATTCCTATACCATGTACATTCTGTTTTAGTTGTATTTATACACATTTTTCACTTTGTGAGGGTTACTGAACACAAGTGAAGGATGCAGATTCAGGCTTAAATACTGACATTCTTCCTGTGTGCAATTTTGAAAGGTGCTTGTTCCACTACACTTGGATTTCAGAACTGCTTCTCTAGTTATTCAGTGCAGTGAAAGCTGTGCATTAGAGATCTTGGGGAAGAAAAAGGAATGAAAAAAATATAAAATTTACACATTTCCTTCACAGTTCATATTACTGTGTTCGTATTTCTGGCCTAACAGAGAACTCAAGTCAGATGTGATTTTCCTTCCTGCACCAATCTCATTGCACCTAGTAGTTTTCTCTTTTTGTTTTGTTTTTGGTTTTTTTTCTGCTCAAAAATTGTTGGTGAAATCTATTGTGTATTGAAAACTGCAAGTATGGATTGATCAAAATTATGTGTGAATATTCCAAATTTGAGAAAATATAAAATAAAATGCAAATCCCCCACAACATTTGACATTTTGAAAGTGAACTTTAAAAACTATTTTTAGTTTTGAAAATGCAACTGCTTTTTAAAAAGTAAAAGAAATATTGGAAATTAAATTGAATATCAGTCGAAAAAATACCTAATTTTTTCAATTCTACCAAGAGTATCATAAACATGATCCCTTCAGGTTGAAGTGAGCCAAAGGGGAAAAAATGTCATTATTGTACATCTCTAATATAGTACAGCATATCGTAGCACAGAACAATAAGCTCTGTCTACTCAGATAACCTTAGCTTGCTTTCTTCTTTTGCACTGGACTCACTACAGTAGGGTTTCCAATCTTTATCTGGAATTCATTTGTCCAGACTCTAAGTCTATTCAGTAATAGGATCGGTGAATCATAAATGTTTCCTATTATAAGTAATTTTTTCTATCTTTTCTGATCATCAAGGTGTATATGAACAGAAGAGTTCCCAGCTGTTCAGCATAGTCATCTAATCCTTTCTTCTACCTTCTGACTTAAAATTTTAGAAAAAGAGGACACTAACTTTCTACTTTCTCACTCATTTTAGGGTTACTGGGTTCATCAGATTCCTTTCACATTTGCTTGTGGCATGATCTCCAGAATTACAGAGAAATTCCCAGCCTTCTGCTGTGGGTTCCAGTCAGGTAGGGAAAGGGCTTTGCCTTCATATCCTTCCTGACCCTGGCAGCTAGCTTGTATGTGTGCATATTTCTTGTTTTGACTCTTGTATGGTTGTCCCAGGTTTTTCCTGTCTTTTTCATTAGTCTAGAGAACAGTAGATCCATCTTGTTTTCTGATATGTGTATAGAGCTTTTGCTGTTTTCCTTTATCCTTTTGCTGTTTCTCCATTGCCAAGTCACTTCCATCATGACTGAAGTAATTTCTGGTGGTTGCAGAGAGAGAAAATAGCTGATGGAGAACTAACTTGTGTTTCTATTCAATCCAATGAAAATGAGCTGACCTGGAAGAACTGGCAACTCTTTTCCTCCTTCATCACATCCTAGCCCCCATGCTTCAAAGTCAGTAACATTTCTCTTAAACATTTGCAGCTAAGAGAATTTGGGGACACCTAATGGAGGTGCCAGTGGCTTACAGTTGTGGCCCCTCAAGACTTCCCATACACAACCTCTTGCATAATAAGCTGTCTGGCAGCCTAAATGCATGGCACTATATCTGCAGTCAAAAGCTGCCCAAAGTCTCCTTATTAAAGGCCAAAGGCAATAAAGGTACACGATAAATTTTTAGAAGACTATCTGGGGACCATGCCATGTCCAAGAATCTCTCCCGAATGTCCCAAATCTCTCCTATTGTCCCCTCCATATGAATACCTGAGCTTACACAGGACCCTTCAATGGGTATGGGGCAAAGGACTGTGCTGCTGAGGGTCACGTTACTGGTGAGGGGTGGGGATTAAACCCAATTCTGTAGAGTGCATTATTCTTGTGAAATCATTAATTGCCATTAAAAGCACTGAGTCAACACCTATTGAAATCAGTGGACAGATTTCCATCATCGTTAGTGGGCTTTGATTAGGTTCTGCATTATATACCTTAACTTGTAAATGTTGTCTTAGACAGAAGATTTTTTTATGGTGTGCTTTTTTTTAAAACTAGGTCTTTTAAAATCTGTTTTTCTTCGTTGAAACACCCTGTAATCCCACCCCCAAGAAGGCTTGTGTGCTTTCATTTTGAGTCCACACATTATTAAGCACAGATTCATTTTAGTTTCATAAAACATTAAATAGTCTTCCAGATAAAACTGGTTTTGTTTCCCAAATGTACAGAGCTGCTTGGTTGTCATAACAATGAAAGCCAAAATAAAATATGTGAAGTGTAATGAAATCACTCAGTTTATTTGTAGTGCTAATGTCATTATTCGGTTCAAAGGATTTTATTAAATCATTGAAAATTCAGGAACAAATGATGAATTATCTAGGAAGACCTGTTAAGTAGCAGATGTGACTGAAAGATTGACAAACATGATACCAATTAAAGCACAATACCACAGCTCACTGGGGAAAGCTGAGAAAATGATGCAGCCCAAACCTAGACTTACTCAATGTTACTTTCAGCAAAACTTCTTGTGAAGCCAATGGGAGTTCTGTCTGTGCTAGAAATACAAGATCTATCCCAGAATGACTCACATGGTCCCAAGCCAACAACAAACTTGCAGGAAATAAGACTTCTGATCAACACTTTATTCATCATGGCGATCTTTCATTTATTAGTGCTTTGTCCCTTTAAAGCCAGTGAGATTGTAGTCATTTGGTTTAACTGGAGCAGGCCAAAGCTCTGTTTCTGCAGCCCAGCTATAGAGCAGGCTGGCCCCAAAGTGTGTAAGTTTGTGAACAGACCCATTGACTTCACTGACATTGTTCATCTACCAAAAATTAAGAGGAACAATTCCTTCTTGGCACAAACCTGGCCCACGCATGCACTTCCTGGCTCCCAGCAAGTACACAGTTTACTTTCCAAATTGCTCTGGTGCACTGAAGAAAGCCAGGCTATTATTTTGTCCTAACATTCACAGCTTAATGGAAAAAATGAATTTTCTCATACGCTGAGATAAAAATGTGTCTGCTGCCAGGTGCTAAAAGTATTCAGTGACAACAAGGGGGGACCAGACTGCAGCGGCCCTTCCTAAAAGTCAGCAGGATGAGAGTGGCATGTAAGAAACTCCCTCAGATAGTATACTTACTCAGGGATGCCCTGCAACAAGATGCTTTCATTCTTCTTCCCAAAGAAGGTTTGCGCTATTTTTACAAGGGACAGTCTGTGACTGCAAAAAGAGGACCAAAGAGGCAAATTCAAAGGGAATGCAATAGCCGAAGAGGTAGCTATTTTATTCAAGTTATTTAAACCTGAACAAATTTTCATTTGTGTGCTAAGGGCCTGATATAAAGCTCACGGAAATCCATTATAATCTTTCTACGGACTTCTGTAGCTTTGAATGAAGCCTTTTGCACTCTTTTTAAACTCATTTTCCTATCTTCTTTGCCCACCTCTACTTCAGCTGTGAAATCACATCCATTACAAGTAGCATCAATCCAAAAGTGTAATTGCCCTACTGTGGAGAATGGTGAGAAGAGATTAATTAATATCTTCATATCTCATATGTTATATAATGACTTTGTCATAACTGAAATTGTCCTTCTCTTATCATATTGTCATTTTCCCCAGGTTTTAACTGGGTGTTACACTTGAAAAGGTCAATTATTGTAAGTTTAAAAAAATACATGAATCTGAACAACTGACATTTAACCTAAGTGATGATGCTCTGCTTTTTAACTGTGAGTGTGATTAATTTAAAACCAATTTGGATCCACTCTTTGCTTCATTGCCCGTGCAGTGAATCTCCAAAAATTTGACCCAAGAGAGTGTAATTCAAGATGGAATAGATGCTTAGCAGATATATATGTCTCACTCTCATAAATTCTCTAAAGTACTGGAGCAAATGCAATTAAATTAAGGGAGTCTTTTTTCTTTTTCTTTTTTTTTTTAATTTTGATCTTTTGTTACTGTGTCATACTTCTAGGTAGGAAGAAAACCCAAAGACTGTTTCCTGAAGAACATCTCCCCTTTGATTTACTGATTGATTTTTTTGGCAAGTGTTTGCTTCCATGACAATCTACTGCTGTTAAGTGCTGGTACTGAGTAAAACTCCTTTTAGTAAAACCATAACATGTTCTAATTGAGCCTGAGTTGGAATACCAACACCATAACTTTGGTTTATCAACTGATGATCTATTTAAGGCTTTAATCTGACCTCACTGACTGGGAGTAGTATCCTTACTGAAGACAGCTGAACTATCTGCAAAATAAGGGAGTGTTTGAATTGAGCAGGCACCTCAGGATCCATCACTTATGTGTCTGTTTCTTTCTTATGTACCTTGCTGGAGTACAGTGATCTTTGTTCATTGTGGCCATCTGGAAAATAAGTGGGGGATGAGAGCAATGGCTTTTTTGGTTTTGTTTTTTTGCTCTGTTTTTAGTGTTTGCTGGTTTTATGCAATGTACAGGTATGCACCATGGCATGTAGGCCCCACAATTATTTTTCTTCTCAACTATCTGGGCCTACTTAGCTGCTTTCTCACTGGCTGCTTGTCCCACACCTGCAAACAAAAGTCCTTCAGCTTCTCTTCAGTGTCTTCCTGGATCTTCCTGGAATTCCCAATGCAATGTTTCTCTTTCAGATAATACACATCCCACAGAAACACTTCCTAAAGCATTGATATTTCCTCATTATGTCAATTTGTCTTTGGGTCTCTCCTCTCAGCTACTGAACACACATTGTCATCACCACCTGTCAGGGAACCTGTGCAAGCAGTCTCATCAGGTTGCTTCAGCCTGTCCTCTTCCCTGTTTATGGCAGGGTAAGGGATAGCACACACACAGCTATCAGCAGCAAACCTTGTTAGCTTTGAACACTAGCCTGTGTGAGGTGACAACGCAGCTGAACACTAACGCTGAGGTGTACGCATATCCCTTATAATGAACTTGTCACCTGGAAGTTACAAACAAGGACAGGATATTCAGCCATGTTCTCATAGGAAAAAAGCCTACTTTTTACACAAATACAAACTGATTATTTTATCACAGTTTGACAAGATATTCAGCTTTTGTTCTGAGAAGCGTGAAGATTCTTCCTGGCCCATCAGCTCCCTTGGTCATTCCCCTCAATAGGAAAATGACCAGAGAAAACAAGGATAATGGCACAACTCCATTCAGTTTGGTTCTAGGACATTATGTGGATTGCTTTTATTCACTTGTTTACTTATTCATACCCATGTGTCCTAAATATATCCCAGCAGTGAGCTGCCTACATCTCATTTCAAACTGTCTTGCAATTGCAGGATATTATATATCACTCAGAGCTGCAGCTGTCCCAGCTGTCTTTTACTGAATGACCCACAGTCTCACCTGTGGTAGAGTTACTGTGTGCATGCGAGTTCAAGCTCTCCATCATAAGAAAATTATTTAGCAAGTCTGACTCAGATGCAGTTGCTCCAGCTTCTGCGTGCAGAGTTTCTGTCCAGATATTCTTTAAGAAATTGCAGCTTACTCTCTTTTCGCAGGGTTTTTTTTGGTTTGTTGGTTTTTTTGGTTTTTTTTTTTTTAGTGTCTAATTTTCCTCTCTATTTATCTGTGTACTAATGCACTCCAGGATCCTGTTCCCTACTCTTGTCTGTCTCATAGGACCACTACTTAAGTCTACAGTGTCACAGAGCAGCTGGTACTATTTAGTGACCTCCTGCTCTATTAGATGGAAATTGATTTTCCTCTTCCAGGCAAGTGAAAAATCCATAATGTGGTCCATCAGCTTCATCTGTGCAGCAGCACTAGCAATTGAAGCTATAGGGGAAGACACAGCTCTTCAGACATCACAAATGGCAGTATCTTTTCTGACCATCAGAGTAAGCAAACTGCAGTAAAGCAGTTCTCTAGCAGTTTGCAGAAGAACTGGTAAGGACCTGATTGCTGAGATTTCTTTGGCAATGTTTGTTGCTGAATTCCCCCAATAATGTTTCACTACTGTGAAGTCACCTATAACTAGTTATATTATGTGGCCACAAATAATAATATCTGCAAGTATTTGCAAGCCATAGCCCCCAAACTTAATTGGAGAAATACTACCCAAGTAACAGTGCTCAGGTGTGCTTCTATGGGTAGAAAGCAGAAACTGAGATTTTCTTTTGGCAGCAGCAATTTACCTACCCTGCCACAGAATTAAATCCTATAAAAAACCAGTATTTATGACAAGTATTTGCAAATAATTATTCAATACAATAAGATCAAGTAGTGCCACATCTTTGGGAACTTTCAATTATTATTAGTCTGGACAGCAGTGCTTTTTGAGCATTCCCTCACCTTAGGGGTGTTGCTCATGAGTTCAGGATGCATGCTTTCATCTCTGTTTTCATCTCTGGGTCTGAAACTTTGAAATTAATTCCTGATAGATATAAGAATGACCGAAAAGATGAACTCTCCAGCATTACTGTAAAACTTCTTTCCTTGACCTTACTTTACTTTTCCTCGCAGCAGCTCAAAACCAATTAGTAGCTGAGGAATATGTGCACCCAGATCCAATATAGCATACTTTTATGTGAGGAGAGGGAATGGAGCGGAAACTTCGTCGACATAGCTCACCTTGATGGGTGCTTAGCTGTATGAGGTGTTCAGACACCACAGTCTTGGGTGCAGTATAAGAACCTGCACGGAATACCATCAAGGTAAAGAGGAGTGGAGTATATAGGCACATTAACACCAAGGGGGAACTTTTTCCCACAATATAAAGAACATATTTTCTGGGAACAATGTCCTCTTTGTTTTTATAGCAAGACGGATGGGAATTTCCAGGCAGATATACTCATGGTAAAAGAAATTAAAACAGACATTCACATGATAACTACTGAGGACAGTCACAAGATAGCCAGACTGCAGTCATAAAACAAGCAGGAGTATTGTTTAAGCATAAGCAATTCCTTATTTTATGATAATTGCCAGTGAAAACAACACCCACCAGGAGATAGAAAAGAATATAGAGAATTGGTAAACTGAAGTTCCAGTTCATCCAATCACCTCTTGTGCAATCTAGATATATGATATACCTTCAAGACTGTTAATGGTAGTGTATTTACATGTAACATGAGAATATGAATATCACTCTTCTTTATCTCTCAGAAGAGTTATAAAACATCACATAAGCTGTAATTTTCAGGAAAGATAGTAAGAACAAAATGTTATTAAGGTACTGTCACCAGTTCTATTGTGTTTTCATTTTGTCTATTAATGACCATGCTTTCTTGAAATAGAGACAGATTGTGACATTGTGGGAGTCAGGCTTTCTCTTGAAGCAGGGCACGATACGAAAGGACCACAACCATTGTCTCATTCTAAGTGTTATATCTTTGACACTCAATTTTTCTGAGGAGGCACAGCCTGTGGGGGAGCCCTGCAGAGCTGGTAGTTCCTATGAGGGAGATCCAGCCCCATCATTCTGGAGTTGCACAGAGACAACTACACAAGCATGACTGGGGTGTTAAAGACCAGACAAGAACCGGAGAGGGAATTGTCACATGAAATTCCCAGACTTTTCTGCTTTTTAGTGCCCACTGTATCACCTCCATAGTTACTCTTTAAAAATGTGTGTCCTCATGAACGTATGTATACATACAGAGGTGAGTACACATATGATATAAACTAGGCATGGACTAATTAAGTTCTGCCTGTATCTGGAAGGGCATGTCTATCGTTCAAAAAAGTGTGTCCTTTACTATGTGAATTAGCTAAAAGATTAAAATAATAACAAAGGAACAATTGTTAGGATTTTGAAATGGGTTAAACTTTCATATTCATGCCTGAAGAAATGACTCGAGTTGAAAACCAGTATATCACTACTTTTATAGTCTATCTGTGAAAGGTGGCAAGAAAATCTCTACTGGATAGTACTACAATGATTTCTCTAGCCCAGCATTCTACCCTGATGGTAGCAAAAAGAACTGTTAGTCAGCAGGGGGAAACGTATGAACCTGGACAGTTTTCAAATCCATTCACCTGTTCTTCCCAACATCCACAGTCATTGTATTAGGCACGTCACACAGTACATGCGTTCATATTTCCTTTAGTATCTATTTATAGACCTGTTCATGAGTTTGTTCAAACTCCTTTGCAACCACTCATTCTTCTGCCTCTACAACCTCCTGTGGCCGCAACTCCTAAGGTTCATCAATTGCTCTGTAAAGAGGTATTTTATTTATCTGTTTTAAACTGATGTCCTACTAGTTTTAACAAGTACCCCTAATACTGCAAGACTGGGTGAAATACAGTCCCGCAGTCACCCAGTCCACCACCTTCATCACCCTGTAAACCTCAGTCAACCTGCCTGCACACCTTCTCCTCATCAAATTTAAGATCCCAGACTGTTCAATCTTTTCACATATGTGGGATGCTTCATCCCTGGATTGTGTTTGCTGCCCTTCTCTGCTTCCAACTCTGCTACATCTGTCTCAGGATGTGGAGACCAGGACTGCAAAAAATATTCAAGGCGTGGGTGCCAAAGTTTTTATAGAGGCAAAACGCAACCCTCCGCCTTGTTCTCAAAGTCCTTCCTGACAATGCTCAACATTTTCTCATCATCTGTTGGCTGCTGCTGCACATGGATGTGATCATTTCAGAAAACAATCCATGGTGACTCCTCAGCCTCTTTCCTGAGTTGTCCCAGTTTAATTTCAGCAGCAAATGTTTTAGATTATTTAACTGCAGCCTAACCTGGACACTTTTTACAGCTGAAATGAGAACTAGTGTGTCCTGGTGTGTGTCCTCTGCTTCTCCCACCTACCCCAGACTTAGGCAGAGTTTTTCTCCCTATTTTCTTGATGTGGCAATGTTATGGGTTTGTGTGGCACGGGGGTTTTTTTTGTAGCTGGGGAGGGGGCCGCAGGGCTGGCTCCTGTGAGGAGCTTCTAGAAGCTTCCCCGGCTCCAAGTCGGACCCGCCGCTGGCCCAGGCTGAGCCCATCAGTGAGAGGGGTAACACCTGTGGGGAACAGGTTTGAGAAGGGGAACCTGCAGTGAGTGAGGGGAGTGGGACGTGAGAGGAGCCCCTCTGCAGGTGCCGAGGGCAGGGAAGGAGGAGGGGATGCCCCCACAGCCCGTGGGGAGGCGGCAGGCTGTGTCCCCCAGCCCACGGAGGGGAGCAGTTGCTCCCCAAGATGGCCGTGACTCTGTGGTAAAGCCCGCGCTGAGGCAGTCTGTGACTGAAGACCGGCCCGCGGAAAGGACCCAGGCCGGGGAAGTTTGTGAGGAACTGCAGCCCGTGGAAAGGACTCACCTTGGAGAAGCTCGTGAAGGACTGTCTCCCGCGGGAGGGACTCCACGCCGGAGCAGGGGATGAGTGAGGAGGAGTCCTCCTCCCCCTGAGGAGGAAGGCGCGGCAGAGCCCAGGTATGACGGGCGGGCCCCGTCCCCTGTTCCCCTGCGCCGCCGGCGGGAGGAGGTGGAGAGAACCGGGAGCGGAGTTGAGGCGGGAAGGAGGGAGGGCGGGGGGGAAGGTGTTCCAAGGTTCGGTTTTACTTCCCATTATCCTTGTTTTGATTGGATCTGTAGTAAATTAAATCGATTTTGTTCCTTCCCCAAGTTGAGCCTGTCTTCTGCCCGTGACCGTAATTGGGGAGTGATCCCTCCCAGTCCTTATCTCGACCCACGGGCGTTTCTTTATATGTTCTCCTCATCCCGCCGTGGCCGGGGGGGGTGGGGAGGGGGAGTGAGCGAGCGGCTGCCCGGTGCTTTGTTACCGGCCGGGCTGAAACCGCGGCAGGCTAGCTGGAGGAATTAGTCCCGCTCTCTCTTATCTCCTGCTGCTAGTTTTCTCTGCCTTGCAGTTCACCAGTTCTAGTACTTCCACAAAGGGGGAGAGGATTAAGCCAGGTGTTACTGTTGCATAGAGCTGCGGTTGGGAGCTAAAATTGACCTTTCTTTTCATTGGCCTTTTCCCTCTCTGTTTACTCCTCTTGCCTTCAAGCTCAAATCTGGACTCAGTAGAAAAGAAAATATTGTCTCTTCCAGAGTAAAAGCTGTGGAATAAATGCTTTCTTTTCCTCTCCTACCATCTGGGCAGAAGTCATATCTGGTATGGTTTGTGTTTTACACCTGCTTGACATGCACCGAAGACTGTACTTCCCTGAAGTGCGCTCTTTCTTTTCACTTTCTCGTGGGAGAATGATGCTTTCCTAATGGAAGGTGATGCTTTAAAGGTCCTGCCTACCCATTTACAGCTACCTGTATTTTTCTTTTTAATCAGATCAAACACATTACTTCCGTACTATAGGAAGGTAATTTGAGGCTTCTGCTTTTTAGACTTTCTTCTAGAGTTTGCCCCAGGGCCAGTAATAACAACACAACAGCAAGTTGTATATTAGAGCTCTCTCAAGGTTAAGATGCTTATCCCAGAAATCCTGTTTTGAAATGCTATGGTGTTTTGTTATTTCCAGCAGCACAATGCAAATCCATCACGATGCCTTTTTAAGGGATTAAGCTAAGTATATTACTAAAAAAAAAAAAAAGAAATAAAGAAAAATTTCCTGCCTGGAAGTTCCAGCAGGCAGGTTCTCTAAATGTCTTCTCAGGTTTCCTGAAATCAGATGGACAATGCCTCTCCTATTTGTGATCCTGCTCAGATAAGAAAAAAAAATTATTCTTGTTCAATAACAACATTTATGCTACTAATAAAAATAATGGAATTTAAAGTTAACAGGCTTCATTGAGATGAATTTAAAGTTGCAGAGAGTTTGAGTGCACATCTCCTTATATATACACATATCTATCTATCTAGAAAAGTGTTAAAGGTTTTGTAGCCAGATCAGTTCTTGGAGTACATCCCCCATATGAATCAGATCTGCTAACAGAAACAATGGAGCAAACCCTCACATTAGATAGACTTAACTCTACTAACTTATAGCATGTATCAGTTCAGCCTGTCTCCACAGGAGACAAATAGCCACCACACTTCCTCATACACCTTCTACCCCTTTCATTTCAATTTTCTCATTCCTCTTTCTTCATTCTCCTCCCAAAGAATAGTTTTAGTTTTAATATAAACTTTATGACTTTGAAGAAAATAATGTCTGCTACATGAAAAAAAAGTGGTTTTCTAGCCATGATGGTTAATGGTCAGAACAGGCTCTGTTGTTATTGCATGAGCTAAAAGTCAGTCTGCAACATCAGTTACAGGCATGCTGTAGGTAAATTCTGACTCTGTCCCACAAAAAAATAGTAGTGACTGGAGAAATTAACCAGACTGTTACAAGAATTTGCTATACTTAAATACTTTTTTAAATGGTTAAGTTGATCAGGTTATTTAGATAAAATACCAGTGATTTTTATGTTAACAGTTATGTGAACCTCATGCCTGTTGCTCTCTACTTTGTAAACTTTGCTTGATTGCAGCGTAATTTCAAAATACCTGAACTTCTGTAAAGCTGCACAGTTAGGCAATATATTTGTACAGGTTTTTTGTAGTGGAAATTGTATATTTTGTAATGTGATCTCCACTGAAATGAGGAAAAACACAACTTGGCCTGTCATCTGGGATGTGTCATCATGCCCCAGTTTCAAAATACAGGTGACCAGCATTTCAAATCACTAAGAGACTTACCACATGTGTAAAAGTACTGTTGTCTGTCTCCCATTCAACAGCCACACGGTTCTGTTTCCACACACAAGATATTTTGACTCTGTTAGAAGAATGGGGAAAGTATGTTTGATTCATGAAAAATTTCCATTGTCTTGCACACCATATAAACAAACAGCCTATTTCTGGAGTTAAGGGCACATCCATGCACTGATACATAGATGCTGCATTCCAAAATAAATGCCACGCATGTTTATCTAAGTGTAATGATGTATTTTGGGAGAAAGATAGATAGATAGACAGACAGTCAGAATGAACAAACAAGACCCAGCAAGTGCGTGGAATTTTGAGACACCTGCCGCACTTTTCCTGTAAAGCAGAATAGATTAAATAAGGAGCATGACCTGAAACAACAGACTGACGTCCTGTACCTGGTAAAATCAATCTAAGCCTGTAACAAGGCACATGTCTTCATAGCACCAAAGTTTTTTGAACTACATTTGAAAGCACCTTAAATCTGAAATTCATGACTTGAACCCATTTCTTTAAATTACGTGAGGTGGTCAGAAAAATCAAACTCTTCTTCTATCCTGCCTTTGAAAAGAAGTCACAGACTTTTTATTTTCTTTGTAATAAAAATGTCTTTGCAGATGTCTTCAGGACTCTTGTTAAAACCTGACATTTGGAAATCTTGTCCATCAATCCAAGAGTAATTTCCAAACTGTTTTATCCAGACAGAAACATGCTATTTTCATAATGTTCAGTTACTAATTACTAGTTAAACATCCAAGCTTTGATTTTAAGACAAATTAGCTTAATGAAAATGATATATTCTTCAGAAAATATTACTCTGAAAAACTAACATCCACTGTTTATTAAAGTTTCAGATGTACTAACATTAATATATAAAGTAAATATGATATTTAGTGAAATCATTACCTTTTTTTAGCTATGAGCGCTGTTAAGCACATTTGTTGACAAAGTCTTGCTCCTGTTTATCAGAGCTACTTGAATAAAAAACAAGGTGAGTGGTAGATTAATAAGAACCTAGAATTAATAAATATGCTTGTACCTCAGTTTCAAAACAACAGTTTCATCTTCATAAGATGCAAGTGACCAGCTCAAGAGAAAATCCAACAGTTTTTATGAAAATAAGTAATCATGAATGTAGGAGTCTAATATTTGGTACAGAGTTCTGAAAATACTGGTATTCTTTTTTTCTTTTATTTTCTTTTTTTTCTTCTGAGTACTCGGAATATTCTTTTTCCTGTAGGATAAGAGACTGAGAAGAGGTTTAGGAACAAGAAGTTAAACATTGCCTTTCACTCAAAACCCACCCAGATTTTCCACTTCTACAGAGGCAAAAAATAAAAAGTGAATGTAACATACTACTATTTCTTCACTATCTTTTTTCCTAATGTTTTCAGTGGAAGAGAGTAGAAGGATCATTTTGTTAATGGAAGATGAGGGCACTTTAAAAAATGAGAGAAAGTAGGATTTTTTTTCCCATTATTTCATAATGAAAACAGCTTGTCAGCAGGTTTTTTGGCTGTATTAACTAGAATATCCATATAAAAATATTTTCTCAAGTGATTTTCATAACTTAAATTTGTATAGTGTTGCTCAGGATATGTTGACTGCAATGTCTTTATGCTAACTGAAGACCACTAGAGATACACAGTTCTCTTTGTTAACTGTGTAGAAAACCCACAGTCCTAAATTAGGCTGTCCAATGTGCAGGTGTCACAGAGCACTTGTGCAGTGAGAGTCTGACTCCTGCCCTTGGCCATAGCTCTGCCCTCTGATTGGGTTTACTGGGCTGCTCTAACTTAAGAGATACCTGAGCACTGAGATACCTGGCCTGCAAGCAATTCTAGGATGGTTTTTAAATTACCTTTTTATTTAATTTTAGGTTCATGGGTATTTCAACAAGGAATCTTAAAATCCCTGAAAAAATACTACAGCTAAAATGGAAGTTTATGCACTCAGCTAGAGTGCAAAAATGCACTCAGTGCATTTTTGGATGCAAGAATGAAATTGAGACGGGCTCAGTATCTTCTGAAGGGAAGATACAGCTTTTCATAAAGGCATATGTTTTGCAGTGTTGGTGGACTGTCTTTGCTGACCAGATCTCGGAAAGAACCCCACATGATTTTCTCAGCACACAGTAATTTTGGCACATATCAGAAAAAAGCTTTAAATGCTGAAGGCTATTAGAAATTTATTTATTCAGTAATATGTAAAGTGAGTGAAAAAGTCTGCATAGAAAGTGTTCTGCTCTGTATAGCAGGGCTGCATACATTTTTCAGAGTTGCACAAGATTTTGCCGCACAATTTCAAGTCAAAGGGGCTCGTGCATGCCTAATTCCCAGAAAGCTCACAGAAAAATTATTCTAGGGACAGATTAGACAGTAGGTCTTAACAACACTAATAAAACAAGAGTCATTAAAATCTATACTTATAGTTTGGCATCAATTTTTCATTCACCACAAGACCTGGGACTGTCTCTCACTGTTTCTGTTGGAAATAATTATCTCTGACCACAGCAAAAACCTTCAGCACGATCTATTTCTTGTTTTCTGCAATGTGAGCTTATTAATGCTTGTCACTGCTGTATGTAAGACTTACATGACTTTTTTTACTGCTTTTATTCAGAAAACACAGCTTAAGATTGTCATTTTATTTGTTTCAAATGGATTACCCTTATAAGTCTATCTGTGAGCACTGACAAGCTGTTGTTTCCACAGGTGGGTTATGGTCAATTTAAAAATAAACAGTGTAAGATACTTTGAAGCTGAGAAGAAGAGCAACTCCTCCTTACATTAGATCTAAGCAAGCATCAAAGCAACAGCAAACACCTGCTTGCTAGGTAAACTGTTGTCCTTAGCCTTCTCTAACACCTTATTTTATGTAACAAATCACTGATAGCTGAAGACACTGAGGAGATCTTTAGGATATCAGGAAAATAACCAGCTGGAATTGCTACTTTCTTGTCTATCTCATGAAAGACAGGATATTTGCTGAAACTGAGGTTCCTTCCCTGTCTCAGGTAGGCACCTGCCCATGGTAACTGGAAAGCGTCATTTTCCAGTGACACCATTTTTGAATGTTTTTGTTTCTGTGTTATTCAGGGTGTTGCATCTCAGAAGAAACATTTTCTGGGGTGTTACATGTCTCTTTTGGAGAAATAAACACATGGCGGATTAGGGGACAGCCTACTACTATCCCTAATAGGTAGCACAGCCCACCTTCAGTGGTGTTTGGGGGTTTCTTGTGGACTGTTTACTTTCTCTGTATCAGCTCTCTCCTTGAATCAAGCTTTGGCTGCTCTTTCGCATATGGATAAGGCTTGATTTTTTTTTGTTTGTTTGGTTTTTATTTTCACCTTGATAGCCTTGTGATTCTCTGGAAATCCTATTTAATCCTTTTTTCCTTGATAGCTTTCACTTCCTCCCTCACCCTTCTCCCCCATGTTCTTGCTTTTTAGCACTTTTTCTGCCTTTTTTCTGCTACCAATCTATTGTCTTCCCATGTTTTTGTTCTTCCTCCAGTTTCAAACTTGCTTCTTTATTTTCCTGTCCTGCCCACTGTACATTAATACTGTCCTTTTAACTGCAAGGAAAATGGATTAATGATGTAACTGTGCTTCAGCCTGTGTATATTTGCATATAACTATGCATAGAAGTTATGTATTAGCAGTATCATCTAGTATGTATATCATGGTGCTACGGAGTTACTGTTTACAGGATGGGATCTCCTTCAAAGGTTGCCAGCAATGCCTAAACAATTTTTCTGTCTTGCCCCTTTAATGGCAGTTTGCACCCTAGCAGCTATAGGACCAGAGGTGTGGGGAATGCAGACCTGCTATGCAAAGATTGCTGAAGGATTGAGACCTCTCTTGTTCTGGCCACTGAAAAAAATGAGAGGAAACAGCACAAGTTTGTGTCTTAGCAGTCTGTAGCATTGCCTGTGTAAAAGCGTTCATTTGCAACATTGCGGGGTTCTCTGGAATATAGGCTCTTTGTGAAGCAGAGAGATATGGAGAGATGATAGAGGATAAAGAAAACATGTGTCTCCTTGATCTTGGTTTTGCCACCATCAGAAAATTTCCCTGCCAGCTTTGAACATGACAGCAAAAAGGGAGTGCAGATATTTAAGGCAGAGGCAGCAGTTAATTTGTTGAAATAAACGGAGTAGGGAAAGCAGTAAAATCTTAGAATGAACCAAATAATTCTTAGTTTTATTTAAAACTTTTTTTAAAGTGTTATTCCTGTTTCTTTGTCCTTTCAGTGTAAAGTTATGGCTAGAGTGGGAAGGGTGGGGTTGCACTGAACCTGTGAAAACTGATGATGTTCAAAAAAAATTTCAGTTCTTTGCAGGGATAACTTTAACAAATGTGATGCCTTGACTCCTCCACTGTCTCATGATTGCATCTTCTGTCCAAAGTGTGTTCTAATTTAACCTGTGCAAGATAGGTTCTTTCTGTGTAGCTCAGAATACGTAGTCCCTACTCCAAGTGATTGTACTCTGCATAGGCAATGAGTTAAATGTCTCCCATTAATTAAATTGATGGTACCTCCAGCAGTTCTCCTAGGAGCCAGGGAGAGAAGCACCAAAGAAAGGTGATGATCAGGAGTAGGATAACAGGTAGTGTGTGGTAGGTAGACAACTTACTGATCACAGCTAATAGCATTGTGTTAAAACATCAGTCAGGATTTTACATAGCTCCATGTAGGCCTCACCTCTGACACCATCAGGATCTCCAGTCTCAATCCCATGTACTTAAATGGCCTCATCAGCAAGTTATTGGCTAATCTAAGATGAAGAACCTACTTATTTAAGTGAGCTTAAGCTGATTGCCACTGGTATGCTCCCATGAAGAAAGCTAGTTTCAGAGTAGTCGAGTTTCTTGACAAAATTCTATTTTTTCTGTAAACTCTACAACTAAACAAGTTATGGCATATATCTCTCTAATACGTGGCAGCTAATAAAACTGATTAGCTTAGTGAGAAAATATAGTTGGGGATTGATTGCTCACAGAAATGTTAATGAGAATTCAGTTTTGTACTAATCCAATTCCATGAGTTTTGGAAAGCTGGTAATCTGAACCTGGAAGCCAAACAAACAGTTATTGGGTTTGGGTTGTGTTTTACCTCCCACAAAGTGTGTAGAATAACGCTGCTACCACTGAAAATCTAACTCCCAGTAAGTCTTAACTGTACCTACAGCATATACAGGATATTCATTCTGGCTTTGCTTTTTTTATTTCTTTTTTTTTATACACTCATGTCATAATACTAATAACTAACCATTTTCTAGTAGAACAGGTCTAGGTTCCTTCATCCCGATACTATTCGGACACGTTGCAATATTTTGTCAAAGAGGCGGAGCTAATTAGAATGCATTGTTAGCCTCTGATGCCTATATTAATTGAACTGTATTTCCCTCCTTCTTTACAAATTATGGCCTTATTTGTGGATGTGTCTTCTTGGGCTCTTCTCCTAAAGTTGAGCTAGCCTAACCACGGTTGCCTGAAATCATTACACTGTGGTTCAGTAGGTACTTAGCTCCAATTTTCTCTACAAACAGTGCCACATAATCCAGATAGGGTACATGATCTTTGTGCCTCAAGCAGCCCAACCTGCAACTCCACAGCAGATTTTGAGGTGTTATTTCTAGTCAGAGGAAAGAAGGAAAAAACAGCAAATATAGGTACCAAAAGGATTCACAGAACTGTATTTCTTAGAATGAAAGTATCTAGTCTTCTCTGAAGTCGAAAGTATCAGACTTCACAGGATTCACAAACTACTACTTAACAGCCTCTGGGATTTAGGTTCCTCAGGAGTGTGAGTGATCCCAAGCAACCTCCAACTTTCAAAGCAGTAATGCAACATTCTCCTGGTGGTAGTTTTTTATTTTTCTTGCTGTAAAATCTGAAAAAAGGGATTTCTTTCATGCTAGAGACTTTTTGCAAATGTTAGAAGGGCCAGCCTTGACTCAGTTCCCTCTTATACTTTGATTCTTTTAGTTTACCGCAAGCAAATAAATCTAAATAATGTAGTAGATCAATATTTCTGAAGAAAAAGATTGAGCTTGACTGAATCTTAGTGTATTGACTTCCACACCTGATTATGCCACTTAGCTGTAAACAACCTCTCTTTTATGATGGTAAGGCAGAACACGCAAGTTTCGTTCTCTTTAAGAGACAAAGTTGAAACCATCTTTCAGGTATTAATGTAATAAACATCTTTGAAAATTACTATTATAAATAAAAATAGTATAAAATGTATAAACATGAATATTTATGCAAGTATGTGTTCAGGAAAAGAAAAACAGTGGGGAAGGGGAGGGGGCAAGTCGCATGTGAGTAGAGCCCAAGGAAAGCAAAGTCATCTTTTAATTCTACCTGGCATCACTTAGCGTCTCTCATTGTTCAGTCTGGGCCATTTTTTACACAAAGAGGAAATGACTGAGAGAGGGATGAACTACAGAAAGGCTGCTGCAAAGAGGTAAATATCAGCCTCCTTTTTGTATACTTCAGATCAGGCAAGAAGCAATGGGCTTTGGCCATGTTGGGGAATGCAGGTTAGGCACTGGGCTGGGTGGGTTCCTCTAAAGGTGGACGGTGAAGCACAGGAAACCATTCCCCTGGGAGGCTGCAGAGCTCCTGTTGCTTACGGTCTCTAATGGTAGTTTATGCAAAAGTCTGCCAGAAATGCTGCTGCCTTAGAATGGACTTGCTGACCAGTTGAGATTCCTTGAACCCAGTTTTTCTTTCTTCGCTTTCCTTTATGCTGCTTCTCTTTGTGTAAGGCTGACTACTATTGCAGCTACAACCTTACCTTACAGCAGAAACCAGCCTGCCAAAGTTGGAGTCAAAATCTGGGATGTCACAGATTACAATTGTCCCTTTCAGCATTTGGACTAAAAAATATAATTGATCTCTAAGTATTTTCCAGAAACTTCATCTTTTATAAACAAGTCATAAAATGAAAATGTGGGGAGTATTCATTGCTTTTTCTCTGCAAAACAAAGGCTACATCCATTCCCCCAGCAGAATAGAGAATAAAAGCGACAGCAAGGCTTAAGTGGTGCTAACTGATTTGACATGGAGGGACAGATCTTTCACAATGTGGAACAAAGTTTATGAGAGTTAAAGAGATGGGACGTATGGGGGGAGGGACAAACACGCAAGGAAACACAAGCCCAGAGAATTTGTCAGAGGAAAGGATTGTCCACCTGACAGAGATCTGGAGGTAGCACTTTGTTGGAAATAAGAGAGGATGTGAAGTTTTGCTTTTGGTGTGCATGCAACTGTTTCAGGACTCTCCCAGTCTTTGTTCCTGCTGCAGCTTCTCTGCCTCTGTTAGTCTGTAATTGCTCAGGAAGATGTACAATCTCCTCCTCCCTCTAAAGTTTTTAACAAAACACATGGCATAACAGCCAGGACAAGGCAAAGAGGGAAACCTTCCAATAGCGCAAGTGCCTACAAATAAGATTCATACAGGTAAAACATATATACCCTCTCTTATAAAAGGTGGCAAAACTCCACAATGTTTACATATTAGGAAAAGAAAAAGTCAAAACAGATGAACCTCAGTGATGGAAGTAATGTGGAAGAGGGATTGTGAAGGAACGCTAGGACAAGTGGTGTCATAATTGATTTATGATTGCAGTAAAAAGGCATAAAGAAAAAAACCCCCAAGGTTGAGGAGGAGAGTGGGAGTCTAGACAAAAACAAAGGTCAAAGGATAAAGAACATGCCAAAAAAGTGGAGTTCATAGATTCATTTTTTTGTCTGCTGTATACTTAGATATATTCAAAACCTCAGCAACCAAGTCTAAGCTGGTCTTGCTCTGAGTGGTGGGCTTGGACCACATGAGCTCTAGAGATCCCTTCCAACATAATCATTTCATGATTATAACAAAACAAGTGCAAAAGGTATGATCTGTGTGTTAAGAACATAACTGCTGCTCCCTTCTCTTTGTTACTAGCTAGTGATCAGCAAGTCCATAATGTTTACCTAATAAATCATCCTTTTCTTTTCATGTTTAGGTAGCATGTGCCAATGACCGCAGAAGAGCAATGTTAACCAGAACTTAACCTGACCTGTCTTTGTGAATAGAACTGATCCCATCTCATATCACCGGGGCACAAGAAAGGTAAGTGCAGACACTATTTCCATGTCACTAATGTGTGTCACGTATTCTTGCACAGTTGCACAAGGTTCATGCTACGGGGAGGTTGGTGGGATTGTTTTTATTTCACCCTCACACTGAATTTTCTCAATGTGGAACATCCTAATTTCTGGAAGTATGTTAAAATCCTCACCTAAATCCTTCTAAAAGTAAAGATTATGGAACTATAACCTGTAGCTATTATGGCAGTCATTGATAACTAATGGAATTGGCCACATTCTTATTTCTTTTGTATGAGCAGAATACAAAAATTGTTTTAAAAAGGTCATAAGCGCTTATCAAGGGCACCCTGTGCTTGAAAAAGCTTTCCTTCGTCTAGTGTGAACAAAGCTGGTGGCTTGGAAGGACTGCAAACGTGTGGGTCACAACAACCCCTGCGCTAGGGGCTCGACTATTATCCTGAAAGGCATAGTTTAAAGTTGCAGGTGCAATAAAATGGTGATACAAAGCTCCCATTTAAAGCAAGTAGCATTTGGTCACTAGGAAAGTAGCTGGCCTTGCACTGGATTTATTCTTCTGAGGTAAGAGAATTTTTATCACTTTCTGTTTCATCTTGGAAAAGGGGGTTAACGTTTCATGAAGGCGATAATGAAAACCACCAAGGGAGTCATCAGACAAAGAAACTTCTAGAAGCTGCATTAAAAAAATTTCCATCTCTGCTTGCCTCTTATATGTGTGAATCACCTTTTTACCACTTCCTTTGGAAAAATGACAGATTTAATATGTGCTCAATCTAAGCAACTGAGATGTGTGTAACAGAAAAGTGTGGAGGGAGATTTCTTTGAAATAAAACTGCTCTGTAGAACAGAAAATATTTGAACGTAAATTTCAAAGGAAGCTTTGGGCAGATAATGAGTTTGGGCTTTGCAGGCACAGCCAACTAGTAATCAGTACTGTTAACTGACACAGTATGATGTAGGTACATGGAACTGAAAATAGGTACGTTTACAGTTCAGGCACTACTTTAAGGTATGCTAAGATTCTCCTTCTGTTCTTTAAGTTGCATACATATTGTTTTAAATATTGTTAGAGGGTGAGAAACAGAAAATCTGGTTCCCAAATAATATTTAACTTTTTAGATAAAAAGCATAATTTTATAAGGTAACCAGATTTGCTCCTTGCAATATCTAGTAAAATTTTAAATTCTCTAATGTCTTTAACTTCTAATGTCTCTCAAAACTAATAAATCTTGGGTTTAAACTCTAATTTCCAGCCTAATAAATCATATTATTTCAAACTTCAGCTATACTTTTCAGGTTAAATTTCTGCTCTTGGCAAACAACCAGTCAGTTCTTGATTTAATAAGAAAGAAATTTAACATTCCTGATGTTTCAGTTCCTAAAGCAAGTATTTGGATTTAGATGCCTGAAATACACTTTATGTGAAATCCTGGGAAACTGAACAGACATGTTCCTTATGACTAAGGATTAACTAGTCAATATTTTTCAGTGCTTTGCTTGTTGAACCAATGGTAGCCACTGGGATCAAATTTTTTCAGAAAGGTATTAACTAATAAGCATGTTGATGAGAACAGTAATTTTGCTGCTTTTGTTTTCTGACAGCTTTGTTCTTGGCTGCTTTTCTACCACTGCTTATAAAGTAAAAAGATTTTGCATGCTACAGAAGTTGAGGCCTGAAATATTTTGCCTGAAGGAAAAGTTAGGAAGCTGCAGGAGATGACACATTTCACCTTGGAAAAATTCTGTTGTCTAAACTTAGTTTTCAAACAGAAGTAGTTCAGTCACACAAATAATATGCTTTTATTCGCATCCTAAACTGCCTTTATTTGGTAGATTATCCAGTTACCTCAAAGAGTAAATTTCAAAGTTAAAAGGGGGGGGGGATAGTCACATTTCTTGTGAGGCCCAGGTTTTCTCTGGACCTTTGCATCTGCCATGAGGTCAGTGAGATTGTGGGCATAATGCTGGGAGTTCACAGTTTGTGGTGTGGTGGCAAAGTTGTGGATTAGGGAAAAGGATGGACCTCTGTTAGCTTCCCTGGGGAGGTTGTGTGTACAGCAATAGTGTGTTTGTTGGTCATACTCCTCTGAATAAGACAGGGAACAGGTCAGGTGAACTCCCATGCTGACTAAGCCCAGGAGAGGAAAAGCTGTAACCCACAAAATGTGGTAGCAGGGAGAGTGACAGCCTCAGTGCTGAAGAAGCGTACTGGGAACTGGAGGCCAGGGCAGATTTTTCTCCAACCCAGCTGCTGAATGGGCAAAACACAAACCTGAGAGAAAGGAGCTCTCTTTTTCCAATGTGCAAGAGAGATGGTCATAAATTTTATTTCTTTTTATGGTCTTTAGACCTGCTGGGTTTGTGGGGTTTTTTTCCCTCATGTCATATGCTAATAAGACTTGGCTTTTGAGTTTAGAAGCCTTTTCTTTGGAGGACTTCTAACGAGAGAGGCTGAGAGAGATCCACCACAGAGTTCCGGCCAGCTCAGAGGCTTCTCATACACACTTAATGCAATACAGAGTTGTTTGTGGGCAGACAGTAACAGTTTGGTGACTTTCAAACTTCAGAGGAGCACGTTTGACTTCTATATGGTTTCTGTTCCTGCTTAACAAAGTTGAACGGCTTTCATTGTGGTATACCAAGATGCTTCCAGCTTGGTGGATATAATGTGAACTTGTACGTCTATGCAGATGAAGTCTAGAAATAGTAGCTATTTTCAGGTTATTAAAAATCTTTTCTTTTAAATCTCCCAAAGTCTTGTGGGTGAAAACATGTTCTTTTCTATTACAATGCCTGGAGTTATGAATGACATGCAGCCACTGCATTGAACATTGGAGTAAAGTTTATTTGACAGTCAGCTGCAAGGGAAAACACTGCTTCCAAATATTGTACCGCCAAATTCAAGGATGCTTGAATTGTACTCATTTTTATAGGTTTTCCCCTCCCCCCCTCCAATCAGCAATGACACTCTGGGGTAGTTCTGCTTGAGGAAAAAGTCATGCTCTTTGGGATCTTATTACCTGCAATTAACTTTAAATTGAAACAAGCCACCTGCAGTGTGACTACTCTTGAAAGTCCTCTGTGTATTCATGCGGTACAGAATAAAACAGTTCATCCATTCAGCCTTGTTACTCTTTGTTAAGCCACTTGCCTTTATAACCGTACCTGCGGAACGCTCTATTTCAATTTAACATTCAGAATTTTGAGCAGAAATCCCACAAAACATTGCTCGGATGTTAATCTGCATGTGTCTGGAGATCAATTCTTTATCTTGCTGTACAGGTAATCTTCCATGGAAAGCACTGAAATTACAGAGTTTAATTATTTTTAAGCCTAATTCCTATAACTCTTCCCTCTTTACTGTAACATCCATCTTGTTACTTTATGGTGCCATTTACAAAGTGCCAACAGGTAGTGTAGAGGAAATATCAGTCAGTGGTGCAGTCTTTCCACTGCTTTGTCTAACAAGTTTCTGTAAAT
Source organism: Haliaeetus leucocephalus (assembly GCF_000737465.1). Lineage (NCBI taxonomy): Eukaryota > Metazoa > Chordata > Aves > Accipitriformes > Accipitridae > Haliaeetus > Haliaeetus leucocephalus. The sequence continues at coordinate 3,466,681 of NW_010972439.1, read as the reverse complement.
ATATCCCAAGTCATGGAGTGAACTGTGAAGGAGGGTGTTCCTGGCTGCTATGATGGCTGCAGCTTAATTTAAGCAGATGTTCTTTCTTACAGTATCCTGGCGTGGCACCACTTATAAATTGCTGCTTCAGGGCTCTACCAAGCAACACTGAACACAGGAGGCTAAAAGTGCTGCAGGCCTGACAGGCTGAGAGCTTGACAGCATTGCTCTGGACATAAAGCCACTTTCCTAGTCTCTTCCTCAGATGTTTGCCAGGAGACCTGCCCTGAGTAAGCAAATGTGCACTGCCAGCTCTGTCCAGGAGATTGTTACCAATTGTGGTGGTTTAAGTCCAGCTGGTAACAAAGCACCATGAAGCCACTTGCTTGCTGCTCCCCACCCTGGTGCAGGTGGGATGAGGAGGAGAAAATATAAAGAAATGCTCAGGGGTCGAGACAAGGACAGGGAGGGATCACTCACCACTTATGGTCATGGGCAAAAGACAGGCTCAACTTTGGGAAGAAACAAAATCAATTTAATTTACTAACAATCAAATAAAACCTACTTTAGCTATTTGCAAATACTGCATTTGCTCTAGGCTGAGCTATCTGTACATGAATGTATGCATACTTTTATTAGCCAGACTTCTAAATGGTAACTACTCCTGAAAAGAAAGATCGCCTTTCTGCAGAGTTGCCATTACTATGATGACTATATTTTTATACACATATAAATATATATTTATATGTTCTCTAGGATATGTTATTTAGGAAATGGTCTTGTAGATTACAAATGTGCCTAATTCTACTTCAAGAGAAGTTATGCTGAAGTAAGGATTGCAGTTTATTTCAGGAGTACTTTTTTCAAAGACCAGACTAAAGTGTCAAATAGTATTATTTCAAATACTCAAGAAGTCTCTACCTTATGGGATGTTGTGTCTGTGGGAGTCTACCTCAAGAGAATCAAAGAGAACAGGTGTGTAGTCTGAACACAAATAGATCATAAGTCTTCAAAGGAAAAGTTTTCATCCCAAATTTTGGAATGAAGACAACCCTTAAATACTTCTAATTCCAAGAATAACTCTTACCCTAAAAGTTTTTGTGTCTAGAAGCCAGTATTTTAGACAACATCAAGTACCTTTCTTAAAAGAAAGATCACTTGTCCTAAAACATACATAATAAAAGGGAAAGTTCTGATTCTAACGAAAAGGTGCAGAAGGGCACAACTAGGGAGTATAGCAGTGGTGCTAACAGGGCAGACATTTCTTTTTGCAAACACCAACCCCAACCGTTACTGTTGCATCTGTTGATTTTGCACTTGACAGCAGAAGGACAGCATGTGATGAGCAAAATTGCTCCTGGCTTTTTGAAGCCTGTGTTGGAAAGCAGGGACATCACAGAAGAACTAGAACTGTTTCACATTATGCATACATGAATTCAAATAATGCAAGTAGAGAAATTACAAAACATAATCCAGCCAGCTGAAAATCTGTATACTAACTATGCAGTTCTAGCTGAGGTATTCCAGTCAACAAGCATTTCGCTAGAGGCAACTGTGCCTTAAACCAGAACATTTTCCAAAATTAGTTTTGAAAAATAGACCCTTGGGAGGTACTTTTTTTAGATACTTTGTGATTTAAATAACGCAACTTGTAAAGGAACATCTACTGCCCCAAGATTTGCCTGTGTTCACTGAAAAGAGCTGCCCTATTTAGGAAACTGAAGCCTTTGGCATATTATGAGTTATACATAATTTAACCTTTTAACAGCATATTTTAAATGATCCACATAAAAATATCTGTACCGTCACTTCAGTCACATTACTTCTAAAGTAATCTTTAGACCTGTTTTTCTTTTATCCTGTTTTCTGTAGACACTAATCTTGATTTAAAGTTGTTACAGAACACCCCGTTTGAAATCCATGGTAAGATTGTTTTCACTGAATCATTAAACCTTTCCTAGTAATTTTGGTTTGTGGTAAAATGGAGAGGTCTCCACCGAATTTCTTATACATTTACCAGAATGACCTGAGTAAGGAGCATGGAAGACAGACATAATAAAAGGGAAGAAAATATATCTCTCATTTGTTTTAAACTTCCATGAAATGTTGACTTCGGTAATTTTCTATACCTAGTTAAATGCTGAGAGTAAAGACCATCCTGTACTTGTTATCTCTCTGCAGATCATAATCTGGTTTATATGTTTTAATACTGATGCTTTGGTGGGATTTTTTTCTTAAAGTTCGTTCTTATACGCTACAGGATGTGTTTATATTAACATTTTAGCCAATTTACCAACTGCCCCTGCTTGCTGTGCTTTGCCACTGCATGTGCTGTATTCCTTTAAGAGGTGACTAAACCAGAAGATGCACACTTAATGCACTCCAACTATTAAGACAAGTCTAATTTGACACCACACTATAGTTACTCTAAAATAAATTCCTTTGACATGCATATGAACTGGATGTCTGCACCAGCTGCTCTGTTCTTCAGAACTGCTCGAGTTAGGCTACAACATATAGACCATACAGCTAACAGATATAGCCAGAGTTTGTCTAAATAAATAATCCCTTCGCCCTTCTTCCTCTGGACGTTTAACATTTATATCAGTATGAAATCTTTGCTAGTTTTAGAAGGAATTTCCTTAATAGGGAGATAAAGAAATTCCTCTCCATGAAAGAAGGACTGTAGGCACAAAGAACACAATTTTTCTCTTAAAGATTTTAACACAAAATAAAAGAACACCAGCCTGTACTGGACATAAAGGTGGGAGCTGAAAGTATTCTGAACGGTGTTTACCGAAGATGCAAGTAATAGTACAGCGTGTACTTCTCAAAATTAAAATGTGCTTTCAAAGGAAAGAAATTTAAGGAATGACAAATCTGAGACAGCCAGTCTCCAGCTGATGGATTCCATATATTTATTTACATACTGCACAACTCTCTGATTTTATTAGCTATACAAACTTGGTATATGTTTCCATGCTTCTGCCCTGCATTATCAGTGGATGGCAAAATTTGAAGTTCCCTGGAAAACAGTCAACTCATCAGCAAAAACCTTTGGAATTCATTACATGAAATAGTGTTTTACCTTAAGAGAGAAGGTGGATTAGGTATAAATTTGCAGAAGTCAGTCTCTGCCTTAGTCATGACATAATCACTTATGCACCTTGTATAATAACGTCTGTGCTAACTTAGTTTTATATGTTAAGCTTTCTCTTCCAGATCAAATAAGAGAATTGATTAGTTAATGCCTTTCAGCACCTTGAAAAAATACATCGGATTTATTTTCTGTCTTACATTATTAGAAATTCCAACTATTGAAGATTTGTGTGATTCAGTGTGTTGTCCTAAAAGCGGATTCGTTTACCTGGTATGCAAGCCAATAACACACAGAGTCGAGGTATTTTCAAATTAATTTCATTGATGCGCATGAATGGGTGCCTGTCTCAAGACAGCACACCCTTGTCTCAAAAATTCTCATGTTTATACACTGAACTAATACATATTCATTGTTTATTTCTAATCTCTCAAGGACTGCTAACCTCTAGCCTTTGGGCAGTTTAAGCCAGCATCTACTGTCGAAAGAGAAAATCATTGCCAGGACATTATTAGGTGTGAGTGCCTTAAAAGAACAGCTACCCTTCAAATTTAGACCTGGAGTATATATTAATTGCACAAAGAAATCTGGAGAATCATTACTTGACAACCAGCAAAGTTAAAGAGAATAGCCTGCACGTGGTTTTAATGAAACATGTAAGAAACCCTAAAATTCCTGCCTAAGCATAGTCAGTGAGAGACCAGATTAGAAATTTTTTTCAACAGATACTGGCATTTTTGGCCGCCTTGTTTTGCAGTGTTTCTTATGTGTTCTTGTGACAGTATGGAACAATGGTAATTAGACTTAGCTAAGGGAACAGGCTGAAGTAGCTCCAGTTGAAGCTTTTTTTCCAGGCAAGATAGCAAGTTACAGTATTTCTGGGTAAAAATCAATGACATTATACTGTGTAATACAGTAGTCTATGTTATCATCCATTTATGAACATCTATAAATACTTAAATTGGATGACTTGTGTCCGTCTTACAATAATTTTGGTCAGCTGAGGACTGTAGAAAAATCTCATTAACTTTCCAGGTGTTGTCATGAATCTTGCATGTTACAAGAAATTCTCATAGTTCTGTCATCTCCTGTGTCATTTTTTGCTCTGGTGGTTATTCCTAGGAGCATGCCCTCCAGAAATGGCACAGTATCAACATGATTGTTTTTGTTGTTTGTTCTGTAACCTTTACATTTCTAAATATGTGTATTGGTATTGCTTACATATGTCCTTATATCACTAGGAAGCTTTCATGTTGTAGGTTATTGCATATGAATTACTTTACCTTGTGGCCAGAATCTATCTTATGGCTGAGATGTCTTTAGTGGTAGAACCAACCCTTTTTTTTTTTTTTTTGGCCAATATTGGAAAAATAGTAATCAGAAAGCATTAATGTCATTATAATGCCTTCAAAAGCCCAACCAGACTCCCTTGTGTTAAATCCATTTGGCCCATTGCTTATGTCATGCAGAGTTATATAAATCCATATTTGGTTCTGTGGAGGGTATTATCACACTTTACTGCATTAAGCTATAATTTTCCAACCTTGTTGAGAACCAGTCTAGGAATCTGAGAAGATTTTTAATGGACATGCATTATTAAGACCCTAATAAAAGTCTGTATCTTCTTGTTTAGAAGTGCTTAATCACACTATTGTTTTGGAGGAATTAATTTTTCAATAACTTGATCTTGCCAGAAATACTGCATAATTTTATGCATTACCTCTGTGTATTGTAAGCAAAGTAATTGCATTTTTTTTTTTTTACTGTGTATACTATGTATAAATGAAAGCTCCACACTTTCTTTTAATCTGTATTTTCTCCAAATACTTTAATCTGCAAAGATCTTTTCAGATCTGCAGAAGCTCATGCACCTGTCACATCAAATGATTTTGGTCTGGTTTTTTTGAATAACATGAATACCCCTGACACAGGCATTGCAAAAATGAATGCAGGAAGGGCTATTCTTCTGTTTTCATTCAACAATTTCCATTCCTACCTCCCAGGGTGATAAAGTACTTTGATATACCACACTTTAATTCTTTTTTTTTTTTTTTTTTCCCCTCTACCAAATGCTTTTGTATTACTGAAGCTGATATGTTTGTACTTTGAGACACCAAAAGACCTGCTAATCCTGTTGGTGCTTTATTTCTTGGGATTTGAAAGACCTTTAAATGCCTCCTGCAAAATATAGTATTATCTTGTTTATTTGATTTAGATTTGAGTAAGTAAAATAGTTTTTAATGATGTGATTTAGTAATGGACAAGCAGTAAATGATTTGGTTCAATTTGCATGAGCCCCTAAAAGCTTTTGGCCACTAGTTCAAGTTAAATTCTATCATTGTGAAATGGGAGACTCCAACAAGAAAAGATGTTGGCACATGCTTGAAGCCATTCCTCTTTAAGCTAAACTGCTTCCAGCAAGGAGCTGTCTCTAATGAGTATTTCTGTTGCTGAAACAAGACCCTGTAACATTTTGGTTTTTTCCTGAGTGGTACAGGATTACCACTTTCACGGGAATTGGGGCCTAAATTCCCAGCACAAAGTTGGAAAGACAGAATTGTGAAGGGACATAATCCTGAACAAATTTATCAAAATGTGCTAAACATTTTCTCAAATGTCTGAAGTGGTAGGTCGGAATTTCCTATTCTGGTAGCTGAACTAGATAAAAGCTGTTAGCCTAGATCTTGTTTCTTTAATCTTAGCTAAATCTGATTTTTCCTATTACTTTCTAAATGCATATATAAGATGTAAATGAATGGGAAAGATTGAGGGGAAGTGTGCATTTTTTAAGGTATAACAGCAATTAAAAACAATTCTTTATGTTTTCAGTTAATGAGGCTATAAGAGGTTTTCTGTGTATTCAAGTTCTGTCCATTTGCCTTTGTCCTTCGCTATGTCTGAAGTTTTCTTGTGGAGTGCAGGCATATATCTTTGAACAATTCTTGAATCTTCTTCCAAATCTCTCTGCTCTTGCCTTTATATTGGTGATACATTATATCAATCCCTATGCCCATTTCTCAGTTTCAGATCTTTAAGCACCGAATAGGGGTTATGTGGTTCTATTTTAACAAAGACATCCTCTAAAATTCCCCTTTAGACTAAAATAAAAATACAGAGTATATTGGGTGTGCTTGAAGGAAGGAAGAAAACAAAACAACGTGAGCCGTAGTGAAGGACTGAGAGTTTCTGCCAAAGCAGAAACCATTCTTTGTCATTCTAGCCCATACAGGAGGTAGCACTGTTTCACAAGCCAAAGATGTCAAGACTTGCTTCAGCTGTTGCAGTCTATGTGGTGTACAGAGCCACTGAAAGCCCAGCTTACCAACTTACCCAGGAATTCCCTGCACACAGGGGCAATCCCTGGGGCAACAGAAGCAACACACAGTTGGTGGCATGACATCTATCTGCAGGATAAGGGTTACTTTATCCTGCATGAGCTGCTTTACTATGAAGCTAAGGGACTTTTTTAAAGGTACAACATTTTCTGATAGAAAATAAACTGGAAAATTCCCATGAAACATTGCTCAGGGTCAAGTTGTCTTTAGCAGAGAAATTCCTGAGAAAAAGCAGAGAGAGAACCTTAAGCAGGGAATTATGACAACCATCCCTTCACGTAAATGATGGGATTCATGTGTTCCCTTTTTTGGCATATCATTAGGACAGTAAAGCAGTTCCTTGACTGATAAATGATAATGCAATTTAAAGCTACAAATACCACATCAAAATCCTATAATACATAAAGACATAGAACTCCCCAAATCTCCCCAAACTAGAAGATCAGACAGTTTTTCCTTACTATAAAGACTTCATCTACTAATGCAGTTTATGCACATTTTATTTAATGAGTCTTCCGAGTTTACAAAGTGAGATTCTCCTCACTTGTTCATTTGGAAGTGACTGTGTCCAGTTACCAAGCGCAGTGAAAATTTCATATGTTTGCCTAAATACCCTAAGTTTAAATAATTAACATTATTTCATCTGTATTTTATTGAACTTCTTACTAGATTTGCTGCTTCTAGGAGTTTAAGCTTCAAAAGAAGTTCAGATCAGGAGCTGCTGTGTTTAATTGCTCTTTAATGGCTTCTGCTGTCCAGGTGTAGAAATAGGTGAATTAGAAGCAATGTTAGTGAGTGAGCCAGCACAGGAATGTGTGTGGGGTGTGTGTGGTGTTCATCCTCTATCTACTGCAGAGTAGACGTGAAATTTAGTAAACCCCCAGCAGTAATACAGTAGTAGTAGAAGGAAAACTCTGCCTGAGTTAATCCCACCTATCTGCCTGGCTGGGTTGGATCAGATCCAAATGTGAATGCAGGGCTTATGCAAAACCAAACCAACCTACTGATATTCAAAGTTTTAATTCTCCATGTAAGCCAATTGCTGTCTCACTTTCCACCAGCACTAGAAGTTTTGAAGAGGATTATAGCCATTCTCAGGAGCATTAGCTGTTGCATAGATTTTTATTTGCTAATATACTGATGCAGTTTATTTGTATGTAATATCTATGAGCACTGAGAAGTGCACTGAAGTTGAAGGGCTACTCAAACACTTAGCATGGCCTCCTGGATTAGTGTCCCTTCTTTTCTGGCTTGCTACTCATAACATCTTATTTGACTTAATTCAAAGTGTGTTGCTCTTGTCTGGCCTTTACATGCTCTCTAAGCTCTTTCCTTCAGTTTGGAAACAACAGAGGGATTAGAAAAACCGATGAAGTTTCCAACACCTAGACTTTAAGTGCCCTGTAATGACTTAACATGCTCTGCTTCATGGATGAGAGAAAAATAGATTTCAGTTGTAGGTCTTTAAAACACACAAATACAGAGTGTGTGCCTTCACAAAGCCTTTAATGTTAAGATGGGAGTGAAACCATTTTTTTTGCAAGTCTAGCAATTGCCTGCATCTTTTTCGCTCAGCTAAGAGACTATTAATGAACAGATTCATCAGACACTACAAATATATTTTCTGTTCACTGAAGTGCCCCACTGAAATTGTTTATAGTCCAATTTCTTTGCTTGTAAGGGTAATATTGGTCTCTACAGTATAGTTTAAAAGAAAATTTTACATTAAAATATCAGCCTTGACTTCCAAATTTGGTTTGGTTTTTTGGCTTGGGTTGGTTTTTTTTTTTTGGTGACTGGAGGACCCAGAGCAACATTTGCTTTAGTAATTATATTTCAGTTAACATTTAACAGTTGTGTATGGGAACTGGACTTAAATGAGAAAAAAAAAAGGAAAGACATGCAAAGAGCAAAACAAACCTTGCTATCACACACCCCCTGTCCTTGATTGAATCTGTTCTTGCAGTCCTTGCTCACATTGATATTGTCATTTGTTCATCTAAGGAACAGCAATGCACTAAGGATTACTTGTGCGTTTGCTACTGGGAGAAACATCTCATTTGAGGAAGGGCTTACTTTTCAATCCTTCACTCACTGAGAATTGAATTTTTCAAGTTTAATAATTTTGATTGGATTAGCAGTTTAGGTGTTCAGATCAATGGTTTAAAAGAAGTCCATTTTTCAGAAAGTGCTGAAAATGTGAACTCTGGAAATTGGGGATTTTTTTCAAGGGCACAAATGGGTTGGCAACATCATGGCAAGTGGAATTGCTGCTCACTTTTTTTTTTTTTTAAACCCACAATTTTTTTGGCCAGCAGCCTGTATCAGGTGCATAGGATAACACAGGAGAAAGAAATGTCCTAGTGAGGGAGCTGTGCTTTTTTGTTTGTATGTGTTTATCCACCATAATCCCCTCAAATTGCAACAGATTACAAAATAATGATGCTAGAACTGTGTTTAATTCTGTCATTGTTTTCCAACTCAATGCTGTGTGGAACAGCATTGAACTGTTAGGAGAGAGTTAAATAATCTGCAGAACTGTTAGGTTTATTTTGTTATGAATGAGCTTCCTGGGTTTTTGATTCCTATTAAAAATGTTTACAAAAATCTGTTAAAGATAGTATAGACCTGCAAATTTTGAAAGAAAGGGATTGGGGGCGGGGGGGGGGGGATGACAAAGTCTGGGTCCTTTTTCACCCTCCAGTATATTAAAAACGTGAATTTTGCCAGCTCTTTTTAACCCTTCCTTCCCCCCAGTTTGAAAGACACTGTTTCCACATTAAGAATAATTTCTTGCCTGATTAGTCATATATATTTTCAGCTCATCCAAGTTGCTTTATGAGCTTAATAAATGCATTGTTAATTTTATATTCTCTGCAAAAGGAACTAGCCATGATGCCTGTAAGCTTGAATCCCTCAAAGAGAGCTTCTTTCATGTTCCCAGTTAATTAAGGGATCTAGTAGACTTGACAAGTTTCACTCATTTGGCAGGAGAAGCTTTTATTTTGCAGTTGTTTCTTAAATATCTTCTTACTTTTCTGTGTCCCCGAGACATTTTTCCACACTCCTGTTTCTTTGAAATCTTTCATTCAAACTGTCATTGCTTGACAGCCCTGGATCCTTTACTCTGTCTCATCCACAAGCACAAGTAACTATCCCCGATGAGAAGGAAGCCTATTTTTACTTGCATTACTTAAAAACCCCTAGACTGATCATCTGAAGTTGTTACATTTCCTCTGTGGAAGTTATCATATAATAATAAAGATCTTTAGCAGCAAAGACTCTTAAATTTAGTTACCTTATTCTAAATGAGCAGTAATTACATTGAAACTAGTGTTATTTCTGATTTAACTCCGATGCAGCTCTGATATAACTCTGCTGCAGCATTGCCTTTCTGTCTGAGCAGGCCACTGATAAAGCACAATGTAACAGTGAATTGAGTCCCTTTTAAAATACATTTAGATAAATTCTCTATTGTGTCAATGTAGTCTGCCTGTTGTTCTCTAGCATGCTGTTTTGGGAGGAGAAATCGTGGTCCTGTATGAACCATGGCAAAATTTGTATTGGTAAAGTGTTTCTAGAACTGGACCAGAAGCTGTTAAGTTAGACTACCTGCAGTTATCTGCTCATTAAGCATACTGTGTCACCTATATGCTTCACAGAATTCTGAGCTACCCTTTTGGGATTATTCACAAATCTTCTAAAAGGCTTTGGGAATAGCCGTGAGAGAGTACTCACTAATACATCTTCATTGTTTCACTGTAGTGGATGTTCCTGTCATCACTGGAGTGATGGAAACATCAAGTGTATTTCCACAATATGCTTGCAGGGCCATCTACAAACTGGATATTATGAACAGCTTTGCTCACTGTCTCACAACACTGCAAAAGACCCTCAAGCTTATGCCCTTCAAGAGAATCACTCTGAATGTAGGGCCAGTAAGAAAATAATGCTGATACATCTCATTTGCCTAAAGGTTGCTATATTCAATAATGCTGATCCATCTTGGTTGCTTAATGTTGCTGTATTCTCAGTAAAAAATATCAAGTGGCTGTGGATAGTGCTGAGCTTGGTTTAAAAATATCTATCCTACCCTGCATCTGTCTTCACTCTGGGTCGGTGCTGCGACATCAGTCCTCATACGGGGAGGCTGGAGCAGAAAGAACGTATGTGCATACATACTGCGTCTTAAAATTCAGGTATATTTAACACAATCAAGACTCCACAATAAGCTTGAAGATACCTTTCTTCTTGATGGCTTAATTTAGATAATATCAGTCTTATGACTAGCACTTTCCTGGGGGACTCTTTGATTTTCCTAGTCTCTATGACAAAGCATTGGTTTTACTTCGCGTGTTCCTGTGGTTCTGTGACATTCGTTCCCTCCAAAGTCCACATTCTGGAAATCATTAGCATGCTAGGAACATGGCAGATTTGTCACAGAAGGAAATTATTTCTTATGTCAATGTATTCTTAAAATTCTAGATTTTTTTTCTTCTTTTTAATTTTTTTAAATCAACAGACAGGTAATACATTTTGGGGGGCTGTTTTATAATTCTTTAATAGCATTGTTCTGTTTTATTAACAATTGCTGAGGTATCTCTATAGTCAGGTTAGCGTTATGAATTGTAACATTGTTTAAGAAATGTTTTAATGTTTGTTGACTTTTTTGGAGCAATTTCCATTGTAAAGATAGGTTAATACAGTAATGACTGATTTTATTCTGAATTACTGAAAGAGATGCTCAGAACAATATCCACGTTAATTTCTCGCATTGTTACCTTCCCTAGTGAGTTAATAAGATCTAAATTTACATCATTAAATAGTTCTCCACACTCAATACACATGACCATAATACGCAATTCTTGAATCCTCTTGCATCTGTGAAATAATGTGGTTTTATGCATGTAGTACTTTCACATTTGACTCCTTCATAAAGTACTTTACTTCATAAAACACTAGTGATTTGATTCATAAAGCATTTCTTCACAGTCCATGTGAAAGCAGTCTAGTTTTGTCTACATTATGAGCTGAGGGAGACCTTGAAAACAGTTTTGTGGTTTTTCAAGGCCCATCACATGTATACTTTCTGTACAGCTGTTCACCTACTGTCTTATCTACTCAAAAAAGACTAATTTTTTCAATTGAAAAATAAGGCCCAATTTTAATTAAGAAAATTAATATAGGCAAAACTAAAATCTTTGTTATTGAACTCTGAATTTTAAATTGTATTGAAATTTTAAAAAATTATTGTTGCAATGGTACTGTTACCAATTTCTAAAAGTATAGCTTCAATCAATTTTAAATTACCATGCTAAACTACTGGGATGCTTTAAATGACATGACCAGAGTTCAAATGTTAATTAATGTGAAAACAGCCTTATCTATCTGTGCATTTCCTTTTACAACTTGTATAACCATATACCTTGTAATATCTCATATTCTTTTACAAAATATTTATCAAGTTCTGCTGCTGGATATTCTTTACCAAGAGATCTGTAACAATAAATACACCGGAGGGGCATCAAGTCGGTTTTCATACGGCCTCTTATATCAAAAATAGAAGAAAATTTAGGGCCTTCAAAATGGTATTTGGGAGACTACTAACTGTAGAGGCAGGTCTTCACAGAGCACCCAAGTTACATGTAAAGGTTAGCGAAAGTAGATATATAACTTGACAGGTAATCTTTTAGTCTTTATGACCTAAGCAAATCTTGAAGGGATGAAAAGGAGAGCTACCTTTTACATGAGCATTGAATACACAGTGTGGTGGGCAAGAGCAGAGAAAGGTCTGAGCAGCCCTTAAGGTATTAACAATAACAGTCAGTCTTGGGTACAGAAGTATCTTATCATGCACATCTCTTCAGGCATTCTATGTTTTGGGAGAGATTATGCTTGTGCTCCACTGAAAGGAATATTAACAGAATATAGTGCATCCTTCCTCTGGATATTTTTAATAAGAGGTTTCCAGGTTTGGAATGGAAATGGAAGAGGGAAGAAAGTAAATTTGAGCAAAATAGATGCATACAAACTCCTTCCACATGTCCCAGAAGGAGCAGTACAACAGCAGACAACTTGCTAGCTGTAGAGCTTTTAAATGAGAAGTTCTTTAATGAGGCAAGGATATGGTTTTACATTATATCAGTGAGAGTTTTCCCAGTACTTTGAACAGGATTTGAGTCATTTCCTCACTAAATGACAATGATGAAAATTAAGCAAATAGATTTCATAATCTCCTATTTGCCAATATCTGAATACCTAATTGATTCAGATTCTGAATACATAGTTGTAAGCTTGTGGAATATAATAGGGTTTATGAATCTGCTAGTCTTAAATGACCTAAAGTCAACGTGACCAGTGTCTTCTGAATCCTTAAGGCCAGATGTGCTCTATAGTTGTTACTGATCATATTTCTCTGTTTGCAGTGCTGGACTTGTGTGTCATGTGAATTCAAATACAAGCAAATGTTGGGAGGATTGAAAAGGACAACTTGTGGCTAACTTTAGAAAATAGATTTTTTTGGTTTATGTTCTTACATGAATGTGTCTTCTTATGCTTCAGCTGGTTATTGTTCAAGTTATAACCTTTGTTGCATGGGTACAACTCAGTCAAAATAAATTAGCTAGGACTACTGCCAGCTGTACGTTGTATGTTTTACTGTATCGTAACATATCACATACAGCCTTGCACCCTTCTGTTTATGGTGTGGCAGGAATAGTTCCATATTTAAGCAATATGATTCAAGAACACATTCCTCTTAAGGATACCTTCTCCACAGAGACTAGTTAATGCTCTCTATTTGTACTGCATTTTAGAAGGGAATTGTAGGTATTCAGCATTTTTTTTAAATGGGCTTTTTTCAGGCACCTAAATGTTAATATAAGCATGTAAATAGAGTTACTGTCCTGCAGTTTTGGGTCTTGGCATGTTGCTGTTGTAACAGGTGGTTCCTTCCTGAAGACCTAAATTTCTGACGTATTGTGCAACAGTGACTGAATATAGAGTTAGGGGTATAAAGTAAAGCATGCAAAAAAAGCTGCCTATGTATGGTAACACAGCTTTGAAAAAGTAATCTCAGCAAAAGGGTATGAAATAATGGTAGATAAATTTTGTTTACCAAGAAACACAGCCACATGTGGAAAACCCAATAATGATGAATTCTGGTCTCTTTTAGCTTCAAGGCAAACATATTTTTCATAACTGTTATTATGTTTCCATGTTCCCCACCATGCACACAGAAGCTGATATAATATTTTCCTTCTGTCTTTTTCCTACTTACAGTTTCTGGTAAGCATTTTCCCACCCTGGTGATTGAAGAGTGATGATGCCACGTGAAGTTATGACTCTGTAAATGTGAATGCTGAGTACTGTGTGTATGAATTTCATCTAGCAACTTTTTCTCCGAGTAAGAATAGGTTTGTTTTCCTTCATTTTTCCATTTGTTCACAAAAAAAAAAAGATTGCTGTATTTTTTTAACGTAGCTTATGATTTCTCAGCCTAGACAGATTGGTCTACTCCATCCTTCACAAAAACAGAACATAACCTAATCCATGATATAAATTTTAGATCAGTGCTGCTGGAGAGCTCAGGCTGTCATTTAAATAATTATTTTTTTTTAATATTGCTGTACATGAAATGAAAAGATTTTGATTTGACAGTATCAAAGAAGCCATAGATTTCCAGCAAAGCCCTGGAGGCTCATAATAAAAAATACTGCTTCCCCCCCCCCCCCCCCCCCCCCGAAATAGGCATATTCTTCATACTAATTACATTTTAAAATGTTCAGTAGATCAACAGCCGCTAGTACACAGAGACTTATGAAATAGGCAGGACTGGAGCAATTTTAAAAGGCTAGATTGTACCTTTTAAGTGGCTTGTGAAAAGCTTCAGTTGTCCTCAATTTATACTCAATGGAAAAAAAAAAAAAAGTCGACGATGGACTGGATATTCTGTCTGGTCTTAAAAAAAGTCTTAGGAGACTTTGCAGCAGTGAATTTAGAGAGTCATTAAACTTCATTCTGTTCTCTTAAAGAGGGAAGAAACTGCCCTGAGTAGATTCTGACCTAAGGCAACCTCACCAAGACTCAGGGTACTTAGGAATGGGGAGGAATCTAATGAAGAGAAATGCATTATAGATCACAAAGTGATTTTTTTTTTTTTTTCCTCTCCCAAATCTTCCTATTCTGGGTGTGTGTTCAACTTCAAAGACTGTCTGTCTTTGAGACAAGAAGCTAGGAATTTACCATTGAAACTAGGGGACTAGTATATTTGTCCCTAGGAATCTTGGGGAAAAAAGGAAACTGGTGATGGTTCTGAGGGTCTAGCTGCAAGACTTAATTTCTGAGAAAGAATAACAGGCAGTGCTTAAAACGACGAATGATCCTAGTATGGAAATGAAAGTACCAAAATAATGGCACCCTCCTGGGCCCAAGGTGAAGATAAAAAACATACAGGCCAAGGCTGGTCCAGGAGCCACGTACTCGGTGTTCTGGCCCTGTCTGGTCACTGTGGATTGATAAATGTCAAAGAAACAAACTTTATAATATCTGTGTAGAGATTATAGCTGTTCGTAAACTTACGCCAGAAAAAAAAGATGCTTATTTGGCATATTCCTTTGGGAGGAAGAAAAGTCTCAGAATTCAACAGCTTTGTTCCTGCATTTAAAAAAATGATGATAAAATTGTTGCTATCTGACCAGGCAAATTATCAACCTCTTTAATACGTTTCTTTGTTTGCTTGTTTCTCTTTCTTAAACATAAGCATAAATAGAGATGAAGAAGATATTGTTTCATTAAAATTGAGCACTTTCCTTCCAGCTTTCAGACCTTAGGTCATGGTATCAAAAATACCAGCAATGCATTCCTATTCTACCTGAAAGCAGTTGCTAACAAAGGCCCATGTTCTATCTGGGAATCTCATGGTGTTTTTCTAACACTGCTGGCTTTAGTAGTGGACAATATATGGACAGCTTTACATAGAAAGGTAGTGGAAAAAAAAGCCCTTTTCCATCTACATGAGTTTCAAAAATCTGTAAAGACTAGTTCAAATACTGGAATAGGTGACAGATGCACCTACATGCCTTCCATTACATTTTCTAATGATTAGGTAGCAGAGAGGACTATGTTCGGGACTCTACAGCCTCCTGCCCCAAAGACACTAGATTGAGTTCAGACTAATGAGTAGCAGCTGTTAGAAAATTATATTATGCTATATTAACAATGGCTTCTGAAACATGCAGGGAATCTTCACTCAGATACCGTATACTTATTTGGCATCCCTCTGTTTCAAAATGACCTGAGAAGAAAACCAATCCTGGATTAAACCAATTTATGTCTTACTGAATTCTTGTTGGAGGGTCCCTGAAAGGGGATTAGTTGATATTTGTAAATTCCAAATACTTGCTCTGTAGGAGTTTAGTTTTGTGTAACCTGATACACAGTCAGAGTTGTGTTGGGTTTGGGTTGGGGTTTTTTGTCTATTTTTATTTTAAATATTACAGGACTTTCTTACGAAATTTATATAAGTCAGTTAAATTCTTACAACTCATGGATATAGTGTATCAATATACAGACTTAAAATGAACTGCTTAGAGACCAAGGTTTAGAGTGTAAAATTAGTATTTTCATTACATATAATATTAATGTCCTGACTTTGTCGCTATTTGTTAACACAAAAAGCAGCTTTTTTCTTCCAGAAGCCAGTGTACTTTTTCTAGGTATGTCACTATATTCACTGAACATTCAAGTTATCACACAAATGTAACCCTTCATTTATTGCATCCCTTTAATGTGGACACCATTCACCATGTGCAGAGGCTCTATAGTAGTACTACACAGAGTTTATAAATACACAGCAATTATTCATTGGCTAAATACACAGAGCAGGTAGCTAGGAATAACTAGACTAAAAATGAGTATGCTCAGCATCTCCAGTACAGGCATCTGATGTGTTTCTGCTGCCCAGACAATCATTATTCAGGTGGGAAAGTGTCAGACCTTCCTTGGTCCTTGGAATAGGCTGGTTCTTCATGGTTTTGAGTTACCATTTTTTGACTTGTTGCTTCTTTTCAGCATTTCACACCTTTTCATATCAGTATCTTTCTCTGAGTCCCAGAGTTGCTACTAGCGTTTCAACAATTTCACTTCTGTCTTCATTTTTCTTTTTCTCAAGAAGAAAATCTTGGCTTTAGCCTGTATCCTCTCTCACGGCTCAACAATTTTTCAGTAAAGCTGAGCCAAGGCCACATAACTGCACCATACAAAACTGGGGCATGGGCTACAGACTGCTAGACCCCTGTGCCACAGATTGCATAGAGTGCAAACACAGTTCTGCTGGAAAAGTTATGACTTAAGACTGAGGAGACAGGTGTTCCACACACTTCTGAGATAATCTTAAGGTCAATTATATCAAGGGAAAAGATTTCTGTTTGCCTACATACTTTGGCTTTTACTTGATCTAATGAAGTCTGGAGATGATCTATGGATGCTTAAGTGCAGTACTTGCATAGAACAGAGGAAATCTGTCACGATTAAGATCTCCAGGGTGGACGGTTTGTTAATCTGAGAAGTTATCATTTCTTTTAACTGGCTTTTTTGTTTGTTTGTTTGTTTTTACCCTAGTGGCTGCCCAATACTGAAAAAAAAATAATCTCTAATATTCTTGACAAGTGGTATCTGAAGCATCAAAAATATATTTGACAAATTAACACAATATATTGTATGATTAATAATGTGAAATTATTTGATGTCTATGTATAGAATTGCATGTCTGGAATTGGTTGAATAAACATTTTTTTGGAAGAAGATATAAGGTAACACTTTCTGAAGACATACCTCCTTAAAGTTTAAGCTCAATTACTTCCAGTTTGAATTGTCTTTTATCAGCTATTTAAAAGTGTTTATGAAGGGTTTTTCCAGAATATAAAGCTAGATAGCAGTTAGATGTGCTAGATTAATCTGAGAGTTTAGATTATACAATGCTCTTTGTTTTGGGCACCCATAACCACCTTTGCATGACCTGAAATACAAAACTGAAAACTAGCTTTCTCCCAAAATCTGAGAACACTTCTGCATCTTCTGCATCAGCCATGAATAACCCTACTCTACACAGCTCATATTAAAAATATTTACAAAATAATTATGTTGGGAGCTGGGGCTGTTATCCACTGTCTACATTCAGCAATGAAAGCCCCACAAGTAACTACATTTTCTTTACCTGGAGTTTGTGACTCTAATTCTCTTTTATTACCGAATTCAGACTGCCCCAGAACCTGTAGCAATACTTTTTGCCTTTCTTTGAAATTTTCTTCCATGTTAACTAACCTCCCTTCTTTTATTTTGCATGTCCTGATTGAAATAAGATGTTCTTTCACTGTCATCAGGAAAAATAAAGAGGTAGCCTTTGTGACTATGTGCTAAAAAAGAGTGGGAAAGCATTTAGTTCAAAAGCTTGCAAGTGTAAAGACCAAGGTTTTTTTATTCTCTGCTCTGCTTTTTATTTTGTCATATTGCCAGCATAATTCTTGAAAAACAGCAACAAGACAAAGTAGCTAGAGGTGGTCTCGTATTTTCTGTTGGTGTCTGATGTTCTCATTTTTGTTTGTGGCAGTCACAGACTATCTCCACTGAACCTTTGAAATATACTTTGCATGCAGTTTTGTGGAGAGAAAATACAATTATGATGATAGTGATTTGACAAGAGTTTTAACATTAGACCAATCAATTTTGCAGTGTAAATGAGTATAGGATAAGCCGAATGATTATTGCTTCAGGAAGCAGCATGATATGTTTTCACTATATGTGTAACTTCAAATCATCCATGTTTTCCCCAGCTGTTCCTGGATGGGCACTGAAGAGAACACCTTCCTGCACCTGCTTGAATAGACATGATACACTCAAGACAGTCTGCTGAGAGTGTCTCTCAGTGGTTCCTCTTACCTTTTATCACTAAAAATTTCCAGGATGTAAAGCTATTTGCCAAATTCTTGCATGATTGACATTTACACTTGTCCTTAAAATTGCATGGGTTGTTATTTCTTTCTGAGGGAAGACCTGAATGTCACATTATAATGAGATGCTTATACCACACGCAGGAAAGGGTGTTGCAGATATTGAGATTTTTTAGTAAACAGGGAAAAGGCTCATCTGCTGGGAAAAGATAGAATAGAAAAATATTGCATGTCAAATTCAGCTCACTGCTCTGTGATTTTAACACTGACACATCCTAGGGACCTTGGGATCAATAATATTCATAATCTGATTTCCCAGAATGATTTTTTTCTCATATGCAAACATCACCAAATCGGTTGTCATTTACAATTCAGCACTTTTGCATAATGCCAGAGAAGCTGAGCAATAATTAAACAAACTTCCTCTCTCTTCATTTTTGACCTTGAGAATTGATATGAGAGAATCTGGAATGGTGGATCTCTGTGGTGAGTTCCTGTTCAGCAGCAAAAGAACAAACTGATCTGTGATCTAAGGCTGTTAGTCTCTCTGTTCAAAGATGGTAACATTATTGGGTTTGAACAATATCGGCGCAGGAGCAAATCTTGTTCTGGGGAGATCACAAAATCTGAATGATGATGCAGAAAAAAGTTCTGAGAATGCAAGTTGATTAAAATACTTACAGGACTAAATATATGCGCCTTTGCCAAGAATACCAGCATTTTATTAGTTTGAAAAGTTATGATTTTCTTCAGGGTAATAACTGCATTTTGGAGAAGAACAAGATGGTAACATTGATCTGTCTAGGTATAAGCTGTGTCGTAACACAAAATCACATTTATATGTAGGCTAAAATGAACCTCAGATGTTTGTAGTCACTCTAACCTCTCCTTTGACTTGACATTATTATTTAGACAATAATGTCATCCAAAGCACCTTCCATATTTCTGGGAAAATGAGAGTTTTCCAGTCTTTCAGAGATTCTCCCTCCTCCCCCCCCATCAGGGATATCCTATCTAGGAAATCTATGTAGGCTCAAGGCCTAACTAGCCTGCTTGTTTAGAGCTAATTTGACTTTTCAGAGCAGTAGTGTTTTTCCTAAGATGATGTAGTGCTTTGTGAAGATTGTTGCTACCACAGCTAGAGATGCTCTAAGCACAAACCCAGGTGCTCTGATACATTATGTGGAATCTGCTTAACTTCTCATTCTAACATAGCTGATTTTGTCTTGTTTTCTTCTGAGAGCCTCTTCCTGAATTTCTTGCTTTTTAGAAAAGCTTTCTAAGATTCTACAACTCAGAAATTACATTTAAAAAAAACCCCAAGCATACATGCATGAAAACCACAACACCTGAGATCTAAGAAGTTGGTTGGTTCTGATTTTTTTTTTTCAATTTGGTCTTAAAACTCTCATGTACCAATTAAAACACTTAGAGCAAATACAGTCATGGATAGCAAAGGCTGAGGGACAAAAACACCTTGGCTTGATAAAGCTGAATTCTTTTTTTTTAAATAGTGGAATGTCAAATATAGAATTGTTACCCTGTCAGAAGGCAACAAAGACGGAAACCACTGTTCGTTCAGCAATATGTCTTGAGGCACAAAATACAAGTTACTTCAAGAAGCACTGGGTTCACTATTGCCTAGCATCCTGCCCTCAAGAAAATGAGTCACTGTAGCATATAATTGTTACCTTACTCTGACTTTAGGTTGCAGAAAAGAGTATTTTGTATGACAGTGGGAAATTTCAGCACTCTGACATCCAAGAGGAAAATACATTTTCTCTTATTAGGGTTTTAATTTGGAAACTAAAACCAAGCCAGGAGGACAAGATTGAGACTCAGCTTTCCAAAGTAATGACCCTTCTTTCTTGGAGGACAAACACGGTTTCTCTTCAGAATATCTGCCTACGTGGATCCTAATCATAGACCAGTGAAATTCTGAGTGCTAGTCATTTCTTTTGAGGTAGCATGTGGTTTCAGTCTGTCTGCTCTTCCCCACCTGAGAAGCATAAATCAGACAACAATCCCTGTTGTTAATCAGTTCATTTTTGTTGCTTCTGACAACATAAGGAATAACCCAGAGTCCATTAAATTACAAGACCTGGGTTTTATATGTAGTTTTTCTCACTGTTCTTTTTCTTTTGGCACTTTGATTTCACCCTATTTACGTTGAGGGGTTTTTTTGTGGGGATTCTTTTCTCCTTTTTTTTTTTTTTCTGTGACAATGATATATAAAATTATTTTTCTTTAGGTAACTAAGGTTAAGAAATAATCCAGCAAGACTCTTGCTGTCATGGAATCAAGGTTTGTAGAATGCATCTTGTTTCCTTTCTCCTTGCTAATATTCTGAAATAATAAAAGAGCCCTCAAAATAGTTTTCACTGGTTGAGCATACCTACAAAAGCACATTCTATACAGTCTTATTTCAACAACTGATTAGTGACTGATTAATTCAGAAGAAGTTGTCACAGCTTTTGGGTGATGCAGTCAGTTGCCAACTGTTTTCATCAGCTGTTTTTTGAGGAACAACATTAATAAATCTGATTTTACTCTGTCTCAGTCAGTGGATTAACAGGAGTTTATTCGAGGCTCACAGGTGGCTAAAGCCATAGGAAAATTGTTTCGTATAATCTTTCAGCTGAGAACAGAGCTTCAGAGCTTATTTTTGGTCATTGATCAAACTGACCCTCAGGTTATTTGGACATTTGGTTCACAGATTTTCTCAACACTATTTATTCAAGAAGTCTGTAACCTGTTTACAAGCCCAGCTGGCAGAGGATGAGCCTTGGAGTGAGCTCTGGCATGTATATTTTTCTCTCTCTGGTGGTACACAGGCTTGTGAAATGCATGCCAGATAGTTCTGTTTTCTGTCCCAGTATCTGGTGCTTCAAAGACCTGGTAGTTGGAGTGAGTATGTGTGAAGAAAGCTCCTTTGGATCACCATTAAGTATGTACCTAATGATTTCTGCTGGATGCTGAAAAATCGCACAAAAGAGCTATAGCAGAGAAATGCAGTAAGAAACTGATGTTTAACATAAACTTTCAGAAAGGAATAAAATCAGACCATTTTGTCAAGAACTTCATGTCAATGTAGCTGATGGTGATAGTCAAAGAATCAGTGGACTAGCTAGGCAGAAAGTCTTCATCATCCCATCTATGACCTGTAAAGAATTCAGAGTTGAACAATGTTTTCAGAAAGGAAAAGGTCTCAGCAACTCCCATTGCGTCTGGTAAAAACTAGCAGAATCAAGGACTGCTCTGAAAGAGGTATCAGTCAGAGCACCAGAGCTGCAGTTTACTTAGTCGTATAGTCATGTTCACCTGGTATGTACTTTCCCATTGTTTCTGTGAGTTCCAAGTCTTAAGAATATACCATACACTTCCACACCTAAAAGCAGCTTACCAGCCAAGTCTTTCAGCTAAGGCACTTGATAGCATCTAGCTCTTGCAAAAGAGGTTTAGTCATTACTGTAGTGCAACAATTAAGAAGAGTGTTTACTAATTCTATGAAATCCATGCATTTGCATCTGCATTAATTCCTCTTAGAAGAGGAATCTCTTTGTAATAAGCTAAGGATCATAAAAAACTTTGCATGTAAAATAAGAACAGGGTCTTTCCTAGAAGTGTTTCTTGGATTATGCTGCATTAATTAAATAATATGTAACAACTAGGCGTAAATTAAACTATCAGTGTTGTTGAAATTAGACTCCATCAGTCTCACCTCACTCTTCAAGAACACAGCCCTCCCTGAGTTAGGACACAAATGCAAAGAAAAGTCAGTTCCTCTTGTCAGTATGGCAGCGTGATAAGTTTAAGAGTGTAAGGTTTTTCATAATCGCTTTTAAAGATGGTCTGAGCTTCAGGGTATATAGGTTAGACATCTTCAGAGATGTTTTCTGTAACAAAATGAGCCCTGTGAAACTTCAGAAGGACCATGTAATCTGAGAGGCACTAGGTAAATAACGTAGAGTTTGTCCAGCTCAGCAGCAAGAAAGATGTCGAGTTTTAGATTCTTCCAGAAGACTTGAGAGGAACCAGTGGTCTGTAGAAACAGCAGAAATGCTGGACAGATTTTTTTTTTTTTAGTAGGAGGGAGGAGCAAGGGACTTGTTTACAAGCCTCTACCCAAATGTTCAAAAAAAAGCCAAAAGAAATGAACAGCAAAATCAGTGGTGCTATTTGTAGACTAGGTACTTATTTGCTCACACTTTACCTGTATAGCTGTGTACTTTCTCTTGGAGAAGAGTTTACATGGTCTGTTTTTCCCTTGTATAAACTGAGTTACCTGAGACATTTCAGGTCGTTTCCTAAAACATTTTTCAGTCAACTTATTTGCACTTTCTATCTACAGATGCAAAAGATTATACAGCACCTCCTTCTTCCCTAGACATCAGACACAGTCCAGATTAAAGTTAGTATTTCTGTAGGCAAAAACACCCATACATGCAACATAATAGCTTTTGGTGGAGTTGTGGTTCAGTATCCACATCTGACTGGATCCCTGGAGCATCTGAACTGCCTTTTGAAGGAAACAGGCTCGTCAGTTCTGGAAGCATAGGATGAAAGTAATTGCCTGTTTAACAGCACAGAGAATACCCTCAGCTCAGTGCTACATCCTGAGAGCTGTCCTTTGGGGAAATTAGATAGTTATTTCATCCAGAACTAAAAAGTCCCACCAGCAAGAATGAAAACTCTTACTTTAACAATAAACTGAACTATCAGTGAGAAAATTAATGAAAAAAGTCTTACACCTGACTCTTATTTCTGTTCTAGAATAATACAAAGTTTTTATCTACAACCTCATCATGGGTCACAAAATATATTTGTGTTTGCTTGGGAAAAGGAGGTGTATTGGATTTGTATGCCAAGGTACGGGTAGCTGGGGGCTGTAGGAGTGGCCTCCATGAGGAGCGGCCAGGACTGTCTAGTTGGCAATAAATTACATTAATTTTCCCCAAGTCAAGTTTTTTTTGCTCGTGACAGTAATTGGTTAAGCAATCTTCCTATCTTTATCTTCACCCATGAGCCTTTTCATGTTATTTTCTCCCCCTGCCCTGTTTGGGGAAGGTGAGTGAGTGAGAGGCTGGGTAGGTGCCCAGCTGCTAGCCAAGGTCAACCCACCACAAGAGGGTTAACAGATGTTCCTGCAAACATCTTTGCAGGAGGATGAAGCTTATGTCTTCCTAGGAGCATTGGTAATATGAACAGAATTATTCTTGCACTTGGTGTACGAAACACAGTGGAAAAGTTTTCTGTGATCTTTTACCACCTAGATTCATCCTACTTAACTTTAAGCACTTAACTGAGGCATCTAAGTTAGAAGCTTAGTCACGCTAGTCAATGAAAAGGAACAGGTGCCTTCAGAGGATGATTCAAATCTTTAATTGGACAAAATCTCACTCTGGAGATGTTGGGCTCTCACCATTGATTATAAAAGAAGCCACAGACAAGTGCGTTCTTAACAGGGTGTTTCAGTTAAGTGCCTTAAGTTAAGCAGGATGAACAAGGGCGTCTGTGGCTGAGGACTTACTGCACTTATCTGTCTTCTACAAAAGGAGAACCTGATAATAACACTTTGTAATCTGCTTTTAATGTATTGCTTACACTAGTCATGCAGTTTATTCTAAACTTTCATACACAATTAAAATGTCCTTTTCTCTTTAGTATATGAGACTATTTTAACATTTGATACTTTGGGACTCATGGTTTAAGGTAGATGCACGTTTTATTGTTGCAGGTTTTTTTACACACATGCTGTGCTTCCTGAGTAACATTTCTTGCAGAGGAAAGCATTACCAAAATGAAATAAACATCATTAAAAATGGACAGAAGACTAGGAAAGAATTAAGTGTAGGTGTGCAATTTTAAAATCCAAATGACACAGTTGGAGCACTGAGCAAATATTATGTAACACCTAAAATCATCCCTCTCTAATTTAACTTTCGGGTAAAATATTAATTTCATTTGTTTTTGTGCCAATTCTAGCAATCATCACATAACACTAATGCAAAACTGGAAGTTGATGGCAGACAGATGAATTTTGTTAGACTGATGTTAGCCAAACTATGGGTTTAACTATTTATAAGTTAAATAATGCCTCCTTTCAACAGTTTTCCTTCTCTCCTCCTAAATTGGTTGTTGTTGAGATGATGTTCTCCTTCTTGAGTGTACAGCAAAGAAACACAATCAGTTCCTGTTAAATGAAATTTTTCTTTTGAGTGATTTTAGTGACTCAGTAATAAGGAGCAGCTCTGATCAAGCTTAGTGATCATGCATGGTAGAGTGACTTCATAAATAAAGTAATTGACATGATTGATAAGAGGAACCTGGGCAGCTGGAAAAAAAGGCTATAGTTCTCCTATGAATTTGTAATTACATTGTTATAATTTGGTGGGGGGTTCCAACGATGTACTTCATAATAATTTTTGGCTTCCTGTCCATCTGCCTCCCATGGTAAACTTTATTTGTTTAGTCCTTGTTAAATTTATCACACTTTGTTTTTACCTTTATTCCTGTACTTCCATGCATATTCTCAATTTTTGCCTCCTACAGGATGTTGCTGCAGGGTGCTGCATTGTCTTTAACAGCAATACTTATTTTGAATTATCTTCTTACTATTGCAGGGTGCCAGGTTGCTTTTCCTGCTTAAATCTCCACATACAATCAATTTCTGCTGCAAATTTTCTTGTTTTTTTTTTTTTGTTTGTTTAGTTTTAAATTATGAAAACTATATAAAAATGGGTTAGAGGAAACAGTCCAGTCCTTTGTGGCAGCTTGGCTTCATTCCAAGGCATGCTCTCTGTGGCCTTGCCTATAATTCATCTGGTTTGCTTTCAAGTTTTCTCCAGCCAAAACATTGCAACAGGAGATTTGCAGTGAATATGCAGAAGCTGGACTTTGTATAAGCAGTGCAGAATCCTCCCCATCACCTCTCCTCCAGGAAAAAAGAAGTAAGGCTAAGTTATCTGCTGGTAATTTTGTCAGTATCTTTTACATAACAAAACTTTGACATGCAGCAAAGGCAAAATAAAAAAAATATGATAGTGCTGTATTTCAAATTAAGCCTTACCTGGAGCCATCTTTGTGCTTACATATCAAATGAAGAAACTCATAAACTCAAAAGGAATCTGTAGTTACTGCTGAAGATAAGTATCTCAATGCGAGACATATGTACTAAGTGAGGTACATACAGTCATACCAGAAGTGCTCAGATATTGTGGTAATAGCTAACTATGTTGATTGTGAGATTTACTTATATTTTGGCAACTGGAAAAAAAGTGGTGCTCATGAGCAGTCTTGTGAGGGATGAGCTAGTAACTAACATTGCATTTTGTTTTACAGTCTCACCAGCCACTCACTTTGAAACATAGGCTTTTGAAAATACTTGCTGTTCTGCTACCTGGGTTTAGCTTTAATTGATATAAAGGGGCAAATGGAAGTGCACTTAGGAAGACAGACAAAATTACCTTTTAGAAACATGAAAATGTATATATTTGGTTTATAAAACTTCAGTTCTCTGTTTTGAGTTGCATAAGTTTAATAACATTAAGTAATACAAAATCTGGAGGCTTGTTTTCTTATTGGCCTTTATGGAATTAAGCATTTTGCCCAATGCTTTAAGACTTTCTTCTTTCAGCATTTTTATTGACTTGAGCTCCCCTGACTCTCTGATTCCATCATTGATTAGCTGATATCTTGCAAAAAAAGGCCGTGGCTATATATTAAAGACAGGAGCCACAACTTTAGCCACTTAATTCAAATTTTGTCCCTCTGAATCTGACAAACCAATGTGATGTTGAGAGATGGTTGTGCGTTCAAAATTAGGTGCTAATCAGCTTTTCAGCAAATGTGCAAATGACTGTGGAATTCTGAGGCCACTGAACATTGAATTCCTGATAATGAAGCACCAGTACCAACAACTTCTACAGAAGTTGAATACTCATTTTCATTGAGTATTTCACCTAAGATATAAATACTTATCCAATGGTATAAGATATAAATACATACCCTAAAAAGTATCAGGGAAGTGGTAAGGGGTATTCTGATGAAGGAGGATGTGACCAGTCCCTGTTTTGCCAGTGCAGTCACGGTGATCACAGCCTGCTTAATGACCACACACACAATGCTAGAGGGTCTCTTAGCCATATGTTATAGGTGCTTACACAACCTTGTATGGTGTTATTTTGGAGTCCCCTTGTTTGACTTGGAATCGTGATTCTGCTGAAGTCCCAATAGTCCTAAAGCTCACTAGTTGATAAAAAAGTCCAAACCATCGAAACCTTTAATCATGCCATGCTGAGACATTTTTGTACAAATTTCCTTTTGTTCCATGGGTGCAAGAAGATATTAATAATAATGCAGTGTGATCAGGCATATTTTATAAATGTTGCAGGTTGCCTGAAAAATGTCCGGGTTTTTTTTCCCCATGATTTTTCTGGTGTAGCTGTCTTGCACCAGACAACAGCACTATATTTTCACTCTATAGCCCACCTCTCAATGAGGCTAATCAGTCACACACAGTTTTCCTGCTGGCTGAAAGCCTTTTCCTTCACCATGTATTTGGCTTATGCTGTCTAGACTTAAAAATTGCTTCTTTGACACTCTTAAAAAGTGAATTCTTAAAAGAAGAAGCAAAAGTGAAACAAGCAAATTACAGCAGGAACAAGTTGTAGCAGCACTAAAGCTTTATTATAATATAATGAAATTCTATCGTTGGGCAAAGAAAAACACAGAACTGATACAAAAAGCAGTTTAAAACTCATGTATCATCACTGCCCTTCCTCAAGTGTTTACAACATGAAAAGACGTGTATGAATAAATTTGCATTGGTTTTTGTGTTCTTGGAACAGAAATTGGTTATATGAATGGCTTCTTGAGGAACTAATAATTGACTTGGGGGGCTTAAGAAGCAAAATTTCTCTGATGCAGCTGCTGTCTCATTTTTAGAGAAGATAATGATTAACAACACAAATTGCCTAACAAAGGGCAAAATCTTTTCTGTTAAACTTGTTTTACTCCCTCCTGTCACAAGAAAAGCTGAAAATGCTTCGGTTCCTATGAAGAATAAATTCTTAACCATCTTAAAACACATTCCTATGCCAGGAAAATAGCATGCAGTTTTCAACTTCCTCGTGCATGGCACTAAGTGTGACCATGTTTTACCCTTCCTGCCAGATAAGACCAAAAGCCTACCTACACCAGTACATTTCCTTTAACAGCGACGAGAAGCAGATGTCTGGGGAGAAGTTTAATATTCAGGCCTTCCCCACTGTAACATATTTCTAGCTTCTACGATGCCTCAATATGAGGACTTCTGAACCAGAGAATGCTGCTGGATCATTTTGTTCAAAAGCATCAATAACTTTAAGTATAATTTTTCCAGTCTCCCTCTTTGAACCCTTTTTTATGTTTTCCTTCTAACACATTCTGTGGTACTGAGTTCCACACTACAAGCTGTATGAAAATATATGTCCCTTTTCCGTTAAATGCATGCCTTAATTATGGTAAGAGGATCATTGTGTGCTTCCAACTTCTCATATTATGAGTAATAGTGAGTTATGATATCAGAGGCAATCCCTGAGCCAACTGTGATTTTACAGTATCATATTGCTTCTCAGTTCATTTATTTCCAGAAAGAGGAATCCCAATATTTAGTTTCTCCTCATATAAAATTATTCATTATTGGGATCATAGTTGGCCCCGTCTATGTTTCTTTTCTGGCTCTGATAGCTGGAGTGGCTATCTGAAGTCTGTAACCAACTACCTCCACACCTGAACAGAAGCTGCCAAAAAGAAAGCCTATTCACATCTGAGGTTTATTTTAGTTTTCTGTTTACTTAAATAAAGCAATGGTAAGAAGCAGCTATTAGCAATGCTGCTTCATCTTAAAGTACTAAAAAATGTAATTATTTTAAAAGATAAACTGTTGTTTTTCAAGTGAGTTCAATACCCCAAAAATTATTTGCTACAGGAGTGACAATGGGAGAACTTTATTGTTACACTTTTGAGAGCTCAGTACATGCTGCAAGATGTTTGGTGTGAATATTCAGTAGTAATTTTAAAGAAATTGACCTCAGTTTCAGTTAGCCTCCCGTTGCTTCTTTGATAGTCATTTATCACAAATAATAAAACAAATGTGTGTGTTTTACTGTTCTGTTTATTAAAACAGCCTGTGCCTAAGAGGAAATTGTGAAGTTTTGGAATTAAAATTTTGAATTCATAGTTATAAGAATTCACAACAGGAGGCATTGTGGAATATTTTTTATCTACTGAAGTGCAGGACAATTTATTGACGTTGGTTAATGTAACAATTTAACTACTTCAGATCCGTGGCAAGAATAAAGGAAGAAACCTTTTAATATTGATATCTTGCACCTGCTGACTTAAACATGACATTGGACTTTTTTCTTGGTGTTAGTGTTCCATTATTTGCTCTTGTAAACTTATGAAAACAGACTTCTTATTCAACAAAGAGATTGCTTCCAACTATGTTGTTTTCATGCTAGCTCTTCTCTTCTAAAATTAAATTATGCCATTTCATTAGAAGTACTGAAAATGTAAGAGATGTTCATCAGTTTACACTTGGTTTGACACATCAGCTACAACAAATGCAAAATTGTATGAAATGCTTTCATTTAATGGTCCCAGAGGAGATAAATATCAGTGTTCAGAAAGCTTTAACATCCAAATACGAAGTACAGAGAGAGAGAATGGAGTTTGCAGAATGTCCTTTTGCAGAGGACAGGATGCTGATACCAACATATTTGTGCCACAGAAGGATTTCTTGTTGCCTCCCATCTGTTCCTTTTAATAAAAATACTGTAAGAAAACATTGCAAGACCCATCCAGAAAGTGGCTATTGAGCACATACTGATCACTCACACAGGATCAATTGTAGAATGCATCAGACTTACTTCTCAGGTACGACTGATGTGTTTTTGAATCCCTGCCTTTTTTTTTCTAGATGTCCAAACAATGACAAGGCAAGAGTGATATTAAAAAAAAAAAAAAAAAGGTAACAAAAGCTACTCAAATAGACTAAATACCACTGAAATCTGTTGGAGAGCAGATACATTTGATCCCTTTGTGTAAGAGTCCTGCTCTTTTTGTTTCTTCCGTATCTCCAAAATTCTTTCACCATTTGTTCAGGTAAACACAATGAAGGAAAATGAAGTTCACTTTAGGGTATGTAAATGAACAGCAGATGAAAACCTTCATAGAAACCAAGTAATGTCCTAAAAAAAGATGCCAAAATTGGCTTTGTCCTGGCATAGACTAGATCTTGTTTCTCTAAAAAGGGTGTAGCATGAACCATGACATTTAATAAAATATTCGTGGTCTGTTGTATCTTTTTATGTGTCTGAGGCTGGCATATCCAATGCAACCTAAAGGACTGTGGATATCTGTGTCTCTCATGAAAGGGTAAATCAGCATTCAAGGGAAATACAGCATTTGCCTTCCAGTCAGCCAGATAGCTTTGAGGATCAGGCAGTCATGAGTCCAGAAGCTTGAAAAGGAGGAATAGCCATAAGGCTATCTCAGAGCAGACTATGGAAGTACTGAGAATCCCTTGAAATAACGTCTGAGAAAGGAGTCCTAAGCTAAAGATTTTCATAATAGAGCTTCAACTCTTGAAAAAAATCAAAATGCTAAAAGGTTTTTGGTTTTTTGGGGCATGGATTTATTTTTTTTTTAATTTTTAGAGTGAGACATAAGCAAATACTGCAGAGAGCATGGCTGGGTTTGTTTATCCTCACTGGGTGGGAGTAAAAAGACATTTAAGAGGCTAAAATGCATATCTAGTTAAAAAGCAGAAGTCCCATTAATGTTTTTAGGTCTAATGCCCTGTTTTCAATTGTTATAGAGGAAGGGCATTAAAGGAACAAATTACTCCTTTAGGGACCTCAGGAGATCAGGCCCAGTCAGCATGGGTTTATGAAGGGCAGGTCCTGCTTGACTGACCTGATCTCCTTCTATTGCAAGGTGAGCCATGTAGTGGACAAGGGAAAGGCTGTGCATGTTGTCTACCTAGACTTTAGTAAAGCCTTTGATGCTGTTTCCCACAGCATCCTCCTGGAGAAATTTGCTGCTCATGGCTACGACAGGTGTATGCTTCGCTGGGTAAAAAAATGGCTGGATGGCCAGGCCCAAAAAGTTGTGGTGAATGGAGTTAAATGCAGTTGGCAGCCAGTCACAAGTGGTGTTCCCCTGGGCTCAGTACTGGGGCCAGTTCTGTTTAATATCTTTATTAATGATCTGGATGAGGGGACCCAGTGCACCCTCAGTAAGTTTGCCAACAACACCGAATTGGGAGGGAGGGTTGATCTGCTGGAGGGTAGGAAGGCTCTACAGAGGGATCTGGACAGGCTGGATCAATGGGCCAAGGCCAACTGTACGAGGTTCAACAAGGCCGAGTGCCGGGTCCTGCACTTGGGTCACAACAACCCCATGCAGCGCTACAGGCTTGGGGAAGAGTGGCTGGAAAGCTGCCCGGCAGAAAAGGACCTGGGGGTGCTGGTTGACAGCCAGCTGAATGTGAGCTAGCAGTGTGCCCAGGTAGCCAACGGCATCCTGGCTTGTATCAGAAATAGTGTGGCCAGCAGGAGCAGGGCAGTGATCGTCCCCTGTACTGGGCACTGGTGAGGCCGCACCTCAAGTACTGTGTTCAGTTTTGGGCCCCTCACTACGGGAAAGACATTGAGTTGCTGGAGTGTGTCCAGAGAAGGGCAACCAAGTTGGTGAGGGGCCTGGAGCACAAGTCTTATGAGGAATGGCTGAGGGAACTGGAGTTGTTTAGTCTGGAGAAAAGGAGGCTGAGGGGAGACCTTATCACTCTCTACAACTACCTGAAAGGAGGGTGTAGTGAGGTGGGTGCTGGTCTCTTTTATTAACTAGTGATAGGATGAGAGGGAATGGCCTCAAGTTGCGGCAGGGGAGGTTTAGATTGGATATTAGGAAAAATTTCTTCACTGAAAGGGTTGTCAAGCATTGGAACAAGGTGCCCAGAGAAGTATTTGAGTCACCATCCCTGGAGGTATTTAAAAGATGTGTAGATGTGGTGCTTCGGGACACAGTTTAGTGGTGGACTTGCCAGTGTTAGGTTAACGGTTGGACTCAATGATCTTAAGGGTACTTTCCAACCTAAATGATTCTATGAAGATTTCTCATTTTAGGAAAAACTGAAATGTCTATCTCATGGTGCTTTAACAGCACTACACTGGCTCCAGCTTCCTTGTAAGATTTGGGTTATACATTCCCACAGTCTTTTTACCAATGATTTCTCATTTGGAAAGCAGTTTTCATTCATTTTCCTGTAACCTTCCCTCCATTTTTACCTCACATTCTTCAGCTAGAAGTGGGTTTATTCTTTACCTGCCTTTATACAACTTCTGTAGATTTCAAGAAAGAGTGAAGCCCATCTTAATTGAATCTGAGGTCTATATACCAAGTGCGATTGAGACACTTTCTGTACTTTGAGGATAGATAAAATTCTGGTCATACTTTGGCAACACATACCTCATCAAAGCAGCTGACACACAATTCATAAGGTGGAATGGCTGAAAAATGGCTCATGATTGCCATGGACCAGATCCCAAGACGAGGAGCGTGTTAATTGAAAGCCTCTACTGTGCTTCTTCATAGGAAACGAGGACATATGTGCAGAATCATATATTTAAAAAAAAAAGCTCAAGGTCTTCTCATGACCTCTCTTACATCTGAAGTGCCTTTTAAAAGAAAAAGAAAAAAGTTATTAAAAAACTTATATATTTCAATTTCAAATTAAGAAAAAAATTGTAATTTCTGTTTCAATATATATTACATTCACATCTCTTTCTAAAGTGTGGAGCATGTGAGCAAGTAAAAGACAAGAAAAAGCAGAAACTTCATTTACCGAGTCTAGTATACATGGTCACTCAAGTCAGATGCAGTAGGTTTACATTTGCAGATACATTTCTAAAATGCTTCAAAATCAACTATAGCAGCAATATACTATTTCAAAATGGCTTTTACAGAAGGTTCAAACACCATGTGTACTTTGTCAGAACTGCCTTGTTTTGCAGTCCCTGTTACGACTGGGTTAGTAGTTTAAAAATTGCCAAAGAAATGAAATGTGGAAGAGCTGTCAAATTTCAGAAAAATGCCTTGAGCTGAATTCTTTGTTTATCTGAAATACCATGGCATAAAAAATAAGAACTGTCAAAGAACTGCCAGCGTTTAAAGGAACTCAAGGTGTCAGCAGAAAGAAATCTGTTATCAATAAAATTTCCATAATAAAAACACAGGATGTGTTTTCAAACAGTGTCACTTTAAATATTCATAAATAAAAGGTAGTTTTCTTTCCTGAAAAAGTTGCCTGTTGTGGCTCATTTCACTGTTACAAATTCATTGATGTGCAGTCATTTCACTGTAGTTCTTGTCAGCAAGTTCAGCAGCCTGCTGTTACTCTGGGCTTGCCTGGCATCAGTGACAATTTCCACAGCCTCCTGAAAGTTCAGTTAGCAGCAGACAACTCAGCATCTTCAGCCCTAAACTAAAGGGTTTTGTCTCTGCGGTCAACAGAGAATTGCAGTCATGTGCAAAGATATCAGTTTAGTTTAACCCAGACTCTTCATTTAATAATAAGACCAACAAAGTCAAGCAGAGGCAAGGTCTTAGCATTAGGCAGTGATAGAATGAGGTTGTTAGAACAATATAAATTTGTCTTATTATACACGTGCAATAAGAAGCTGTCTTTAATGGCGTGATAGACTCAGCCTTCACCACATTTTGAGGGTTCCTCCACTCGACCCCTACTCCAGCTTTCTCAGCCCGTCTTTCCCCCTGTTCTCCATGTCTAGGCATGGGTTTTCAACGTCTAATAATCTAATAAATGTTGCTTTTGCATTTTGTTTCAGGGACTTCTTCCTCATTGCCCCTCAGGCCAGCAGGGAAAATACAGATTGAAAGAGGTTCCTGATATGCCTACTGCCGGACTTGGGATCTGCAAGAGAAGTCCTGCTCTTCAGCAGACAAACAATGAGGGTTTCTTAATCCAAAATTCATCTTTGATGAGCTTGCCTAACAGATAAAACTATACTCACCATGTGTGAATAAACCAGTTTTTTTGAATGTGATTCTAAAATGGATGAAATGTATAGACACAGACAAAAATATGTTGTGGGTTTGGGGTTTTTTTCCCCCTTGAGGTCATTTCATTTTTTTGAGTACTTGAATACATTCCTTTCAAATTGTGTTTATATAATAATATTACTATTAGTACATACTATTTATATCATAATGTTCTATGTTTTACAACACTGAAGAGAAGGACATGCTAGCATGGGAAATGTTTGTGCTAATGGCTCTAGTCTTAGCAAAATTATAATTGATGGCAATAAGGTCTTATGAGAAACATTAGGAAAGCTTAAGAGGAAGCCCTACTAGCACCATTGATAATAACTTTTGGTTGCAGTCTGTTCCTTCACCCCAACAGCTACCCAGGAGTCCCTTATTCTTGAGTTTTGCTTTACTCCTGAGCTCTAGACAAATACATTTTATGTTTATGTGTTGGTGGATGTTTGTGTACGTGATTGTGATTTGCATTTCCCTTTCAGATCTGCCAATTTCACAGTTTTTTGTAGTGTTATCCTGTGAACTGAACACTAAAGTAATTTTCATGTTTAAGACTGGTACTTTGTGGTGGAACACTGCCCTGAAGAGCCAGATTTGAATGTTTTTCCAGCATGTGGGATTTTTTACTGACTCCAGAAACATTCTTATTGAGATCATTATGTTATTTATGAGGTGAACAATGTTTGACCAGCAGCTCTAGAAACCGGCCTGTGTTTAAAAACCTTCCCATCTGCTGGTACTACCCTATCAGTTTTTCCCAGAGATCTAGTAACAGACGACCTGAACAAGAAATACTCCTTACTGTTCCCACACAGAAAGGCCAGCCCCAAACTCTAGCACACTGCATCCTGAGGCAAAAGCTTCCATGAAGATGGAGTCAAATAGGTGATTAAGTCTAGGCTCATGCTGGGAGTTGCATATAAACATGAAGCTGTCAGAGGGCAGACTAAAGGTGTGCCAAGGCAGACCTAATGTAATAATGAAGTCAAGCAGGCTGATAAGTTTCTGTAAGCACAAAATTCCTTATAACGAAGTATTTCCCTTGAAAGAATTGCTTCCAAGTTCATGCACTGAAATGTATGATCATTCAAAAAAAAAAAAAAAAAAGGAAGGGGGTTATAGGATTGTATCTATCCAGAAGATTATATTCTATCTCATAATCCTCAAAGGTGGCATTACCTCCCCACCCACATATGCACACATAAAATAAAAAAAATAGGTAGAATAATCTGATCATTGCCTTAGATTTTTTTTGCCAAGTTACTTTATCCACACATATGCAGCGTTCCCAAGGTTAGAATGTGACATTCTGGATTCTAAAAGTTGTTTCTGGAAATGTTTTGACCTGCACTACATAATTTTGATAAGATAAACAGATATTTTAATGATTTCACTAACCATGTAAATTAAATGTATTTCAGTTGCACAGTTGACAGTGGTTTTTTGCCTTTTGGAGTGTTGGATTTGGTTTGGGTTTTTTTCATAATGCATGTTATGAAGTCATAACATTTTTAATATGCCTCTTTTTAAGGTTACATATATTTTCTCTCATTTCTGAATAAACATTTTTGCTGTAGGTGTTACACTCAGGGAAGTTTACTGTACACCAGGTGCTCTTGAGAGAAGATAACTCGTTTCAAACTTATTTAAAATGTATCGAATAAGATGACTGCTTACCAACTGGAAATATTACAGTTTCACTTCTACAGCAGACTATTTCCATTAGGCCTGTCTGCCTGTCAACACTATACATTCTGATCACCACTTTCATTTTATCTTTATAAGCATAACCATCACTATCAAGTACTGTGGCAGAACCATTTAAAGAAAAGTGGGGACCAAAAAAAAAAAAAGCCTGTCTTAAAAACAGTATTTGCTGCCACTCAAAAAAACCCCCAAACCCAAGAAAGTCTAACTGCTATCCTTTTTTAACTTTGTACTAGCAAGTTATTACTTAGTATAAAAACAATAGTGATTTTCACATCTTGAAATTTCTTCACTATGAGCCCTCCAAAAATATTCAGTATTTGAACTATAGTTCAAAGTTAGCTACACCCTTTCTGCTTTTTGCCAGTGGTTGTTACTAACTTAAGTAGGAAAAGAGAAGTGGAAGTGTGGTGGTGCACTCTCTCAAAGATTAAACTTTCTGAATCTTTGACAGTCTTTAAATAGTGAACAGTGTGTGCCATTGGTTCTTTTTGGTGTCTTTAATGGAAATTAATGGTTTGAGAATGTCATGGTTTAACCCCAGCCAGCAACTAAGCACCACGCAGCCGCTCACTCACTCCCCCTCCCACCCAGTGGGATGGGGGAGAAAATGGGGAAAAAAAAAGTAAAACTTGGGTTGAGATAAGAACAGTTTAATAGAACAGAAAGGAAGGAAAAAATAATGATAATAATAACAATAATAAAATGACAATAATAATAATAAATGGATTGGAATATACTAAACAAGCAATGCACAGTGCAGTCGCTCACAACTTGCCGACTGCTGCCCAGTTAGTTCCCGAGCAGCGATCTGCCCTCCCAGGCCAACTCCTCCCAGTTTATACACTGGGACATGACATCACATGGTATGGAATACCCCTTTGGCCAGTTGGGGTCAGCTGCCCTGGCTGTGCCCCCTCCTAACTTCTTGTGCCCCTCCAGCCTTCTTGCTGGCTGGGTACAAGAAGCTGAAAAATCCTTGACTTTAGACTAAACACTACTTAGCAACAACTGAAAACATCAGTGTGTTATCAACATTCTTCTCATACTGAACCCAAAACATAGCACTATACCAGCTGCTAGAAAGGAAATTAACTCTATCCCAGCCAAAACCAGGACAGAAAACAAATAAAGAAAATTTCATAGAAATTGTCAGTTGTGGAAAAGTGGCATAAAATGGAATAAAACCTTAAATCTGTAATATTGTGGGAAATGTCGTATAGCTTATAGATAAGTTTTGCTGGTAGTGCTACCTAAAATAAAATTCACCTAGACTTACCGTCTTTCCTTTCATCACAGTCCTTTGTTTCATTTTCCTCTGCTATTACTTATTCTTGTACCTCATTCTATCAAATTAACTACTGATTAAGAGGAGGGATAAATTTTGTTTTCCATTTACTTTTTCTAGTCATGCCACTATGTTGATCTGTCTGTCCTATCAATACAGTTTGAATCCTGCAAAAAATCAGATATATCCCAAATGAGAAAATTAATTACAATTTATACAATAAATGAAACTTGTTTTGCTCACTTCCTGGGCCATTCAGAAGTTGAATGGTTCTGTTAAGCCACAAAAGGCTCCATTTCATTTTTTTAAAATAACACAGTCGTGGCCCTCACAAGAGTATATGGAGTGACCAGTAAAGAGGAAGCTGAAGAGCTCTTCAGAAAGCGTATTGAGCTCCACGCTTCCTTATCCTTTTAACTAAACTAAATTGTGGCCTAAACCCTGTACTAGGCACACTCTACTGCAGTGAAATGAATCTTTTGTGGCACTTTCTTTTAATTCTAGCATTACAGCCTTGCTTGCAACTATCCATATATACTTATGTCTATTTTTATATATTATATATATATGTATGTGTATATATATGTAGATGTGCATATATATACACACACACATATGCAGTATGCGTAGGGCTTCAAACAAGAGGGGATAGTAGAAGCAGCACTCTGTTCTTTGTTGTATTCTATTTCACTCTATTTCTTATTCCAGTGTCTCCTGTTTTCAACGTACTTACAGATTTTCCTTAGCAATGCATAACAGCAATACAAAAGATATTAAGAGACAGTTTGAGAACAGTAGGGTTTTTCATCATATCTGAGTATACAAAAATTAATTTGGAAAGGACACAGATACTAGTAGATAGAAAATAATGCATTATGCTTTAATCCTTCTGTAGTTAGTTAAAATAGAGGTGTCTAAACTGCCACCAATATAGCTGCATAGTTAACCACTTCTTGAGATGAATGGCTTCTTTCTGGATGCAAATGTTGTCATCATTTATACTCAGCTATACTCAGTTCTTATTTTTAAGGTTATCTATGTCATAAGCAGTAAGAATATTTTTTCCTTCAGTGAAAGCTGAGACTCTAGGACGCACTTAATACGATAATATTTTTTTGCTGGAGATTAAGGGGATAGAAATGCACTACCACTTAGGTTTACAAGTGACAATTTAAATAAGGGTGATGTTACTGTGTATATGTGCAAAATTGTAATTTAAGTCCCTTTCCCTCAAGAGACTTTTCTAGTGAATACTTTCAAAGTATGCAATAGCAATTCCATTTAAGGGCAAATATTTCTTCATTATACAGAACAGTTTATATCATGCCGATGTTACTATTTCAAAGAGAATAGCAGTTTCATAGTTTGGTATTATTGTCTGTGATAGGTATCTGTCCAAACCTGTGGTAAGATTGTGAGTTTGTATACAGACATAGCTAGTATATTTTTAGCTTGTTGCTTTAACTTGGTGCTAATCCTTATATGAATATTCATTAATAGATACCTAAGATATAGTCACAACTAAGAGGATTCATATTATCTCATTAGCATTTTGAATTTGAATTTCCCAGACTTTTTTCTGCATTTCTTAATAGAGATGTTTTTCAGCTAGGACATTTACCTTTTTTTTAATGTATCATTTCTTTTCCAAGTTATCTCTTTTCTCTCGTTAGTTCTTTTCAAAACTTGTTAGCTGGAAGGTTTTTATTGTTCATGTCTATTTGTCATATTAGATTCCCAGAATCTCATCAGAACCATGTCAAATTACATCAATCCAAACTGTGTCCTGGGCTTCTGATAAGAGAGTGCTATAGGAAAAGCATGGTTTGAAGGCTGTTGGAAGACGCGTAGCTTTATCATCATCACAGAAGTACTATAAGAGATGCAATAATTTATGGAATGTTCACAACATGTTTTTTTGTTGTACCATAGTAATGTGAAAATTTCAGTAGCCTATGCTTTACAAAAAGTGTACAGAATGCTGGGGTTAATTTTATAGGGGTATTTGCAACCCCTGCTGGATTCTCTTTCTCCAAAGAAGAGAGGTAGAGATAGCTTTCATTCTGCCCCAGAAAAGAGTCAAATACTGAAATCGGAAATTAAAAAATGCTCCCTGAATTTAAATAAGTTACAGGATATTGGTGCCCTAGCTATAAGGCTAGGAACATAGCAAAATTGCATTCTCTGGCTGCACGAGCTCTACCAGGAAATCTTCTGGCATAGATGCAGATAAACCAGGCAGAGTGCCTTTCCACTTCTGCATTATGTAGTACCTGACAAAAGACAGTCTGTCAGAAAAATGTACATTATCATATGCTGCTGCTACTGTTACACTCAGGTGCCTCTAGAGTTTGGACAAGCCAAGGTACACAGAGAATGAACCTTTCTCATTTCGTCCCTGGACTAGTGAGG
This sequence comes from Haliaeetus leucocephalus, assembly GCF_000737465.1. Classification (NCBI taxonomy): domain Eukaryota; kingdom Metazoa; phylum Chordata; class Aves; order Accipitriformes; family Accipitridae; genus Haliaeetus; species Haliaeetus leucocephalus. Next base: position 3,427,804 of record NW_010972439.1, on the reverse strand, counting down.
CACAGAAACTAAGTCTGTCAGAACCAAAGAAGAATTGGCCTATTTCTTGAAGTGTGCTAGGGCTTTCTCTGGCAAAGTTCATATCTTTCAGAGAACACTGCTTAATTCCTTTTTTTAGCATTTTGTGAATGACTGAAAGATCTGGCAGGAGATTTCATACACTGCCCTAAATTTCCTCATGAGGAAGCAAGAGCTTTGAAGGGACAAGTCTTAAGTTTTTCTCCCACCCCTACCTACCTACTCCCCTACCCCCCAGGCTAGTTTCTGTTGCGACAGGTTTAACTTGCATAAATTCCTTAAATCATTCAATATCCTTTTGGGACTGAGATTAGAATAATTTTCAGGCTGCAATTACCAGCTCATTGAGGGAGGGAAAAAACCCAATATATGTTCCTGAAAGTTCTTCTGCAGTGAAGGGCAGCAATGTCATCTCAGCCAGTATTTTCTATTTGCTCAAGTGATTCACTCAGTGAGAATGACACCTTATCCCGTATGTATGATCTTGCTATTCCTTTCCCATATGTCTTGCCCTAATGATCCTCCTAGCCAGTGGTACACAGTGTAATACATTGCCTTTTTCATACTGGGGTTTTGTTGGTGCTCTAGAGTAAATTATATTTAACTGCTATTGCAAATCTGATGCTGGGAACATGTTTAAAAGAGTTTATGGGATTCCCTAGCAGTGGCTCCATCAAACTCTGAGAGCCAGAAGATTGCCTCCACTGTATTTAGTAACAACAGAAAACTGAATTTCCTATAGGTCAGTCCAAAACACTGGCTACCTGTACACTATAACTCTATCAAATCCTTTGAGTAATTTTCATTGGGGATTTCCTATGCAATATTGCCAGTTTTATTGTGAGTCTTACAAATATTGGTGGGTTTAGCCCCCGTACTCAGAAGAAAAAGCTTAGATATTTTCAAAATACCAGAGGCAAAGAAATATCTAGCATTTATTGTTTTTTAAGAAATCATATAACTTTTATTCCAGTTGTGACTTTAGTAGGTGTCCTGGTTTCAGCTGGGATAGAGTTAATTTTCTTTCTAGCAGCTGGTATAGTGTTGTGTTTTGGATTCAGTATGAGAAGAACATTGATAACACACTGATGTGTTCAGTTGTTGCCAAGTAGTGTTTATACCAAGTCAAGGATTTTTCAGCTTCTCATGCCCAGCCAGCGAGAAGGCTGGAGGGGCACAAGAAGTTAGGAGGGGACACAGCCAGAGCAGCTGACCCCAGCTGGCCAAAGGGGTATTCCATACCATGTGATGTCATGTCCAGTATATAAACTGGGGGGAGTTGGCCTGGGAGGGATCGCTGCTCAGGAACTAACTGGGCACTAGTCAGCGGGTGGTGAGCAATGCTTTGTGCATCACTTGTTTTGTATATTCCAATCCTTCTATTATTATTGTAATTTTATTTTTGTTATCATTATCATTATTAGTTTCTTCCTTTCTCTATTAAGACCTCTATTAAACTCTTCTTATCTCAACCCACGGGTTTTACTTTTTTTTCCCCCCATTTTCTCCCTCATCCCACTGTGTGTATAATCATGATGGGAGTGAGAGAGAGCAGTTTCACATCATTCCTGGTTTGGGGCTCTGTCAGGTACAGACTAGGTTTAACGTATCTGTGTTTCCTATGTACCACCTCTCTAGTGCCACCACTGATGACATACGTGACAGTAAGGTTCAACATAAGGAGGGCTTCTTACGTCTCAAAATATGTCTCTGAGGTTATGTCTTTTCTGCCAAAGTAGCTTACGTTAAGGTAATCTAGTCTAAATGGCTGCACCACAGTGAAATAATACTTGAACTACAATGTCCAAAGTAGTGTTGCTAGTTCACTTACAGCTCTAAGACCTTTTACTGACACATCTCATCATTTTTATTGCTGCAATAATATGATCTACTTTAGAAATTCCTTTGTGCTAGTACCGCAAAGAAAATTTTCTGCCTTGTTGGATACATGTGGGAGTTGTGAGAAGGCATTAGGAGTCTAATAGAATTTGATAACTTTCATCTGCATTGACACAGCACTGTGGTCTTTCTAAACATGATGAGATCAAAATTCAGCTTGTATCCCTGGACAGACCAAGTAAAACAGCCACAATATGCTCACATTTTCAAGGGTGCATGGACTCTAGCTAGGACCAACCCCCAAGCTGTAACTTGAGTCATCTTTAAAGCAAAGACAAGACTTGGAACTGGTCAGGTTGGGTGGATGGATCAAGTTATTTATATTGTTTGCAAGTTATTGCTGGCATGCTATATGTTATGCAATGTTGCCATCAAATATACTACATTGAAAAGGAAGGGAAAAATTAGTTTGGGAAACAAGAATGAGCATTTGGCTGATTCTGTAGAACCCCCAGCTCTTTAGTGCGCACAGTAGGCTTTTTGTCAGTTGCTTATTTTTTTGATTGCAAACTGAAGTCATGAGGGACAGACTCCAGTGAAATCACTGTCTCCAAACTGGCCATGAGATAACCAGAAATCCCTCAGGCAGGGAACAGAATTCTCTTTCTTCAGTATAAATTTCCATAGTTTGCTAAATAAATTATGAACTACATTTGCCCACAGTTTCCAGACTCTTGTGCAATTCAGTCTGAGACCAGGAATTCATGAATAATTAGGAACCAGTGTTCCTCCCATTGTATGTTGGTGCCAAAATTCCTATTTATCTTACTGGGAACAGGAAAAGGTCTTTTTCACTCAACCTTGCTGCTAGTAAGGAAAATCTAATTTCTTCTAAGGCCAAAAATGCACTAACAACGCCGTATTTTTATGGTAACAACAGTAAATGAATTTAATGTTTCAGTTCTTCAGTTTTGCCAAATTGTCATCTAAAGCAACAATAAGAATATGAGTCCTGTTTGTTCTGCCAATTTCTGAAGGTATCATAGAGGTTAAATAACAAATACCTAATGTTTCTGCTTTGGATGGTGTTATAAAGGAAATTGGATAAACACTGGAACATAAATCAAGAAAAGGTGCTAGAAAATGATGCCATCAGTTAGAAAAATGTGCCATACTAATATCTTATCCGTCCTCTTACTTGCTGAAAGTAGAAAAGAGAAAGCATTTAGTATCTTGAGTAGTCCAGGCACTGATTGATTGCATCCCATAATGCTTTCTAATGTATCTTCTCAAATACCTTATAAATCACATGCGGCCTTTTTCTCTTTAAATGCTACTTTATCAATTCTCAGTTGCTCAACTTTCAAAATAAAGAAAGAAAATTAGGGTCTGAGCAGTTGGGGTTTCTCTTCCTACTGAGGGCCGTGATTCAGTTCAGTATTTAGGTGCATGTATAGCCTGAAGCAGGTGCGGAGTCCCATTAAAGATTTGCGCTTACGTACCTTTGTGAATGAAGACCATTTTCAGTCTTTCAAAACACTGTGACATTTGGTGCATGTTAGAAAATCATTCTACAGGAAAAAGGTCACACAAAGAAACAAGGAAAGCTGTTCTTTTTCATGAATATAATTATGAGCTTGAGGTTCAAATCTGTGATACAGTGAGTTTTACGCAGCTTCACATTTCACTGCTATTGTGTGTGTGTGTGTCTTTTACACTTTTTTCTGTATGCAAGTTGACTAGAGAGTTGTAACCACCCTAATGAGCCCCAAATCATGAGAAAGCTGCGAAACTCACAAACTGGAGAAGGCAGTTGTGCTTGTTGTTCCACCCTGCTCTTTGCAAACCTTTTGCTTGGCAAAAGGAGATGAGTACATCTTGAGAGGTTTGGAAATGTAGATGCAGTGTTGAGGAGCACCTGGATCTGATGACAACCAGCCTGAGTGGAATCTTTAATCTCTCTGATCTGTGCAATCCTACTGAAAATTCTTCGTCCTAGCAAATAAGTCTAGGAGTAGCCCAGTACAAATTGGCTTTTCCCATCAAGCAAGAAAAAAAAGAGCAGGAGAAGATGACAAAAAGTAAGTCACAGGGATAAAAAGAGGAAACACATTTACAAAGAAGGGAAAAGTAACTAACAAGGCCTTTGCCACTCAAACCTTATCTATACTTCTATGATTTCATTTTGATTTATTTCAGGCACCTGGGCACTGCCATCTCCTTCTCCTAAGGTGCAGTTAATTTCAGCCCTGTGTTTTCAAGCCTGGAAAACTGTTCAAGCTTGGGTCTGTAACTTCTTGTGGGGAATATCTTGCAAAGCCTTCTATAGGCAAGAACTACACCTTACATTTATTCAAGCATAGATGCACACAGGGTTTTGAAACAGATAAGGAAATACATAGTGATGGTGGACAATGTCATAACTCTGGTAGAAAGTATGGTTCAGCAAAATATTGATAATTATGGAGTTTTACAGAAGCTGTCAATCTTGTTGAATAGAGATGAAATAACAGCTTTTATTATGCATTCCTTTAGCCCACTTTTTTAAAGGATGTAGGAAATAAGGCTGAGAGGTTATATAAAATAGCAATAGAGAAAGTCTTTATCTGAGTCAGGAAACCAAGTTCAGGATACCTTCTGCCGTTCCTTCCTCTCCCACCTGCCAATGAAAGAAAGCAGAGCACTACATCTCAGTATTCGGATCTGTTTTAAATTGCAACCAACTAATAAGCTGGCCTTCTGAAATACACTAGTAGAAATTTCTTCTGAAAATATTCTAATATGGTTATTAAAATATAAAATTATATTCTTGTTTTCTGTATAGGCATCTTTTGGTGTTCTCCTTATTTTTCCACCCAAAAAATTGTTATTTATGGAATCAGAAGTCATAAATGGAAAACAGCCTATTAGATCACTCAGTCCATCTCCCGTCATGGGGAAAGGCTAATAAAGATAAGCCAACTTTTTTATAAATAGTCAGCAAGAATGATGCAGAAAACTGTAACCAAAGCAAGCCCATGTGTAGCATACAGTAGCCACTCTTTCCTAACTATAATGACAGGGAATTTAAGAGATTTCTAGGATCCCTGTCTTAAAACTCTGCCCTCATTTTCTAGCTAATGTGTGCATGATTTTCCAGTTTCTGATAGAAATCATCTCTCCTACAGATCTGATATACTTTTCTTACCAGACTTCTTTTGGGGGGCTTTGAAGACCAACATGAAGTGCATTTGAAAGTATTTCCAGAGTCTGACTTCAAATTGAATGACCAGGGTGCTTGTCATACTTACAGAGCAGAGCCACAATGGTTGTGTTCCTCATGGGGCCTATGCATGTGGGAGCAGCGCATCACACTGCAGTTGCAGAGTTACTGGAACCTGAGCCAGTGTCATGTGATCCACATATTTTCCCAAGTGTGTCAGTTGCCTCTCCTGATGTAAAGCCTTGGTAGTCTGGACAGTTTTAGTCACCACAGTGCAAAATCAGGATAATACCACTGGTTTCCTTAGAATAAACAAGGTCCTTACAGTGGGAAGGAGAGGAGAAAAGAAGGAAATGGCATTGTTCAGCACGGTTCAAGAATAAAATGTAGCTTTTTAAAGCACATCTGTCCAAAGTAAACTTCCCTGTGAAGTAACGCTGCTCTCCTCTTAAGTTATTGTTGAAAAGATTTACATTTAATGGGAACAATGAATAATCCTCCTCATTCTTCACTCATCGTGTCAATGAACTCATGTACTATGCAGGACTTAAGGCTTATCACAAAATGCTAGAGGATCAGAGGACTAGAGGGATAAAGTGACTGTCAAGTTCTGTTGAAATTAGAAAACACAGAGCTGTGTTGAGTTGCCAGACCTGCTCAGATTCTCAAGACTGAAGGCTGGTACCGTACATAGTGCTGTGTCCAGCCTCCTCATAGCAAGACTTAACTGCCTCGGTTAATATGCTATATTGAGGAGCAAGATCGAAGTCTGAAGTGAGGTTGGAGGGTGAGGGACTAATTCCTTTCCATATGGAACTGGCATGGATCAAGATTAGTGCTTTATAAATCACTGGACAAACAACAACATAAAACAGGTGAGACAAAAAAAGAGACCTTTGCTTATTTTCTGTTATGTCATGCTTTCCTCCACTAACTCTCTACCTCTGAAATGTCTGCGTATTTGAGAAGGTGAGGATTGTTGGACGCATGTGGTGACTGTCTTCTCCAAGGTCAGAGGTGATACCAGATACATTCTGTGAACATGAGCAAGGTTTCATCTTCTAAAAACTGTCAGATTAGCACCATATACCAGTTAGAAATACACATGAAAATGTTAAGTAGCAAAGAAAGCAGCCTTTTTAGATGTTTTATGATACAAATTAGCATATTATTTATCTCAGGTACAGTAAAAGTAGTGTTGATGCCTTGCTTTTTTCTCCAATATATCGTTCCACATGCAATAATGGTCAAAAGGACAGATTTCACTACCTTGCTACACATTGGTTCAAGGACCATACACCAGACTGCGAGTAGTGCACTGTTCTCCTGACCATGTGAAATAGGAATTTCATTGTATTTTCAAAGCCACTTTTTTTTTTCCTTGGGGACATTATGGTCAATTGTTTTTGCTATCCATATCTGGCCACAGTGATATTAACCTGTGACATTAGCCACACACATCTGGATGCACAGAGGTCTGTTGGCATTCTGGCAGAGTAGAGAACCTGCCTTCTTTAAGGTCCGTGGCTCAAACCTCCCTAGCAGGGTAACAACTGACACATCTTTGATGCCCTTGATGTTCTCCAAGCAGTTTCTTGCAGACAGACATCCTTGTCAGAAGTGACATGCTGGACAGCATGTTTAACAAAGAGACAAAGGACTACAACAGCAGCACAGAGGATGAACTTCTGCCCCTTTCTCTTCTATCTGGCATATTCTGTGAACACTAAATTCCACCTAAAAAATCAAAATAAAATGAAGCAGTCTTTCCACATAAATCCTCCCATCGTGGAGAGGGACCCATTGATCAGGGCAGTAGAGAGCCCTGTGACAGCAGTAGCCTGCAGGGCTTCCTGGTGGTTACAGCATCGGCACTCCGCTGCCCCACATCGCAAAGTCAACCTCTCTCCTGCTGAGCATCAACATGGCGAGTGATTCACTGAACACAACAGAAATAAAGGAAGAAGTCAGGGAAACTGAAAATGAGGAGGGAGGACAAGAGAAATGTCAATATTCCCAGCACGATTCCCCAACAAAAGACTGAGAACAACAACAATTAGCTATAAAAGTTAAGCCACTCTGTAAGGAAAATAAAGATGTTGTGAACTACTGTTCCAAAATATCAGATCTTTGATATAAAAATGATAAGTCTTATGAAGAAAAGTGCTTTTAAAAAGATATTTAGGTTTCTGTAAACAGAAGAGCCTGAAAATCCCCCCTCATGGTAAATGAAAATTATACAGTGATACTTGCACTTATTAACTTCCTTCATGCATTTAATCTTCTTTGTGCATATTTTCTGTACAGATTTTTTCTCTAAATTATAAATGCATTCATTTATAATGTTGTAAGCACTGGAAAATATTTTATATGTTTCACCTAAAAGATTCACAATATGCTCAGTTTGAAAAATTTGGTTTCCTGTGCTCATGTGTTCACTCACAAGATCCACATTTAAAAATATCCTCAAGGGTATGAAAAATGTTGCTAGGTTGAAAGAAATGTTCTTCACAGCGTGTACAGAATTTGTTTAAACAAGCATCTGACAGAAAGCAAGACTATAACTCAAGAGTGCTGTTATTTAGAAAAAAAACAGAAAAAAAATCAGGAAAAAGACATGCAGCATTACAAAGTGATGAACAACAGATTGAAAATATGGGTGAGATCTCAGAAAAAACCCAAACCTTAAGTAATCTGAGAAAGTACACAACTACAGATGATACAGAAATCTTAACCACAAAGAGTTAATCTCTGGATTAATATTTTTAAAGAAATGTGTGTTATTAGAAAATTGAACCATCTCAAGGACGAAGCATAGTTATATGCTAAGAGTATTAGAAAAAAATAGCCTGAGAGAGAATGTAAGTGCTGAGAAAAAGTGAAATGTGAGTCATTACATCAGCAGAAAATACAAACTTAAAAACTGCATTAATTCATGCTGTTCTGAAATGGGAAAGTATCTAAACTTAGTTATTTTATTTTTACATTTATTCTGAAAGACAGAATGAACCCTACAGTACAAGGCAAGAGTGATGCTCTAAGTGTGTACGTTGTTTAAAACACTAAGCAGACATTGTAATAGTAAGCAGCCTTTGTCACTTGCAGACAGTGGTCTAAAAGTTTAAGAGTCAGTAAGGCACCACTCACTGTGCAGGATGAGGAGCAACACAGTTGTTCCTCTGTTAAAATTTTACTTTAACCTGAGAAGCTTTAGTGCTGAGACAGAGGACTTAAAAATAACTTTGGAGAAGGCAAGCTGCCACGGCCTCTGCAGTCATTGCAGGCAGTGCTCATCATCAGTGCCCAAAGGCTGGATGCAGGAGGCTAATTTCCAAAGCTGTCAAGATAATATGGGAGATGCAGAAGTCACAAGAGCTGACCTGGAGAAGACCCTGAGGGTTCAGTAGAACATACAAACATCTGTCACCCAAACACCTCCAGGGAAAGAGTCACATCCAGAGTCCTCCAATCTCAGCTGAGGAATGCCGAGCAAGCTTATATTGCTGAACACCAAGAAAACAAGGTTTAATTTGAAAGTCTCCATTAGCTGGTGTTCTAGTCTAGGGAAATTCTTGAAAATCATCCCACGGCTATAGTGTTGAATATCTCCTGATATGTTAATGGCCTCTTCATAAAGGAACTTTTCAACATTTCTGCATACTATAAACTCTTTCTTAAATTGACACAATCCCCTATCAGTATCAGGACACAGAAGTGAATTTTACTTTATTAGTGTGCGGATTATGCATGGAAGCTAGATCAAAACCCTACAGAGTGTATAATTATCTCCATTCAAGGAATGGGGTTGCACTATCTTACACTTTTTCAGAGACTGTCCTACAATCATCTTGATTATAGACAACATTTGAAATGATACCTGGCCATAGGTTTTGGGCCAACCACCCTTCCAGCAGTCCACTGTATATGAATAATTTTGGCATCTTTAACATTTGATGAATTGTTAAAACGAGGAGAAAATGCACTGATTTCTGTTACTGCATTTGTTACATATTTAATGCACAGTATGTCTGTGAGTTATTTATACATTGTATTTCCGCTAATTGCTATGCATGGTGTGATCCTCTAAATCTGGTAGTTTATTTCAGGTCCTATTAGGGAGACTGAAACTTCTTGAACAGGACCACAACAAATATTGAATGACAAATATCAGACGATGAAATACCCTTCTTCAACACCAACTTTAATAGGTGAACAATTGTTCTATTATTCTTGAAACATGCTGGATTTAGCAAGGCAAATTCACTGCCTGTTGTTTGCCACATCTCTTGGAAGAATTTTTTAAAAAACATTGAAAAGCTCTGATTTCACATATAATGTCTTCTGTTGTTCAGCTTATATAAATCAATGTTGCTGACTGAGGGTATCTAAATAAGTGGATGCACTTATGTGACTATTCAGATCTGGTAAACTCAAGTTTAATTTCATTTTAATCACATTTCATTCTTTAAAACTACTCCATTTTTTTTCATATCAAAGGAGAAGATGAATGAACTGCTTGCCATGTCTATCCCTGTTCTTTAGTGTAAGTATTGTAATTGCTTGGTCTCTATCTATAATTATATCATTCAATTGATGTTATGAAAAGGGGTCTGTGTGTTGTCCCATTTGACTCTGTTTACCCTGAAGAGGAGAGAAGTGACAGGGATGAGACGGATTTCAGTTTCTGCATGGGCACAGGGCAGATCCTCTAATAGGGAAGCTCAGAAAGATCTAGTGGGAGGAAGCAGCAGGAGATGCACATGACTGGGGTATAATCCTACTGGCATGTCCTCCTAGGAGGACCCATTCTCTCAAGTTCAGAGAATCAAAGATGAGGGAATTTGCTTCTTCTGTGCATGTCACAAGTACCAAAGAGTAAGGCGTTGGAAAGAAGGTGCTTTGATAGAGCAACATCTCTCCAAGACTCTCCTTTGCCACTATGTCACAACATGGTTTAGCAAATTCACTTGCTTGGAAGGATATTCTGTTTATCACTTTATCTGCTGTAGACAAATAACACAGATTATATGATATAATCTTATGATATAAGGAAAGAAGAAGAGACTCATGGAGCCATGATACTGAAATATCAACATCATTAGCAGATGAAAATGATGTGACAGTTGCTCTCATGAGGGAATTTCCCTCAACAGTCTTAACCAATATGTTAGTTTGTCCCTCTGATAGCTGAAGTTGCTGTTTTGCCAGCTTCTTAACCTCTCAGAGATGGCTGAATCTCAATGCTGATGGAATTGAATCCAGTTTGTAAGATGCTATGAGATCATTTGGGTTGAAAGATGCTATATAAATATGATTTTTTAAAAATAAATGTACTGTAAATTATGGGACAGCTTTGATTTACAACTGCTTAAGGGGTTTTAAATGTTACATTCCATACAGTCACTTTGACAGTTTGGATGCTGCAAGACTTAGTAGTCCCAGAGCAATACATAGCCAGAGGGAGAGAAAATTAAAGGCCTATGATTTTTGTTTCTTTCTGTTTGAGGATATGGTTCACCAAAACCCAGATTTAAAACAAAATGACTTTTTCATTGGTCATTCATTTGAGGAAATAAAAGTAATTAAATGGCACATTGATTTTAAATTTCCTTGTACACTTCAAGTGTATCTTCTCTGGGAACTAACAATGAAGTATTGTTATTTTACATCCACGTCTAGTTATGGCGGGGTACTTCACAAACCATGCTTGCACAACGTTTTGCAAGGTGGAGCCCAGAAAATTAAGCTGACCTCATACTCCCCTTAAGCAAATAAAGTAGTGAGGGGTGAGATGCCCTTTTAGGAATAATTGTGTTTGGGTTAAGCTAGGGACAGGCAGTTCGGGTAGCTTAAATGTTAACAAATTTGTTGGAACAGATCTTCTAAATAATGCTAAGCACTAGACTTCAGCTTTTCTCTCCTGTATCAAGGGAAGTATCTATATGGACCCTGCCTGGATTAACCATAAGGCCAGAAGAACAGCTATATCCAGTCCAGTAGAAGATCCCTGTCACCCAGCCGCCTGTCTCTGATAGCACCCAAGATCAGACCCTTAGGGAAGAGTATAAGATTAGGTAAACTAAATGCTGATATTCTCCCAATCTTCAACAATTTGCAGTTCATATTTGAGCCAAAGGTGGTATCTTTATATTTAATAGTCCTTCGTGGTTTTTCTCATTACTTTGACCATTGACTTTGAAACCATATAAATATTACTATCCACAGAATCCTGAAATAAGCAGATTAGGTAGCTAGTTCATGCATTAAACCTTTGGAAAAAAATGCACTTTTAATGTGAATTTTTACTTCATGCAAATAAAATTAAACATCTTATAAAGAAGGTTAAAGTTCATTTACAGACAGAAAATGTACTTCAAAATATGATCCCTTTCATTATGTTTTCTCAAATCTGTTTGGACCGTAGCAAGAACCTGGTAAACTGCGTATACATCACAAAGCAGCAATGTAATACATTGTTCAGCACAAACTAACAGGGATACTTGCTTTCAGGTAGGGAATCCCTTTGTTGTGAAAATTATTCTTTTTTTTTCTTTTACTTGGTGGATTGGCTTACAGTCAAGGAATACAATGTTGAATTTTAGATGGACAATAACTATAAAAAAGGTATCACACTCATTTTAATTAAGTTGATTGATGGCTTTAACTGTGAATCTCCTTTTACTTTAAAGTGTTGTTTGGGGTATTTTTTAAACAAATCAATCTAAAAACATTCTGTGTCTTTTGTTCTTTTTTTGATTGCACTGGGTTTGCATGGCAAGCTTTTGGTAGCGGGGGGGCAACAGGGGTGGCTCCTCTGAGATATCCAATAAAGCCAATGCCACCCAGCTGCAAGATGGACCCGCCACTGGCCAAGGCCAAGCCCATCGGCGACAGTGGTAGCACCTCTGGAATAACATATTTAAGAAGGGGAAAAAAACCCAACCAGTGCAACAGTAACTTAAGCTGGAGAGAGGAATGAGAACATGTGGAAGAAACAGCCCTGCAGACCCCCAGGTCAGTGCAGAAGGAGGGGAGGAGATGCTCCAGGCGCCGGAGCAGAGATTCCCCTGCAGCCCATGGGGAAGACCATGGTGAGGCAGGCTGTCCCCCTGCAGCCCAGGGAGGTCCACGGGAGAGCAGATCTCCATCAGCAGCCCAGAAGGGAGGATCCCATGCAGGAGCAGCAGGATACCTGAAGGAGGCTGCGACCCCGTGGGAAGCCCGCGCTGGAGCAGTCTCCCAGCAGGACCTGTGGCCCTGTGGAGAGAGGAGCCCACGCTGGAGTAGGTTTGCTGGCAGGACTTGTGACCCCGTGGGGGACCCACGCTGGAGCAGTCTGTGCCTGAAGGACTGCAGCCCAGGGAAGGGACCCACGCTGGCGCAGTTCAGTTCGTGAAGAACTGCAGCCCGTGGGAAGGACCCATGCCAGAGAAGTTCGTGGAGAACTGTCTTCTATGGGAGGGACCCCACGCCAGAGCAGGGGAAGAGTGAAGAGTCCTCCCCGTGAGGAGGAAGGAGCGGCAGAGACATGATGTGACGAACTGACCCCAACCCCCATTCCCCATCTCTCTGTGCCGCTGGGGGGGAGGAGGTAGAGAAAATCAGGAGTGGAGTTGAGCCCAGGAAGGAGGAAGGGGTGGGGGGAAGGTGTTTTTAAGATTTGGTTTTATTTCTCATTATCCTACTCTGATTTGATTGGTAATAAATTGAACTAATTTCCCCAAGTTGGGTCGAGTTTTGCCCGTGATGGTAATTGGTGAGTGATCTCTCCCTGTCCTTATCTCGACTCATGAGGCTTTCGTTCTATTTTCTCCCCCCTGCCCAGCTGAGAAGGGGAATGACAGAGCGGCTTTGGTGGGCACCTGGCATCTAGCCAGGTTTAACCCACCACAGTGATGAAGAAAATTTAATTTTCCTTAGATATAAGTGAACTATGATCTCCAGGTTATAAAAAACAGCTTCCAACTCATTTGCTTCTTATGTGGATGCACCCCTGAACTCAGTTCAGTTAAAATGCTGGAGTGCAGTCATAATTTACAGACTTGTGACGGAGACATGTCTCTCTGCATTTTCAACCGCGAAGGTTGCTCTGTTATCAGGTATCATACCACCTGCACTCTTGACAACTTACTTTGGGTATTCACTTCCACTGCAGGTAGACAGCTCAGATGATTAAAAAAAAGCTACTGTGTGTGAGCTATCAGTAATCAAATCCTTCATATGCCCTTAGTGAAGAAAAAACAGATTTTTAAATTCAAAGTTAGATAGGAGGAAATGAAAAAGGAGCAAAGAAATCCCCCATCTTCACAGTCAGAAATTCAAGTTTGGAATAGTTATTTTGTGTTTCCTCTCCCATAAGAGAGAGGGAAAACACAGTTATCATCAATAAACACAACAGTAAATCCAAGGAATTATACAGTACTCTTCATCTCAAGACCCTGAGCAGTTTATAATCACTATTTTCAAGCATTCTGGAAGGGATATGCAAGTTGAATAATGCATTTCTCAGGGGACCCAAATTGTAGGCTTTTCATGTGACCCACAGGTTAACTGGAAAATTCTGGATCCAATATATCTCAAGACCTAAGATGTTAATGTATTTTTAAACTCTTTCAACTCCAGTGAAATAGGGCCACTGTGACACCCGCCCGACAGAGGCAGAGGAAACAGAGCACAAAGAGGGGTGTGTGGTTATATCAACTGCAAAATAATGGAGAAGGAAAGCGATTGCACTGACTGCAGTTTACTCCACATGCTCAGAATTTCATTTAAGATTTGGTTGTTTGGTGTGTTCTTCCAGAGAATTTATCATGCAAAGCAGGCCTGTAAAAAATTGTATGGTGATTGTATGTGTCCCACCTTCATTAATGCCTTCCACAGATATAAGGTGTAATGCAGCTACTTTATACCTAAGGGCCACATGTACTTTTACAGACAGCATGTTTGCTGTATCAAAACCCCAGTCTGGTGTAGAGTCTGCTGTCACTTATACAATCTATAATCTAGAACAACTTTCATAAAGTCATTAAGTGGGTTCAGATCAGCACATATGAAGTCTAGTCCAAAAGTAAACTGACAATATGAAATAATAATGGTCTCTGAGAGAGAGAGTGACAGAGATAATATGAATATTTGTGGCCTAAATACCGATGAAAGGTTTCCATAAAGCACTTTCTGATGCCCACTCACCAACTGGATTTTTTTATTTCAGATATATCTGAAGCACAAACATGCCTCTAAGGTTCCTCCAATCTTTCAATAAACCTAAATTCTGCTGCTGCTTTCTAAAATACTTTCTTATAATTTAGAGTACTTAAAGGACTACAGATCCAAAAGTGTACAGAGACATTCTCTGAGCTGCTGTCACAGCAAAAGTAGACATCTCTTTTACTTAAAATATTAATTATCTGATCTATCATCAGAATTTGAATGTGTTAAATAATATACTGATGATGTTTGTAGTATTGATTTATAAAAACTTGAACCACCCTGTCAGGGCTGACTAAAGGGAAGATTTGTGTTAAAGTACTGCTGTTCTAGTATAATGTGTGCTAACCAGGAAGAAGACAACAATACACATTTTAAACAGTGCACCGATCAATACAAGACAGATAACAAAAGGGAAAAATAAAGCAAACTGGGAGACTAAAGGAGTGATCTGGATTCTTCTCAATTTAGAAACATGACACTTGAATGGGATTTTTCTTCAGGTTAGAAGATGACTATCCTTCTCTGTTTTAATATCTGGTCCTCACCAAAACTGATTAACCTAAGGAAAGCTCTCATATTCCAAGGAAGTGGTCAAAAGTTCCAAGGTAATTAAAAATTAAAACCAACAAAAAACCCCAAACCAAACAAACAAGGATGTTGGCTGTTTACTAGTTTATTATTTAACAGTCCAGCAGTACATAAATAGGTGAGATAGATAATCAATTGTGTTTGCTCTGTTCAATATACCTCCGTTTTGCATTAATCCAGCTATGATCTGTAGACCTCTTGGATTCATCCTGTGATAAACCTAAGATTTTACTTTTTTCTTTAATGCATATACTAGCTACATGCATGGCTCTGTGACTATGCTTTGTAGAAACATTCACTCGAAACTGTCCTAATGCCAGCATACTTTCATATTAAGTTATTGGTGTAGAATTACTGCATGCAGTCTAGTCAATCTATTTGATAATCCAAACGTCATCCTAATTTTATTATTCTCAAATCTAGATACCTTCTCTGCATATCCAAAATGATACCAGCCTCTTGGCAAGTGTTCAGTATGGTCCTGTCCCCCTCCACCAGTTTTAAACTAAAACCAGACAAAGAAACCCACACACATATAATTTGAAAAGGTCAAGTTCTGCTCTCAGCAACAGCAGCATACCTGAATATAGATTTAGGCCCTAATGGCTTCTGTCTGTCTGTGCTGGTTTTGACTGGGTAGAGTTAATTCTCTTCATAGTAGCTGGTATGGAGCTATGTTTTGGATTTGTGCTGGAAATAGGGTTGATAATACAGGAATGTTTCAGTTACTGCTGAGCAGTGCTTACCCAGAGCCAAGGGCTGTTCTGCTTCTCACCCCACCCCACCAGCGAGCAGGCTGGGGGGGCACAAGGAGTTGGGAGGGGACACAGCCAGGACAGCTGACCCCAACTGACCCAAGGGATATCCCAGACCATAGGACGTCATGATCAGCAAACAAAAGCTGGGGGAAGAAGAAGGAAGGGGGGGGACGTTCGGAGTGATGGCATTTGTCTTCCCAAGTCACCGTTAGGTGTGATGGAGCCCTGCTTTCCTGGAGATGGCTGAACACCTGCCTGTCCATGGGAAGTGATGAATGAATTCCTTGGTTTGCTTTGCTTGTGTGTGTGGCTTCTGCTTTACCTATTAAACTGTCTTTAACTCAGCCCAGGAGTTTTCTCACTTTTACTCTTCTGATTCTCTCCCCCATCCCACTGTGAGGGAGTTGAGTGAGCAGCTGCGTGGTGCTTAGTTGCCAGGTGGGGTTAAACCACAACAAGGACATAGTTTATGCAAAGAATTTGCTATAGCAACCTACCCACATCTTTCATTCATGTGTTTTCAACAGTCTGCAGCCCAAAATTTTTGCTGTCTACCACAAAAATGCAACTTTTGTTGCCTGCTCCCTTACCTGATGCATGCCTTCCCCTACCCCCAGTTCCCTTTTTTTCTGCACCTGCCCCAGTTACCACTCTCTATCAGGGCTTTGTGGAGTCCACATTTGCATATTAGGCAGCAGGCCTGTGCCTCATCTGTCATTTAGGGGCCAGGTCCTCAGACTCTCAGATAGGGAAGGTTCAGGGTCCAGAAATGAAGAGCAGGAGAGGTAAATCTGGGTGTGGACTCTTCCATTAACCACCACCCGGACTCCCCTCTGCACCCTCGCTTTCTAGTGAACCATGGTGTTCATGATTATCTATAGAAGAACAACCCTCTCAACGGTCCCAGTGGACATCTGGGAATAACAGGAATTCAGAGGTGCCCTGAGGTGTGTTGGCAGTGACAGTGAGAAGAGTTCTCAAAGGGCAGCCTCCTAAACCTTACAGGCAGGTTGATGTGTCATGAATGGGACAAACAAGAAAGGAATATATACCCTTAAGATGTACAGGAGGTAGGTGCCGAGGCCAATGATAACTAACAGAGTTACAACAGGCCAGTTACTCCAGGAAGTAATGAGTTTAACAGCCCAGGTATGTGTTATCAGCAGTGCCATGCCAACTAACCTCAAGAGTAAAGAATGCTTTTGGACATTTTATTTACTAGTGTAAACATAGTGGGGGATTTCCCATTCTCAGTAATTTTTCTTTATGAAAACCCTGGTTCAGGGCATATAACAGCAAAACCCACTTTGTTTTGCAGTTGTACTTGGTTGCAAGCCTTGAGGAGACCTATTAGTCTCAACTTGTACAGTAACTATTCTTTGTGCACTTAATTGTCTTTTTTCTAGTGAGGAAGACTTCACATCACTACCTTATAAAACAAATAAGAATGTAATTTATATTCGAAATTATATAAAATTCTAATTTATATTAGAAAGGTTGAAAATTAATAGGAAAGTAAGACAATCAGTAGTTTGTGCAAAATTATAATTTCCAGCTTAGAAAATCTGGGTCTTACATACCCTCAGTGCTTTTTGGAATGAATGGGGCACAGTTTGGAACTTGAATCTGTTCTCTGGAGTAACCTAATTCATTCTTTCCACAAAGGAAATATTCTCACTTCCCAGTGTTTCTCTGCTCTTTAGCCAGTAGTTTGTACACAATTAGGAAAGTTGGGCATGTCCCCCTCAACTGGTTAGTACTGGTGTGAGAGACTGAAAGAGTTAATGTCTCAAACATTGTGGTGGGACAAGTTCTGCTTAACAACGAACAACAAAAGAAGCCGATCAGCACAGATCAGCAACAGGACAGGGAGGGTGTGCCGGAGGATGCGCAGTTCCCTGTTCTGATATGCTGTTTTGATATGCTGAGCAGGGCAGCTCACCATGTATGGCCAAAGATCAAACAATGGTCATGGCTGTAGGGAAGGGGAAGTTACTCCCCAAACGACCCCCAAGCCCACTGACCCATTTCCCGAAGGTTCTGAAAGCACAAACCATTTAGCCTAATGAGTTCGAGTGCCCACCCGAAGGAGGGGCAAGGATGATGAAGGGACACAAACTGAAGCCCCACGTGCATGTGCCCACCAGAACTGGACCCTTAGGCTGACTGAACCAATGCTGGACCCAGGACCGGTGAAATCTTTCTCTTTTCTCTTCCTCTTCCTCTCTGTCTTGCTCCCTCTTTCTCCTTCCTTTTTCAGAATCCTTATACCTCATCTCTTTAAGACATAAAACCGTTGACTAAGTCTGGGACTAGGAGCAGATCCAGCCACCCATAGGCTCCTCTCTGAGAAGGAGTTTAGAAAGCAAGGGGGTCCACTCTGAACCTCGTGACTCAACTGGACGGATCTCCTTATTCCCTGAATTGATGTATATCGTTACCATGGGTTACATGGTTTACTGTGGTAGTTCCATGCCAATTCCTGTTGAGAGGAACCACGCCACCTATTGTTAATGCCTTCCAAGTTCAGTTTGCTTCTGCCATGAATAAAATGTTTAACTGATCGTTTGGTGTCGTTTCACCTTAATTTAGTCCAAGGTAATTCCGAATTCACCATGAACCCTCCCTGGTCTGTCCAGCCCGGGTTGTGACAACTGGGTAAAGGTAATACTACATCTACTATATATTTGAAGGTGATCTGTGCTGTATTAGGGGCTCATAGTCCACCCTGTTGAGAAGAACAAGTTAGGAAAATAAGACAAAAAAGACTTCCAAGTTCAATGAATCCAGTGTTCTCCTATTTCTAGCAACCATGGTGATGATTTGCCTAATTTGTTGTTTATAACCATTTAATTGTTGTTGATAACCATTAAATGAGTTGATCTTTTTTTAATTCTTGAAGTATTTTGGGGTTTGGTAATTTCCTGTGGCAGAAAGTTCCACAGTTTACAGTTAATGAATGGAAGTCTCCTTGAATCAGTTTTTAATTGACAGCTTTTTAATGTCATCACATTTCTTTGCATTTGCATTATGAGACAACGGAATAGAATTTTCTAATTTCTAATGCTCTTCATATATAATGTACTCTTATCATGCCTCTTTCTTCTGTTTCTTCAGTGATCAGTCCTAATTGCTCAGTTTCTTCTCATATGCAAGCACTTCAGTCCACTGGTCATACTTCCCAATATCCTAAGAACTAACCTAAGTTCTGCAATGTCCCTTTTGGGATAGGTGATCAGCACTGCACACTCCAAATGAAGTCATATCATTAATTATAAAAAATCATTACATGCCAATGTTAATTACCCTATTAGTCTTCATGTAACCTAACTTCTTGTTAGACTCTCAGCTACAGCTGCATATTAAGCAATCTATAGCAATCTCCAGGTCTGCTGTAGAAGTTACTTCCATAAATTTAAAGCCCTCTGAGATGTCAGAGAACATTCGAACTTTCCTTTTCAATGTGAAATGAAACATTATGTTGATGAGTAAACTACTTGAATTAGGCCTCTCCAAAGTTTCTTCCAACCTCTGTGACCTTTTTAAATGACTTAGTGATATCTGTGAACTTTAATAAGTAGAATCACTACTGTCCTACAGTTCTTTTGAAACTATTGATAGATATTAAACAATAAAAGTTTGAGTGTGGTGAAGTGCTTGCTGTGTTCGGTTGTTGGTTTGGTTTTTAACTGGCCATTTAATTGTGCTCTTTGGCCTTTTCTTCGTGACAATGTTGCCACTCCTCTCAAGATTATTTTGTTTCCTAGAATCATAGAATATCTGAAGTTGGAGGGGACCCATAAGGATCATCGAGTCCAACTCCCTGCTCCTTGCAGGATTACCTAAAACTAAACCATAGGACTAAGAGCGTCCCATCTGAACTTCCCCTGATACAGTTTCATTCCGTTTCCTTGTGTCCTGTCGCTGGTGACCAGCGACAGGAGATCAGCATCTCCCCCTGCGCTGCCCCCCTTGAGGAAGGTGTAGACTGCAATGGGGTCCCTTCTCCAAGCAAGCTGAACAAGCCAAGTGACTTCAGTCGCTCCTCATAAGTCTTGCCCTCGAGGCATTTCACCATCTTGGTTGCCCTCCTCTGGACACACCCTAATAGTTTGTTCTTCTTATACTGAGGCACCCAAAACTGTGCATGGTACTCAAGGTGGGGCTGCACCAGTGAAGTGTAGAGTGAGACAATCACCTCCCTCGACTGGCTAGCTATGCTGTGCTTGATGCATCCCAGGACAGAGTTGGCCCTTTTGGCTTGTCTCTTCTACAGAATCTTATTCAGGACCATGTCAAAGGCCCTTCGGTAGTTTTATTAAATTAGGTGAACCAGTTTTCCTTCATCTATCCCTTTATAGATATGTTCAAAGAACTAAAAATAAAAATAAAAATTTATTAAACAAGATTTTCCTTTGCAGATACCATGCTGGTTTTATTCTACTTCATGATATCCCAGACACTTTATTTTTCTCCCTCGGTTAAGTGTCATTTCAACTATCTGCTAGCTACAGACTTAGGCCTTAATTCTCTAAATATTTCTAAGAGCTTTTTAAAGAGTAAAATTCTTACTATGAACTGGATCAGATGGCTAATCTTAAGAATTCTGCTGAAAATATCTCTACCAATATAACAAAATTTAGGTATTCCTAAAGTATAGTATTGATGTTATCACTTTAATTCACAATAGAAGAAGACTAATTAGCCTAGAGAGGGCACTGTGCTATTAAGTTCACTAACTCAGGTCTTATTCTCTCTGGCATAGCTTGGAATAGTCGTACCCTGAGATTTCCACTACTTAAAATGCTCTTATCTTTTTGTTTGAAGAAGAAAAGGACAAGCAAATCATTTTCTTGAAAACTGTCAATACCTTTTCCCTAATATAAGGATTGATCACACCAAAGGTCTATTGAGCTGAACAGCTATGACCATGGTCAATAGAAGATACGTAAGATAAAGTATAAGAACAGGACAAGTAAGCAGTGATATTTCTTGAAAATACTCTGCAGCCTTCAGAAATTTGTACTTAGGGATTTCTTCAGCTAGATACCATAACTGCCTGTTTAATAACCCTCAACGGAATTTTCTATGATATTGTTCTATCACTCGAAACTTCTGTAAACTTTTAGCATCCACATCATCCTTACTAGCTGGAGATTAGGTGCTGAGTAAGATGATCAAATCTGTACTTTATAGTTCAGCTCTTCAGTGAATCTCAACAAAAGTCAATTAAGTTTTGTTTTGTGGAAGGTGTTCAAACCACTTTACTGATGTTAGAAATGGTTTAGTAAAAGACGTATAGCTTTTTTCCAGCACAGAAAAGACCTTAGGATTTATAGTGGAATTCTGTCTCGTAGGAAGGGTTGCTTCTGCTGCTGTTAATGATTATTTTGCACTTCGCATCAGAGCAGAATCAGCCCATTAGGCAACAGGGCTTCTGCAGAATAAATGATATTATAAGATTCCGTGATTTCACCATTAGAGCCAATGTATACACAGAGGTGCTTATACTCCTTTTAGCATCAATTTGCATATATTCCTCCTGCCTGGTATAGTTCCAGAGGTGATTAGTCTTCAATACAGGGCCTGAGTAGCGATTTTAGCAAAAAAGGAGAGGCCTCTATCACATTCACAAAGCAACCCTTGTACAAATGGAGATAAGAGTGGAAGAGCTCAAAGATGAACATTATACTGAAATAACCTCCTGTATAATTTCACTGCGAAGAAATTATCCAGTTGTAGGCTCATGTTGTCCTCAATTAGTATGTGAAATTTTTGTTGGCACTTTCAGTGGTGTCAAGAACGTCACCTTTGAGGTATCAAGAAGCATTCTTCAGTTACGTAATGACAGCTTTGCTTGGCACCAAAGTTTTGTTAACCAGAATCTCTCCTGTCCTTGCCTCATAAGTAGACAATCAAATCAGACCGTTTGAGACTTTCTGAAACTAACTGAGATCCATGGATTTATGCCTGTTTGAGGACAAGAACATCAGGATAAAGTATGATATAAAAGATGTCATACTTTAACCATGTTTCTAAGATTTGTCCTGATATTTGATGGAGGCAGTAACAAACAAAAGTAAACATTTAGTTTAAAATAAAAGATCCTGACATGCCCTAGAGATGTGCTACCAACATGATGGCAAATCATTTCACTGCTTTTTCCTTCTAGTTTGAAACCTACAAATTGGCAAAGCTGCTGCTTAAGCCATCTTTCCATATAAATTACTTTAAGGTAGCTACATGTAAAGATTCACAGAAAGAATAGATAGTAATTATCATTGCAGACAGCTCAAGCTGAAGAGAACGCTGCACTTCACAGCGCCAATTAAAGAAAGCAAACTTGGTAAGATGGATAATGAACAGGATGTAAAGCACACAAGTATCACATTGGAAATCAATGGCACACTCTCTTCACATTCGATCCTGAAAAGCATGAAGAAATAGAGAGTGTTCAGAAACGAACAATAAGAATTATTGGGTGTATGACATACAGAAAACTGTTTTACGAAGAGATAGGAGATTGAATAATTTGGGAAGTTGATTCATACAAGCTACCCATTTAAACATATATCACGGAGAATTACAGAATAGTTTAGGTTGAAAGGACCTTTGGAAATCATCAGTCAAGTCCCCTACTCAAGCACGATCAGCTAAGGCAGGTTTCCCAGGACCACGTCCAGTCAGGTTTTAAATATCTCCACAGATGGAGACTCCACAACCTCTCCCGGTAACCTGTTCCAGTGTTTGACAACCCTCATTGTAAAAAAGAGGGGGGGAGCTGTATATGCATAAAGAGAATGAGACATAGATAGATATAGAACATATAGATACAGCTATATAGATACATACACATGTATTTACCTTCATCCTGCAATCCCATGTGAGCAGGAGTGGTATGTGTGTGCAGGTAAGATGAAAAGAAATTTATGTAAGAATTCCTACTTACTGAATCTTTGTTTCTTCCTGCTGCTTCGTATGTGACATCAGGCGAAGAGGTTATCAGAGGCTGTGGGTTTTCAAGGAATTTATTTTCAAGTTCCAGTACCTATAAAGATATATGAATTGTCTGAGGTGCGTATTAACTATATGAAAATATGATTGCTTGTTTAACTCAGTCTCAAAAGATAACTGAGGTCAGAAGCTTAGTAGGATACTAAGCGAAGTCATTGCTGATGTTACTCTTACTTTAAATGGACACTTAAATTGATAAAAGAATGTGTCTTTCAGAACTAGATTTAGAATGTTATTCTTTTAAGTTTGAAGATATTTCGGAGAAATACTTCCAAAGATAGAAATATGTTAACCTTAAAGCACATTTCTCTGCAAATGATTACTGAAGGATTTCAGACTCTTCCCCTAAAATATCAGTTACACTTTAGTACCAGAGATTTGTCACTGGATTGTGAAAATGCTGTCTCTGCTCTGTTGTAGTCATTCCTGGGTAAGCCCAAACATCATTGGATTTTTCCAGAAAAATGTTTTGAAATATTTTACCATTTCTCTTGATTTCTGTCTGTAAATAGTAATTTTAAAAATATAATTGTAAATTTTACATAATTTGAGAAATATTCCATGGCCACTAGCAGCATGTTTTCTCAGTAAATGACACAGAATGGTTTACCAAATAATAAAATGAAAGTGTACTTTTTCCCAGAATATTCAAAAAGCAAATATTACAAATTGTTTTCCCTTTTTGGTTTAGGTTTCTTATGTATCCAAATCTACCTGACCCAGATTAATTTCTGCAGCCCCTCCTATTATTCCCACATTCTATTCTGATCCCAGATACATGAACATTTCCCCCCAAACAAATGCCTTTTTGCAGTGCAGAAAAATTAGAAAGTATCCTGGGGCATGTCTTTTATATTAAGTATAGCTTTGGTTGGTTTCCAGGAACAACTGTTTTAGAAACCTGCCTCTGGAAAGCGACAATGGTGAAAGAATTTGTATTGAAAATACTGCTTATTAAAAAAAAAAAATCAAACGGATTACTTTCAGGCAGAAAATAGATAGTGGGTGCAGGGATTTAGACATAATAGTCATGAAGAAAAAAAAAGGAAATCAGCAAGCCAAACACTTGAGCCATCTTTAGTGACATAGCAAGAGATATATAGATATAATACATGTATATATAGACACACACACATATCCTTCCACTTGTTTTATTCTCTGGGTATTACTTATTATCTTGTCAAACATCATCTGCAAAGATAATACAACATATTGTGTACTAACCTACCCTCTGGTCCAGAACTATGCCATGTGGCTTGGTTACATACTAAAATTCTTCCAGAGCAGCCTCTAGTTTTTACATCTGTCTCTGATTTTCAGTGTGCTGTTTGAGTCTGATTTAAAAAACCAAAACTGAATATTCTTATCTGTAGCTGGAGAAAACAACTGCTGCAGAATCCTAGAGGTAGATGGGAAGTAGACCTTTATTGGGCATCAAACACAGGCTGATAAGAGAAGAGCTTCTTGCCCCGCTGTATCACGGTACTTAAGGAGGGCATGCAAAAACCACGAAGATATCAGTTGGCACCTGGGAGTTATGGATGATGTGGCATAGCTGGACATGAGAAATATTTAGCTCCACCACTCTCAGCAATTGCTAGTAAAACATTGAATCAACTATTCCTCCCTAATGTAATCATCAGATTAACGAAGAAAGGTTATCCCTTGATAAGGGTTTGTGTGGTGCGGGTTTTTTTGGTAGCGGGGTAGGGGCCATAGGGCCGGCTCCTGTGAGGAGCTTCTAGAAGCTTCCCCAGCTCCAGGTGGGACCCGCCTCTGGCCCAGGCCAACCCAATCAGTGAGAGTGGTAACACCTGTGGGGAACAGATTTAAGAAGGGGAACCACCGGGGAGTGGGGTGTGAGAGGAACCCCTCTGCAGGTGCTGAGGGCAGGGAAGGCAAGGCGGAGGCGACGATGCCCCTGCAGCCCGTGGGGAGGCGGCAGGCTGTGTCCCCCAGCCCACGGAGGGGAGCAGAGGCCCCCCAGGATGGCCGTGACTCTGTGGTAAAGCCCGCGCTGAGGCAGTCTGTGACTGAAGACCGGCCCGCGGAAAGGACCCAGGCCGGGGAAGTCTGTGAGGAACTGCAGCCCGCGGAAAGGACTCACGCTGGAGAAGTTGGTGAAGGGCTGTCTCCCGCGGAAGGGACCCCACGCCGGAGCAGGGCCGAGTGCGGAGTCCTCCTCCTCCGGCCGAGGAGGAGGGAGCGGCAGAGCCCAGGTATGGCGGGCGGACCCCAGCCCCCGTCCCCTGTTCCCCTGCGCCGCCGGCGGGAGGAGGTGGAGAGAACCGGGAGCGGAGTTGAGGCGGGAAGGAGGGAGGGCGGGGGGGAAGGTGTTCCCAGGCCTGGGTTTACTGCCCGATAGCCTTGTGGTGTTTTGGTCGGTAGTGAGTGAAATTGACTGTTCCTTCCCCAAGCTGAGCCTGTCTCTTGCCCGTGACCATGAGTGGGGAGTGATCCCTCCCTGTCCTTGTCTCGACCCACGGGCGTTTCTTTATATTTTCTCCTCATCCCACCAGGGCTGGCGGGGAGGAGTGAGGGAGCGGCTGCCCGGTGCTTTGTTACCGGCTGGGCTGAAACCACGATGTCCCTTTAAAGCGTTGCCCTTTACAACAATTACTAAGATAGTCACTTTCTTTGATACCATATTGTTTATTAAAACAGTGGTCCCTCTCTTTGCAAGGTGACTTGTACAATTTGCAGTTTCCAGTATAAAGCTATCAGACCCATTTAAACTCTGTCTTGACTACTGTGTGGTCTTGTGCAAAAGAAAATGTCATGATCTTGCCATGTCAAGGTAGACCTAAAAACATAAACTTGCCCAGAAACTGTAGAGTGCAGTGCAAAACGTTTATTGATAGTATGCTCCTTCTGAAGATCTCGAGTATGTTGTGCTTCACTCTCGGTTGTTCAGCACTTCTCTCTGGGATTCAGAATAACCATTAGCCTTCACTTTAGGAACAATTCCAAATCTTTCACAACTGCTGGTTTCAGCATTGCTGGATTAACCCCATTGTAAGATCTTCATTGAGCAGTCCATGAAACCTCTGGTGACAGAAGGAGAATGATCACAAGGATGGTGGCTTACCATAGTCAGCTCTGCTGCAATAACATGACTCTATTTCAGGTTAATGCACCTAGCCTGTAGATGCTTATTTTCTGTAACTCACACAGATTACAACGGAAAAACCAAGTTCCCAACAGTTCAGTTTGATTTTTGTCTAAATTTTTATGAATGACATACTTTTAATCACCTTATATAAGTAAGAAGTTATGGCCCTCTTTTGCTCTGTTTTCACTTCCATGGTAGGAAACAGAGTTCTTGTCTGCTTCTTTCAGGGAGGATGAAAAGGCATTTTAGTAATTAGCGTTTGCAAAGTTCTAAGAGGTAGAAGTCCTAAATTTCAGTTACTGGGATCAAAATAATATGAAAAATGCTCTGTTCCAGAACTTCTGTAAATGTCCCCAGGTATACACAGCCTTTGATCAAATAAGATGGTTCTGATGTCTTTTCTCATGTGGAGTAGATTATTGCACAACATAAATAGTCCTGTAAAGATCCCAATGAAAGTACTTGTGCTTTGCAGTTGTTAGCTGATGCAAACAGGAGTGTCTGCTACCAACTGATAATGACTAAAGAGGGTCCACTTCAATTTTAATTAAATCAATAGGAGTGTTTTCATTTGCTTCACTAGATAGGTGCTTTTCCTTTTTTACAAGCTTTCTAATAGTCCATTTTAGAATATGTTTCTCTCTAGTAAGATCAAAATGCATCCTGTAGTGTCATAACAGAGCCCATTCTCACTGCCATTCTTCCCATCAAAAAGGATTTTCAATGTGGTTGCAGTCATTGTGCTACTGTACAGAGTGTGGCATTTACAATGTTTGGCAGTTCTTTGGTCATTTGTGTGCCACTGAAATAAGGACACAGACACACAGTGTGGCATGCAAATAGTAAAGAATGCTTTCCTAAGCTATGGAACAGATAATATGCTCAGCCCCTCTAAATAAAAGCATCATTGTTTTTAACCATGAAAGATTAGGAAGAAAAAAAATAGTTGTTACACTGACTAAGTAATGTTAAGGATGCAGCACCTCCACCCCCTTGAGAGTTCTTAAAAACTGATAGGCCTTGTAGCTTGCCAAAGCTTCAAACTATTTCAGTACATAGTGGTTTTTCTAACAACTGAAAAAAACCCTTAGAACAGACTCATTAAAGTACATGCAAACATTCAAACAGAACCTTCACCTAGTAGAGCTTTCTCTTTAAAATGTAAATGGTTTGCTGCTTATGAGGTTAGCAGTTTAGAAAAACAAAACCCTTTAACATTTTTAATAAAGATCTTCATTATATGAAAGTGATCGGGATGGATAGTGCTCAAAAGAAATGGATGGCTTGCGTATATGCTAATACTTGTGCTATTGTAGCTCATATACATTCCTGCCAGCAACTGTTTACATTGTCTTTTCATATAATACTGAGAATCAAAGTTGAAGAGGAATTCTTTTATTGGTTTTTAGGGCCATGTTGTGAAATAATGCCTTGAATGCTATTAGGCCACCCATGCAACTTCTCACTACTAGACAACCACCTGGCTAACATTTTTTAAAAATAGCTGTATTTTCACAGCCAACAGTTTCTCCATTTAAGGTTAATTATTATGACCTGGTGTTTTAGCTTGCAATATATGAAATACAAGGCTAGTCATAACCTACTGAAGTTTGCTCATTTCTAATTCAAATAATGGACAGATTTACTCTTCTACAGTTGCTGGAGTGAGTCACTCCATGTCACTGAGGCTGTACACATGTAAATGAGAAGACAATTTGGCCTGCCATCTGGGCTTTGCAGTCTAGATCTACGAATGTCCCATGAATACAAACCAGTACTGCACTCCTTTTTTTTAGCAGGCAACATACTATCATAGTTACTCATTTAAGAGCCTCACACTATTGTCGGTAGCAAGCAAATAGTTTCCAGTGTCTTTAGAACAGATGCACACAGTAGCCAGGCTGCAGTTCTTGAACATAAAACTTGAGGAAAAAACATGCACATGAGTATGTTTTGTGTATAATCTCAACAGGCAAGCAAAAATGTTGCAAGAAAGCTAAAGTTCCTTGGAAGTTTCAGGAATTTCTTAGTATACTCCATGAATACCAATTCCAAGTTCTAAACCTGTCTGCCTACATTATTTTGCTAATCTAGTTTAAGGGTTTTTTATGTATATAAGATCAGATTCTACAAAGACACAGCCTTTAAAAATGTGAATGCACTAATTAAGCTCAATTGAATTTGATTATGGAGAGTAGTAACTGTAAGTGCCTGCAGGAAAAGAAAAGAAAAAGACCATCCTGATTTACTTTGTAACAAACATGCTTTTTCATAACTGTGGCTCAAAGTGAAGTCCTGGTTGCATGTTTCCCTTGAGCACTCTAGCAAGCAAGGCCAATACAGGTAACACTTTGAAATGGACAATGATAGATCACTTTTTCTCAGGATAGCACAGGTGATGTTAGCAGTTAAGTGGTCTGAAGTCCTACAATGCCATCACTGATGAAATCCATTTGAAAAACTGAGTAGAATTCAGGTGAGTAATCCATGATCATCTGTTTTCTGCAAAAACACAGCTAACCAAGTTTAAAGTTAGTCTAGGTATATTTACATGAGCTGCAAGTGTGCAGTGTAGAAATCTGGATCCAAAATATATAAGTATGTGGGCAATGTTTTTTAAAATTATGTGAAGAAATCTGAAACAGATTTTTGAAGCTGCTCTGATGAATTTGGTGCAACTCGAACCATGTCTTCCATGAGACTGCAGACAAACACAACCCAAACCCAGGTTTGGTAGTTTTTTTGTGGTTATAGTATACAAAACTCTCTCCACAACCAGGTATTACAGGGCTTATAAAAAAGGACTCTCTTTCCTTCGAGACATCATTACTGACTCTTCCTTTCCACCTCTCCTTTTAGTTACATCTGCTAGGTCCTTAAACCTGGAAGAGCCTACTAGCTGCAGCCCCCAGGGAACTGTTATGTATTCTTGCAATTTAGTGGTGGATCCTGTGATTTCTTTTCTCTCTATCCACTAAATGTTTGGACTTTTGTTGTTGTTGGTGTTTTTTTTCTTGGTTCTTGCCTCCAACTGCTGGTAACTATTTGTGTCTTGATGTGATTGCTTGGATGCTTTGGAAAAGGATGAATTTTTCCCTGGGGTGGTTTGAAGGCTTTGGTACCCTGATGTGTTCAGAGTGAGTTTGACAAGGAGCTTTCCCCCAAGTGTTTACTTTGCCTCTGCTACCCTGAAGCTGGTACTGGAGGTAGCAGGGAATGTTGTCCTGACCTGTATGTGTATAGTTGTTCTTCTTAGAGTGGTTGGATATTTGCTTTTTATATTATGTGTATAATTTAACTTAGATTAAAGTAAACTCCAGGGTAGCTCATGATTCTGCCTGTAGAGAGGGAAGTATTTCACTGCCCACAGGTCTCTGCAGCATGTTCTACAAATTCAAAATAAGGACATAAACTGTATCTGGTCTAAAGAAGTTACTACTTGGCAAACTCTGTAGAAGTGTTTATAGTCCGATGGCTGAATATTTATGGTTGAACTCTGTTGGTGCTGTACCAAAGTCAGAGTAGGATTAAATGAGATGTGTTTGGTATGATTCTTTCCTTCTGTTGACTGCATCTCCTTTGTATTTTCTCTTAGAGTGTACTATGGTTTACCAGGTTGGCTTGGATCTAATTGCTGAGTTTGGTCTTAATTTGGCAGGTTCTCATTTATTGTTGTAATATAATATTGATCATGTTTGGTTTTGTTACTTTACAAATACCCTGTAATATATAATTCAATATAAGCATTCAGAAGGATGTAGAAAAAGAAAGCCAGCAACATGGGAAGTAAGAGAATACATACATGTCCTGTATTTTTCCAGTGGTAAACGCACAGAAAAAGGCTGCTTTCATAAATCCTCTGGTAGCAGATTCTATAACCAGGGGTGGTTTTTTTCTGAAATTTAATGTAATTTTCTTTTTGAAGTTAACAGGAATCCTGATTTTCAAAACATAGTAAATAGGAATTTTAGTAGGAAGGGTTCTACTTACTACCCTGTGACAGGCCCAGCTATAGTCTTTTCTCATTGAGGATTATATATTTATTAAGCCATTACAAATAATTGGAGAGTGTCTGAAGAATTGACTTAAATTCCAGTCAGTTTAATCTAGCATATGTTTGTGCTGCTGCTGAAAAGGTCACTTCTACTCTTGTCTTTATGCTGGAGCTAGTGTTCATGTGGCCTCAGCATGAACTGGTTAAAATGGTGTAAGGTGAAAACTAAGGGGTGGGGGGAGAGGTGGGGGAAACTTGTTCAGGATGAGCAGCAGTTTCCTGAAGAAGTTTGCTGTGTGGCTGCATGAATGTCAGCTTTGGCATGTGGGAACATAGAGAAGGAGCTGCAGGACAGGATGGCTGTGACTGCTTCTTCAGGCACTAGCCTCTGCCAGCTTTAAACCTGAACCACTGAAAGACAGCATTTAACTCTCTCTTTCTATAGTCTGTGCTATGTTATGCATCTATTCCTCTGCCTCAGAGATGTGACTAAGCTTCTTTGTACTGACCCACTTAAACATGAAAACAAACAGCACCCAGCCAAGAAGCAATTTCTCTTGCAGAAAAATAAAACGGAAATCTTGATGTAGCACACTGTATTCCCCAAACTCATAGGCTGGTTTTGCTTGTGACCTAGCAGACAATGCTCCATGTAATTTTCATTAATTTAAGTGATTTCTGACCATGTCAGTTTTGTTTCATGGTAAACTAAACATAATTTAACAGTCCCAATAAAGGGAGGGTCTGCAAAAGCACAGCTAACATTACTGTGAGTCTTCATGAAACAGTGGAGACTGTGTCCTAATGTGTTTGTGACTCTAGTTTGAGATAATACTGTCTCTGCCCACTGTGTTTATTCTTAAAATGAACATACCTGAATTTTAGCTCTAAATCCTTTACAAATTACAGGCACCTTCCTTTGAAAATTATTTTGGGGTTGGTTTGGTTGGGTTTTTCTTACATGTAGACTGAATGAATGTGTGTTCATTTTCTAAATCATAATCCCATTCCTCTCTCCAATTTTTGGATTGCTTTGGTCCCCTGACTTTAGAAAAACATAATTTCAAAGACCCTGCAGAAGCAGTATAAAAATGTACTGTTCAATACATTAAAAAGTACTTCCTTTATCTTCTACCTTGGTGATTTATAAAAACAAAAAAAGTCTGTTTGCTACACATGAAAATCCCTGGTGAGTTAAATTTTTCCAGTTATAGTGCTGGTTTCAAGTGATTTATGGTCTATGATGTGTGAAGGTCTGTGATGCACGAGTGGAAATACACAGACATTTAATAGGCTTGTTCCAAAACCCATGCAATGTAAGAAAGACTCAGTATGGATTGTACCTGCTGCGTATTGTGGTCAGTATTTAATCTTATGTGTAAGAGCCATTAGCTTATGACAGTAGCTGATGTCAACACAACATATTCTGACTCTCAGAAGTAAATTTGTGGGTTTCTGTGCCCAGTGTTCCAATAAGGGGTTTCTTTTAAGTCTTGCAGAAAGAACATACTTCTGGCTCTGCTCACGGTGGAGGTGCTGTCAGTATGAACTTCTTTAAATTTTGTGTATGGTGAAGAAAGGGGAAATGCACATGGTTTTTCTCTGTGCCAGTGTCTCCCAGCTTACTCCTACAGGCATTACAGTGCCTAGTGATGGCTCCAACATAAAAATGCAGTTCTGTTCCAGCATGCTGTGTGTTGTACTTGTTAGCTGTGGGATGCCTTTAATTACTGTTTCTGCACAAACCAGTAACATAAGTGTATTTTCATAATTTTCCTTCTTTATTTACAGCACTATGAATGATTAAATGTTTCTGTCTCTACATATGTATTTCCTTCTCATAGTTACTTGTGATATAGTCAAATTATAGCATGAAACCAATGAAAGTGCTTTTTCCACTTATCTTGTAGAACTGATCGTTAAGGCTATATCTGTTTTTAGTCTCAAATCACTGTTTTTTAACACAACCACACTGAAAAGAACAGCAATAAATGCATACAGAATTGTTGATACTTGAAAGGTATGAGGCTGGCTCAAAACAAACAAGCAAAGCTTAATTTATCAATCCATTTTAATCAATGTTTATTGACACAAAAGCTTATATAATAGCTTAAAAAAACCAACAACAAATGACACATAGCTGCTGGATATTAGCCTGTTCTCCTAGACTACAGCAAAGATATTCTGTGGTGCTGCAAGGCTAAAATCAGTGAGCACTTTTCAGTCCTCAAATAGGAAGTGCCATGCAAAAGCAGTGTATGATCTTAGA
This sequence comes from Haliaeetus leucocephalus, assembly GCF_000737465.1. NCBI lineage: Eukaryota > Metazoa > Chordata > Aves > Accipitriformes > Accipitridae > Haliaeetus > Haliaeetus leucocephalus. Next base: position 3,395,800 of record NW_010972439.1, on the reverse strand, counting down.
TGTTTTACCTTTGATGTACCTTTTGATGCTGATAATTTTGTGATCCTATCACTGGTGTAAGCAGTCTGTGCTTATAGTTTGTTTCTAACTATGTCTGCACACAGACACCTTGGGTCCAGTAGAAGTGATCTGCTGAAATGGAGTTTTATGAAATGCCCTAGAGCATGAATGAAGCTGGAGAGATGGAGAAGTCTTGTAGCAACCATATGAACTGAACTTTAGAAGTGTAGGGATTACAAGATGATAATTGGTATTTAATTGATGATGCTATTGAGACAAGAGCTCAGAACAGAATGTACTTCCACGCACCCCCTTTATTTGAAACACTGCTGATTGAGAAATAGATTGAAGTGCCTATAGTTGAACCTTGATTTGGTCCCATACTGAATACATAGATAATTTGCTTTTGTTTTTTGAATACAGTTATCAAACTGCTCTCCACAGATGGGAGTGGTACAAGCATGGGAAAGAATTACCCACTTAATTCCAGCCTGTGAACATGATCTATGTTAACTTAACAGAAAACCATGCTGTCATGTAAATGTTCTCAGGACTAAGGAATTTAATAGAGCCTCTGTACCAGGATTCTGACTTGTGTCCCTGGCTTCAGGATTATAGCCAGAATATATGATTATAATTAAAATCTGTTTATTTCAATAATAAAAAAATTCCTTCCCCATCAATGTACTTGTGATAGAGATTTCATTTTCAGAAAAACAAGGCTTTTTAAATGCCTCAACAGCAGATGTTGCTGTTAACGAAGTAGCCCAAAAATACATGCATTATGAAACAATCACCTGAAAGAATGTACACTGAGCAAGGGAATTTCACTGCAGAGTCATAAATATCTCATTCTGCATAGAGTAACTGCTTGTTACTGCTACCTATATAAAACTATGGCTGTAACACAGAAAGAAAAATAAAAGTGAAACAAATTAGCCATAGATGCCTGGTCAATGAGAAGAATTGTCAGGGCTAAAGCAAGTAAAACAAAGCTGCAGACAGGTTAAGAAACCTGACAAGGCAGATCTGACAAGCCTCAGTCTTGAGCCCTTGCAAGCTCACTGCAAAGTACTGGCAATACTGTATTACATGGCTACCCAGTTACATATGTAAAGTAATCATATTAATGGGTGAAATTTAACAGTGAGTCAAGAGAACAGGTAAGGACCACTGGCTCCTTAATAAATGAAATGAACAGATGAATGTTTCAATATGTAATTTTAGTTCTTGTTATTGGTAAATGTGAAGCCTTAGATTGATGCATGTAATTCTGACCCTATAGTTATTACTACAGTTGATTAACTCCTTGCTGCAAGTCATGATCTTTTTTAAGTCTCCCTGGATATGATTGAATGACTTTGTTTTACATTAGCACTGCAAAAATGTTTGAGGTGAAGGAGAAGTCAACCCCATCTGTATTTCAGGACATAATGAATGAAATAAATACATTGCACTTCTCTGCACTTGACCTTGTTTATAGGTTTATAGCCTGCAAAGTGAGGCTGGTCTTCCATGGCCTTTATAGAACCAGAGAGCACTGGGAAAGCAATAAAGAGATCAGTCCTAGTCAGCCAAAAGAAAATAAAAAGAGGATCTGAATGGGAACACTCATTTAATCTCATTAGTCTCTGTAAGCTCACAGGTCCTTCATGAGCTCATGAGACTTTCTCTTATTCTGTAAAAATGGGTGACATTTCTGTGAGGAAGCTCTATGTCTGTACGCTGTCTCCTTGCAAAAGGCAGTAGGAAAACTGAGTTGGCATCCTTGTGACTCACCTTGACATGCAGTTGCAGGTTCATACCCTTCATGGCTGTCAACAAGGAGCAATACAACGCAAAAGCTCTATGATGCGAGTTGTTCTTTTCCACCTTTCATGTTTGCCTTTCTTTCCTGTGCATGCTTCATGGTCCAAGTTCATTAGCTTCTAGTAGAAAACGCTCTTATAAATTCTTTCAAAACTGCAATGCAGTCAAATAAATGCCAAATCTCCTCCTACATTTTGGGCACATCTTAAGCTGCCAACAAAGTGCTCTTGGTGTTCTGTGGTCTGCTCAACTCTTCCATGTGAATAATTCCAGATTTTACATGATTTTTCTTAATAAACATCTAGATCTTGGCCTCCATCTATCACAGTCTACTTTGGGGACTCTTTTTAAAACCTTTCACCATCCTTTCTATTTGGATATCAACTCTCTCCAAATACCTGCAACCTACTGCTATAGCAGTGGCTCCAGTTCTTGAGCATTCTCTTTGCTAGGACTGTGTATGCGCTAAAAATCTAAGTTCACTGTTACAGCAGTAGTCTTGAACTCAAGAGCCCAACATATTGTGTCTCTGGTTTTAAGCAGGAGACTCACTCTTCCTCCTGTTGCCTTGTGCTCCCCCAGCATGTGGCTTCTGGTGCACTCTCTCTGCCCCTTCTTGCTCTAGGTCTCTGTAAGCTAGATGAAAGTCATTAGCAGATCTGTCATGCACTGACCAAGTGAGGCTGGTTGAGGGAGCCTGAAGCAAAGCAGAGAAAGCTGAAAGAATATTTTAAAGGAAGCCATACTCCCTGAAGGTAGCTTAACCCTCTGAACCCAGGCCTAGATATGATATATAAACTCATATGATACACAAAGTCAGACAGTCTTTCTGCAACAAGACATCCATGCCAAGAGTAGAAACTCAAGTCTTACAGACTTTTCCAGTAGTTCAAGAAGCATTGATTTCTCTTCAGTCCTATAAATGGAACTGTAGTACCTTTAATTCCATGAGAAATGTATGAGTGCTTCTGTCATGCTTTATGAGACTAATTTAATCTCTTTTGTATGGGGTTAACTCGCCCTTTCTCCACAAGAAGTTATTGTGTTTGAAATAGGGGACTCCTTGCTGAACTCATATGCAAAATGGAAGTATACAGAAGGTGCAAACGGGGGCAGGCTGCCCATGACCAATATAGGAGCATTGCCTGAGCATGCAGGGGAGGTGGCATGCACCTGTGGGAGGTGTACAATGCCATCACAAGGCTGCTGCCTATCACCTTTCAGAAGTCATGGCAATTGGGGAAGTTCCCAGGGACTGAAGGAACTGCTGTGACCATTTCCAAGAAGAATAAAAAAGATGATCCAGGTCAGCCTCACTTCAGTTCCTGGGAAGGCCATGGAACAAACCCTTCGCAAAGCCATTTTTAGCTACCTGAAGGACAAGATTATTGTAAGTAGCTGGCATGGATTCAGTGAGGGCATGTATCATTCCTGGCTAACCTTATTACATTCTGCAATGAGATGAATGGCTCTCTGAACAAGAGAAACAGTAAACATTACAATTATCTTGACTTTAGCAAGGCCATGGTCTTCCATAGTGTCCCTATAGCCAAAGCAATTAATTTTTGTCTAGATAAGTGGACAGTAAGATGGATGGAAAATTGGCTGAACCATCAGACTCAAAGGGTGTTCATCAGTGTCACAAAATTCAACTGGTGCCCTGTTACAAGTGGCATCCCTCAGGCATAAATACTGAGGCCAGCAATGTTTAATGTCTTTATTAATGACATACATCAGTTTGTAAGTCTGTGAATGACACTAAAATGAAGGGGGGCGGTCTGATAGGCTGGGGGGCAGGACTGCTATTTAAATGGTCCTCCATAAGGACCCATTTTGCTTAGTCAGAATATTCCAAGGTCATTAGTTTTTAATTTTCTAAAGCATTTTAGCTGACTCATGATTTTCCAAAAGCAGCTCTCCAAGGAAGGGAACTGTGAGGATTTTATGGAGAACAGCAACATGCGAAAACAGTGTGGCAGTTTGGCAAAAGCAGACTCTAAAATAAGCAGCAGAGAACCTGATCCCGTTGTAGTCCCCAAGGAGCTGTACCAGCAAGTACTGATTTGGCCCTAGAAGCAAAGAAAACTATCCTCTTCATTCTCTTCTTCTCTTGCACAGATCTTTTACTATCTTTTCTCCACCTGATGATGAGGGGGAGGAGAGAGGAGAGCAATAGTTATCAAGATTCCTTAATCCTGAATCTCAGGGGAATTGCCTCACTTTATTCCATTCCCTGTTCTTTTTCTTAGTCTCTACTAAGAAGAATCTCCTAGTTTTAAAAACAACAAAATCTCAATTGAAAAACCTGCAGAAACACGTGACCTACTATGAAGGATCAGTGTCCCTGAGCAAAGTTGAGGGTGAGAAGACAACCTGTTTGGCTACATTTATAGCTTTATGTATGATATCAGCTTTGCTTGGTTCCAGTTAAATTAATTATTTCTCTGTTAATTTACTAATTATGCAGAAGAAACTTTTAAAGGCTTTTCCTTTAAAATTGAAGCTTTAAACCAGAAGAAAACTTTGATCTGGGGACTGTGTATCCATCACTGGGCTAGGAGAAGAACGCCTGATCCATTACAGGATGCTTATGCAGATATGGAACAGTACTATTTGCAGCAGTTTTATTACATGAATTATTTTGAGTTTATTATTATTTACTCTTGGAATTTAATGTTCAGCTGAAGGCTCTGAAGGCAGCCTCTGGAGAACTACTGCCTCTACTCGCTTGATGGTTGCCTGTGTTTAATATAATCAGCTTGTAGCATACACTGGCAAAAACAGCAGTAAAGGATTCATGACATGTAGTTGGGCAAAATTCCAGCCATACTTAATGTCAGCAAAGTGATGTATTTGGGGATCAGCGTAGTCCCTGGTTATAGATGACAAAGTCAACAAGTGATTAGGAGGATAATTGTGCAAGGCCTGGGAGGAAAAGTCTCTAGATGAGGAAAGGATACATCTGGGGGGAAGGGAAGTTACAGGGACACTCTGAACTGATGAGTCTTTGGTTTAGAGACAGAGATTATAATTTGAGAAATATCAGCCAAAAGGAGATTGCAGGCAAAACCCCAAGGGACAGCATGTGGTGAGTATACCTCCTAGGCAGCAGATGTGATTAGCATCATCCTGGCCAGAGCCTGCAGGTAGGCACATGCCTCTCAGAGCTGTGTCAGCAGTGGGTGCAGCAGCATGATGCTCATAGCTAGACTGAATGCAGTGAGCCTCTGGACCCACTTACAGATCTGGTTCTCATCAACCTGTACAAAATGGTACATTGTAAGAAATTATTTAACTCCTGGAGGCAGTAACTCCCTCCTGGAGGCAGTAACTCCAGAGCTGCGCAGCCACTTTAACACTGTCTTCAGTGTTGTGACTACGTGTTGCAATGCAGCCTTCAGTTCTGTGTGCATAGGTACTTGGAGAATGTTAAACACTTTACATTTGTAGCAGCGTTTGTCCTGTGTTGTAGTTTTTCATTTACATCAATTTTGCTGTCATAGCATGGTGATTGGGCAATCTGACTTGCTCTAGCCTCATGACCTAAACAGAAATTCAGTTACTTTAAGTCAGGTTTTGTGTGGTGTGGGCACTTAAAGCCCTCATTTAATTCACTAGGAAAAAAAATATTCTCATTATCTGTCAGAATTTGGCCCTCTTATTGATTCTGTACCCTCTGCATTGATTTTCTAATATTTTTCTTACTACATATTTGAACACTAAAGGATATTTTAATACCACTCTGAAACATAATTTACAGAGTTGAAATTAAGACCCTGCTTCATTGTGCAATACATATGCAGTGGGTGAACCTGAAGTATTTCCTAGTATAACGATTTATTTTCATTCCAGTGATACTTAGTCCAAATCACTAAATTCTTCCTCTTGGTTATTAGAAGCGTCAGTCCTAAAAGTTCCCCAAAACAGACACAATCTAGCAATATTCAATTGCATTCTATTTAATTCAGTGAATGGAATATTTATTTCCTTATGTGAACATGTTTTGTGGCAGAATATGCTTGTATTTCTGTGGTGACTGAGCTTGATGATTCTTTCAGGTCAGGTATTTTTTCACTTGTATCATCTTTTCAGAGATATGTGCTCCACGCACCTTGCTCCTTTTCTGATAACTAGTGCTTACAGTGGCACGAAATGTGGTGTCAGTGTTGGTGCCAAAGTTGCTGTGGCTTGGAAGCTTCCATATCACACCTGCGTGAGTGTGTGTGATGCTGCTTCTGCCTGAAAATCCTCCCTGAGAGCCAGGAGCTGCTGCCATGTTCCCAGCAGCACACAGTTAACTCGTGGGGAGTTAACTGCTGCAAGCTGCAATCCAGAGTGAGCATTTCCAGTAGAGCTGACTTCATCTGAAGATGATGAGATAATTTATTGTTTCATAGGACGAGATTCCCTCTCCAGTGCTATCTTCAGTTTAAGAAGTAGGAAGCTGACTGTGATGCTATAAGTGCCGAGCTGTGGTTGGGAGCACTTCTACATCTGTGTTCAAAAAGAAATGAACCATTTTTTAGAGCACAGCACTGTTGTCAATTGAAACAAACTGAGGAAGAGTAAAGAACCCAGAATGGACCCAATATGAAGGAAGTCACGGTAGGCTGGGTACTGCAAAGACAGGTGGAGCAGAATGGACAATGGCAGGCCACTGGGAGTTAACTTAAAGAGAGGGAGGAGGAAGAAGAAAGGAAGGATGCCCAAAAGCTAGTTAGACAGATGGAGACTGTAAGTCAGCAGGTAATCTTCCTGGGAAATGCAAGCACCCTTGCATGAGAAACAAGAGAGTGGGGCTGACATGTAAAATGCTAGTCACCATTCCTTTTTTACTGATCTCTATTATTCTATTTTTTTAAGGATTTAGCCAAACCTGCAAGGACATTCAGCAAACTGAGAACAGTTCTTTGGATAAATATTGAGCTCGGAGATTAGAAAAATCAGTATTGATGTTAGCTGTGCTTCTCACACTCTCCAGTATGCCATATTATCTGTTCTCCCTCCCACCCCCCAGGCTTTAAACCTGCTTCAACACTATTATAATCAGTTGCATTATATCAGAACAAGGAATACAGGAAGATTTCATGCTTTTGGCTTTTGTGGGTTTTTTGTTATCTTTCTTTAATAAGCCTGTCCTTGTTGCTTGAAAATGTCATTCTAGCCGAAGTTCTTCTATAATTAAAGAGCAAAACTGCCCAACTAATTAGAAGTTTTCTCTTGCCCTGGGCATAGCTCTGGGCATAGAAACAGAGAGTTTAAGGCAAGCTGCATAGCAGTAGGAGTAATTGAATTATTTAAAATGAATGTCTACTTTCTAAACAGTGTTCAGTGGGAAAAAAATAAACAGCAAGATCAGGAACAAGGGAAAAACAATAGGGGATTTTCCTCAGGAAAGTAATCAAAGCAAAAGTTACAAAAATCCTCTCTAAATTGCATTGAAAGAGTGGGATTTTGTGAAAGCCACTGACTGTCAGGCCCCTAGGGCTTCTGGCCTTGATTATGCAGTTGCTGCACAGGCAGGACTGGCTGCCAGCAGTGACTTTCATATGAATTTCCTAAAGAAAATACTACAATAAAATGCACATTTAGGTGCTTTTCATTCAGAAGATATTGCCTGCAGTAGAAATCCTTGGGTTCATTCTCACTTTCTGATGATGGAGGGACAGAAAAGGCTTGTCTAATTAGGTACGTCTCATCCAAGATTCCCTCTTGCAAATCTCCCATCTCTGATAATGAGGTGTTCCTGCTCCCTCTGCAGGGGCTAAGCAGGCTGCAGTCATAAAACAGACAGCTTTTGCATGCCAGGTGTAGGCACAACCCCCACCATAATTGTCCTCTCATTAGTACAGCATTGAAAAACTTGTTCAGTTGAATGTTTGGGGCAAACATTACTTGGGGTCTTTTATAAATGCCTTTCTCACTGTTTTTTTCAGTGTGATAATGGCAAAAACACAAGTTTATTTTGTGCTTGTGCTGATTGCATTTTCTGTTTTGCTAGGCTGGTTTTCAGGGTATGGGATGGTATGGCATCCTTAGGGACCAGCAACTTACCCTGTTTCACTGGTGGAACCTCAGTGCTATCAATGCTGCTTGGTAGAAAGGAGACAGTTAAACGTGATGGAACAAAAGAGAAGCAATATATAAACACACTTGTGCTAGCTGCAGCAAAAGTACCTTATAGCAAACTTTGAAGAAAACTCTGCTTAGTGTGCAAAGTCCTGGACTGCACCCATGCATTTCAATAGAGTTTCATTCCTTCAATGATGCTGCACTGCACTTATTTACCTTAAAATACTTATGTGGCTGTCACCCAAGTGTTTGAAATAGAGATAACAACTACTCCCCTTCTTCCCTGGAGACAGGAGAAATGGCTTGATTAATTTATTATAGGTTTTTGTTTGCTTTATGTTTGTATGGATGACTGGGCATAATGTGCTGGAGACTGGGTGGGAATAAATTATCAAAGGAGAGTTGTAGCAGAGCTGAAGAAAGCAAGATCTGTGAACGTTCATTTCACCTGAGGGTGCTCTCCATAACCTGAAGTCCTTCTCCTAGCGAGTTCTGTTACTAATAGGACGTATTGCTGCATTTGCTAACAATGTTGAATTTTCAAGGTCTCTGGCTTAACTTCTATATTTTGTTTGCTACCACCAATTCTGGTACCCATCACACATTTTATTAGTTTATACTCTTCCTCATAATGTTTGTCACAATTTTTTTGTCACTTGAATTCTTTGAGCAACAAATCATGTACCTACTCTTAGACCTTGCATGAAAAAGACTTACAATTCTTATTTTCTATGATGTAAATATAGTATTCTTAGAATAGAGGATAAAAAGGCGTTCGTTCTTGTAACTCCTTAGCTGTGACAACTGGAAGAGGAAGTTTATTTCTTACTCCCCTCTGTGGGAAAGGAGGAGGAAGCTTCCATTAGAGAATGAAAAGATGCCCATCTCGTAAACGAGATTTTAGCTGGAAAAGGGAGATTTGAAACTGGTCTTTAAATCATGCTCCACAATTATTTGGGCCCAAAGTGGTGGAATTTTGTCAATAAACTCAGTGAAAACTTCAGCCTTGGCTTTGAAGAAAGTCTCTCCATCCAAAGCTAATAAATCCCTTTCCAGTGGTGAACAGGCTGTAACGATGCCTCTAGTGTGAAGAGAAGTGTAAACCAGTCAGAGATGCCTTTCCTTATCACACTGGAATGCAGTGATGGGGAGGAGGGGGGAAGCACCATGACAAACCACACCACTGCAAGGGGGACTTAACCGCACACAGAAAATGATGCGAACACTTGTTGGCATCCATGGTGCCTCTTTGAAGTATCGTATGCACGTACAGTTGTCAGCCAACTGCGCACAAGCGGTGTGAGAGACAAAAAGCCTGATCTGGCACCAGGTAGAGCCTGGAAGCAGCTCTGTTAAAAAACACTGTTGAAATGTAATGCCTTTGTCTCTTGGGGTTTTATAACACTGTAACGTCGCAAACTGCATTCACCTAAATGTCTGCACACACGTTTCTCTGGTGCAGGATTTTAATTGTTTCAATATTCTCCTAAAAGCTGAGGCAGAGAGAGGAACTGGTAACTGCTCAGTGAACTCTCGTGCCTGCTTTCTAAGATAGTAAATATGACTAATTAGTATGAAATTAAATTGTGCAACCATATTAAAACCTAGAGATTTTGTAGACTGGCTTATCTTTATATAATCCTTCAAATTAGTTTGTGATTTCCTTTCATTCTTTTCTGTACCATCAATGGGTTTGTGTTCACCCTTTCCAATTATTTTTTCCACTGTTCCTGCCCCTGCTCCAAAAGGATACATACTATAAACAAACACTATAAAATGTAAAAATTTACAAGACCAGGAAAACAGGCAACCAGTGAGTTAATTTGGAAGGAGGTGGCAGAAAACAGTAAGAATTTGAAACTGGAAGGAAAGATATACTAAAAACAGACTTTACTGCTGAATTTATATAAGTATATAAGAAATGGAGTTTTATTTTGAGGCAAACAAACCCTGAGACTACGGCCAAAAAAAAAAAGCTAGTAATTTTATATGAACAGCTGGAGATACCGGATAAGGACACAAGTTTTCAGGGACAAGTGGTTAGGACCTTCTGAAAGGTTAAAATTTGATATCTAGATATTTAAATACTAAAGAGTTCTGCAAATTTCAGGCCATATTTGTATGATAGGGTATTATCTTTATTATTTTTGTCTATGGCCTATGAGTGGATCGGGGAGAACTGTATTGGGACACATAAGGTTCTTTGTTTTCCACAGTCAGCCTTTTGGAGCTCGGAGACATACCCCAAAATTCAGGATGCTCATTTAAACAGCCATGTAAATTTTCTGTTAAACTATCTCAAAGGACTGGATATCTGCATTAACCATGCATTTGAACCCCTTTGTGGAGAATCTAGGCACTTTATTTCCGATACATTTATTCTTCCCCTTGAGGAGTCAAAAGAGATCTATAGAACTTTTAGGGAAATGGCTGGATTTATAAATTATTGAGGCATAACTGCAATAATTAGCTGGCTTTTGTCAGCATCATACTCCATATATAGCAGAGCTGCTAATCGCTTACTGTTTTTCAGGGCTTTTGTCTCCTTAGTAGATTATATCTGTATGATTGGTTTTGATCACTTTGTAATGAACATTGTATCATAGTGTGCTAAGTAGGCTAGTAGCAATGTGTAACTAACTGCTTTAGGATTAAATTGTATGTGGCTAGTTTTAAAAGGTATTGCACTGACTGGAAGAATCCAGTGTTTTGCGAACAATTAGATTCTGCGGATTAGGATGGTTGTTGGTTGTATGCAATATTACTCTGATGTTACTGGGCATAGTAAGTGCATGTGAAGCTGTTTCAGTTCTAAATTGGCTCACAAAGACAATTCATCATCGTCTCCATCCTGAGGTGTATACATCCATTGTATGCTTCAGGGGATAGTAGCAAGTATTTCAGTCCTGCTTTACAGATAAAAAACTCAACAGTGAGAGCTGAACAGATTTATCAGACATCACAGTGCATGCCAAGTGAAGCAAGAAATGTAGCTATAGGATACTTTGATGTCCTAACCATTATAAGTATGTGGCCTTCCTAGAACAGTTGGATACAGATGGATCTGCATTTTATTTAAGTATCCAGACTCAGCTTTTGAGAATTTCTGGCTGAGAAATTAATCCAGTTTATTTCAGCATGCTAATAGCTGCAAGTGTCTCACATGTAACTCGCTACATCCACCCTTCTGGCTTTTCTCCATTGCTCTTTGTGCTTACACAGTGTTAGTTTGGGTTGGCTTATAAAAACTCCTAGGGCATGTACAATTTCTCTTCTGTGGCAGATGGTGCTATGTTTGCATGTTGCAGGGCCGATGCTACGAAGTGATGATCTTGCTGAGTGTGGCCTTGTAACGTTCCAGTGGTTTGCTTCTCCAGTCACTGTGCTTCAGTGGGCCATAGAAAATAGCTTTGGGCAACCTCTTGGCCAACCTACACACTCTGAAATAGGGTAGAGGGTAGAGAGTCAAATGTCAGTTATGATGCCCTGTAGCCCCCTGATGCGTCTGACATAAGGCCCATAAAACATGGGCTGAGCTGAGCCTCAACTTTTGTATCTGTTTTGGATGCTCTTCTAGAGTTGAGCAGACATCGAATCCTAAATGACAGAGCTGTTTGTCACAACCATCCAAACCATTCTTTCAATGCAGAAGGCCTGTGAAATTAATCAAAATGCTGCACTCAAACTCTTGAAAGCATTTCACACACAGAGCATTGCTCTGCCTAACACATTTCAAACTACAGTAACTGCTAATAAGATAAAAAGCAGTGACAAATCAGAGAATATCGCCTCCAACAATCATGCATGACTTACCATGGCAAACACATCCTCGCTGAGTAAGGAGAGTGCCCAGTGTCCGTTTCAGGCCTCCTGCTGCAGCATTTTATGCTTTTTATTTTTATCCCGTTTGACAAAATAACAGCCCTTTATCAGTGCTGATTGCAGAGATTTTGACTACTTGCCTGCTGAGTTCCCCCTCTGCTCCATAGGGGTTTCCTAATTGAAGATTTCCCCTGTGAATAGAAAAGCATTGAATAAGAACAGGAAAAAAATTCACAGTCTTGAATCCTCCCCCAAATCTTCCATGGCAGTCCTGCACACAAGCTCCTTTTCTCTCCCCAAAGTGCAGAATATTCTTCTTTCAGTAAGCAGCCTCAGCTCTTTTTCTGAAGCTCATCACATTTATTATACACTGAACATTGTAAATGAACCGCAGTAAGAGCCTAACATGAGAAGGAGGGGAAGGAGAGAGAGTTATTAATTCAAAATAAGTTATAAAAGGTGTCTGGTTCAGTTAGTCACCGGTGCCTCATTTCTCACATTTGTGCCTCAAAAGCAGGGAATCATTTACTGCTTGTGTTGAGACCTGGCATTAACAATTTCTGCCCGTGTGTTGGTGGACAGTGTAGGACTTTGAATTCATTGAAGGATGAATTGTAAACTCTTTTCTGCTACTATTATTCCTACTAAAGCACCAGCAGGCTGCATGCTGTGGTTCACTTGAGGAAGGACCGAAAACTTGTGTTTCAGCTCTCAATGTGTGTGGGAGCTGGTGCTGTGGATTGAGACTGAAGGAGGACTTTATCTGCCAAGTTCTTACCCTGAGCTACTGCAAATGCTCATGTTTCCTCCTTTCTCATCAGAGGCCACTGCTCAGGTGCTCTTGCTGCATCCCTCAGCAGAGGAAGCATGAAAAGCTGCAGCTTCAAAGCCAGCTATGCAGAGTGGAACCTGCCTGGCTTGTCTGTCAGAAAAACAAATAAAAAATGTCAATGAGGCTGTTGTGCACACCCGTCTTCTTCAAAGCAAGGCAGACTTTTCTAGAAAAGGGAGGCTCTGCTGTATTGTTCCTTGGGATTTCTCAGCTATGTGTTTCCTGAGTTTCAGAAACCTCCCTACCTCTCTGCACACTAAATAAATAAATACACAGTAAAATGGATGGGGAGGATGTATGAAAAAGGAGGGAATCGGAGAGGATAGATAAGCATGGGAAGGACTTAAAAGGGCTGAAGGGAAATTCTCTCTACATCCCTGCTTCTTCAGCCTCTATGCCATAATGGATTTATTTTTTCTTATTTTTTTAAAGGGGCCTTTGTTCTTCAGTTGCTTGTGGAAATAGTCTCACAAAGATATTCCTTGTAATCTTTTGATTGCATCAGCTCACAATAATGAGAGAAACCGAGTTTTTTCCACACTCCAATTTAGGCCAGTTATATCGCATTGAGGGAGGGCAATCTGCACATTCTGCTCCTGCTTTCCCACCACCAGGGTTATACATCCTTTAGCACCTTTTCCCATATTATTTCCCCACATTATGAAGCAGGTTGGTGAATCCATTTACCTGTTATCCAGCTGCATGTGCTGCAAGAAGATCGCAGCTGGGAAGTACCTCTCCTAGTGAGAGTGAGCAGAAGGGCACCCCTCAGTACATGTCTTCAAAAATCATCTGTTCTCCTATCAAGGGACCTACTGTTGAATTTCAGCTTTGAAGCAAAATGATCTTGAGAGGAATGCCTGTTAGCGATAGTTAACTGGACTCTGATACTCCCTGTAGATCATTAACAAAAGGTTAATTACATTCTAATTCCTTGAAGTAGCCAGCTGAAAAAAGTGGATTTCAGCGTTTCCCTACGTGTGTACATTAGTCTGTAAAACCAGGGCCGGTGCAACAGAAAGGGGAGACCCAGAGAGAACTGAGTCTGCTGCAGATCAGGCTCAGGTGTTTTCAGGTGGGTGGGCAACATGGGATTCTGCAGGACAGATTCAGCCATCACCTGAGGAGGAGGATGGGCTGGGTGGGAAGACCAAGGTGCGGGGGTCCTATGGCAGCAGGCTGAAACTGCTCTGGACAGTCAGGTTTGGGGGAACTCCTGAGCGGCTGAGTCTGCTGCTCCTCCTGTAAACATGAGGGTAGGAGACAGGTTGTGATTGCTGCTGGGAAGCACTGGAGGGAGGCTGCTGTCTTATTCCCCAGCTCTGCTTCTGTCCCTTACTGAGCAAAGCAGCAGTGGCTCTGGCTTTGTAGGGTGCATGAGCAACAGGGAGAACAAGGTCCTGGACGCTTAGCTGCACCTGAGAGCTTGCTGCCTGTTCTGATTGTGCCTGGAAACAGCCCTCATTGCAGGCAAGAAAAAGTAAATCGTTCTTTTGTAAATGAAGCAGTTCAATACAGCTAGGTACAGAGACTAAAGGTGGGACCAGAGCTTTGAATTCCTGCAGGTGCTCTTTAGAGTAGTGTGCCTCCTCTTATGAGGCCTCACCAGATACGTGGAAGAGCATAGCAAATGTGCTTTGTGCTGTGTAATCAAGTATGTCGAGTAGTAGAGAAATGGTTAAAGGCCATAGCAGAAGGACGTGTAGTGCTATGTTGTCGCTGCAGTTCTGTCTGTTCACAAGTTGCCCAGTAAGTGCAGCACAAGGAGCGAGCTATTAATAGTTCTGCTCATCATGGCTGCACAGTGAAACAGCATAATCCTAGCACGAGGGAATAAGTGAGCCATGAACCGTAAAGCAAAAACTTCAGGCACAGAAGACAGCCTTGAAACTATGGAATAATTAACAAAAGAGGGAAAGAATATGTTTAATAGAGGTTATTCTTGAAGCTAGAGAAGAACACCTCTGCATTAAATAAAATCTAAATGAAGCTGTGCACCTGAGCCAGAGAGCAGTGTCCCAGTTCACTCTCACAAACTCTATAAATGTTTTTGTGAACAGATCAATTAAAGTGTTTGGCATACAGATGCCTAATAAATACTATATGCTGGAATGTGTTCATCTCATTTTTGATACACATCCATGTCTTCATTAGGGTTCATGTATGCTTCTATAGCTTCTACAAGTCATATGCTTTTAGAAATTGTTGGCAGAAGAGTGCAGGCCTGAATTTTTGTCAAAAGGATTGATAGAAAATGCATATACATTCAGTCTGATAGTGTCCTCAGACAGTAAGTTCCAGTGAAGTCTGTGATAAAATAGTATGGTTTTGTTATTTGTACATGCCAAACACTTACATAAACACACATCTAATTTTAGCACATAAAGTGTATTCACACTTTCCTCAAATTACCAATGCTATGGTTGTGACTCTCAGGAAGGAGAAGAAAATCCTATTAGCGCATTCCCACAGAGAAAAACAGTATGTTTTGGAGTAACAGTAGCTACTGAAGGCCTCGAAGGTAATATATGTAGGACATAATATTTGAGTAAATATCATAGTATTTGTATGTGAGTATTATGTGGTATATTTATGAAGAAACCTTCTCTGTTAAGTGCTTATACCTTGATTAAATCCTGTAAAAAACAGTAAGTGTATTTCCAGGCATATTTCTATTACCACTTTACAACATTTGGATCACTTGTATTCAGAGGGTATGCAAATGGCTTTAGCTGGGTCATCCTTTAGCTGGTATTTCTAAAAAATATAATGCCATGGGGCATTCCTCTTGTCAGAACACATTTATTTTTTTATCTAGATGATTATGGCTTTATTTTTTCCTCATATATTCTACCCTGATGATATGCTGAATTCTTATATTTTCAACAAACACTTATGATGCAATTACTTTAAATATCATATAGTGTCTTTTATCCCCAATTTTCACGGACCTTAAAAATTATTAAGTTTCTATCAAAACTACCAAAGCAAAAAAATTGGTTATGGCCCTTCTACATAGGTGGAACTATCATTGATATTGGGCCAAAATATCGTCATAAATGATAAAAACATGTACAATAAAATATGCAAATGCTCACACACAAGGTTTAGAAAAGATAGAGCTGTAGGCTACTTATTTCAGTATTTCCATTGAATTAAGAAAAACAGTTCCAATTTATAGGAAATGTTATTGTTAAAGAATTTGTTTTAATTCAAGGTGTGGAACAAAAAGAAAAAGCAATTTATATTTAAAAAATGGGCAGCTGAATGTGAGCTCTCACTCTCTCAGGTGTCTTATTAATCAAGCCCTAGTGTTATTTCTATTATTGCTTTTACATGAACAGTCACTGGGAAAACGAAATAAGAAGGTATTTGAAATCATGTCCCCCACATCCTAGCTGTCTGGCTTTTCAGCTGCTAGGCTATTAATTCATTTCTAATGGGTCATATTTGTTTCACATTCTCTCAGCTTTCTATTAAGGCTTTATCAAAACTGTTATTTTTATTTTTAATTTTAATTCTCTCTCTCTCTCCAAATGCATAAACATTAGAGTTTGAAAAATAGCCTGGCTAGGAAGGAAATATATCTGTAGTACAGAATGCAAACTGTCTTGGGTAAGGTTTATCAGAGGAGAAAGCTCAGGACAAGAATAAAAATTAAGATATGCTAGGAGCAGGGTCTTTCTGAGTCACCATGCTCCTCTAGAAATAGCTTATTTGCAATGAACAGGAAAAGAGATGTAACATAAGTAATTAATATCAAATTCACCTAAATCTTGTGTCAATAACTTCATTAATAATGCGATTAATATACTGTAACTGTTGTCCTGGTTGTAAAAATGACCATCAAATAATTAATCCTTCTCTGATGAATAATAGGCAGGATGAGCCAAATCTGCCTGGACCAAAATCTAGGCGGCTTAACTCCAGGTGAGGTCCTGTCAGTAGAGCTGTTGTAGATGTCAGTATGGGAGATGCCCTACTTGGGCACCAGACAACCTCTGCTCTAATAGACCCCTTGACCTTAAAACCAGATGAGGGTGGTTTTGGTCTCCTATCTGGCAAATGTAGTATAGGCATATACTTAAATGTTGACATTTTATGGCTATTTTATCAGTTTGCTACAGGCAGTATGAAAATATTGGGAAAAGCAAAGTCTGCAATGATATTAGAGCCAAATAAAAGTTTCAGAAATGGATCCTGAGTGTCTGGATCTCTATTCCTATCTAACCATGATTGCAAAGCATAAAGGCTATGCCAGTGGTACTACAAGAAGGCTACATTTCTAGGGAAACCAGTCTCTGGTCTCTGTGAGTCATAAAACATTCCTACAGGCAAGAAGAATTCTTTTGAATGTGCTGTGTGTTTTTTCTATATTAATAATACTGCAGGACTTTAACTTCTTAAACAGCTCGTGCTGTTTGATTGAGAAGGAGCTCAGTGGCGGACAAATGAGGATGAGACTGTATGGGGCAGCACCTCTGCAGGTGGGGGATGATGCTTGTGTCTGCTAGCATCTGGCTTTGTGTGACTGCCGCCCTCCCTGCGTGCCATGGCACTGCCTCTTGGGCATGGCTCCCCGGGGACCGACAGCAGGACAGGGTCTGGCACCATTTGGAGAGCAGCAGGGCATCTGGCAAATCCCTTCCATTTTCGTTCAATGGCATAGCATGCTTTCCAGAAGAAAGCACTCTCCAGAGGAGCACACAAGCACCAAATATTCACCTGTTAGCAAAAAAGAAAAAAAAAAGGTTTCATGAATTGTTTCAGTAGTGTAGATGTATTGATCCCTGTAGTTTAGACTGATATCAGTCCTTCCCACATTTTATATGCTATCTTTGAAAAAAAAAAAAAGAAAGAAAAGCCGTGAAATAAAGTGATGTGCTACTGAGCTTAAGCCAGTCCTTCTGAGTGGGGCTCGTTGTTGTGTAATGTTAGTCAACAAGGGAAGAACAACCACAGAGATGCTTTAATTACTTGAACTATTCACCTAAAACTCCAGATGAACTGACTCTCCAAAGAGAAGGGAATCACTGTTTTCTCTGCTACTGGAAAGGGAAATGCTGAGCTTAATCAAAATAATAAAAAGTTTCGTTTGCCTGAGGTTTCTACCCAGACTTCCTCCCATGACAGTTGGATAGGGGAAGCGAATATACAAGATGCACAGAACAGGGATTCCATTTTTAGTAGGAAAGGTACTGCCAGCAGCACCTCCTGCACTCCAGCCTCAGTCTTCTATCATTAAGGTTGAAATGACATGAAGCTGGTGCCTCTGTGTGACAACATGCAACACCACTGTCTTTTTGTCCCAACATTCAGGGACAGTCTTCCCTAAAGCTGAAATCATGAGAGCTGGACTAGCCTTTTCCCAAGGGGCTGGAGACAGGTTTGCCTGAAGGCACCTGAGATTTGGAGTACAGATTACTGTGGTCCTGGAGAACTGATAGAGGCCAGTGGGATGCACTGCTTAGTTGCTTAGAGGTAAGAAATCAGTCCAAAGGTGTCAGCTCTGCCTTTTATCAGTAACCCCCTGTGGACCTCTCTTTCTGTGCTTGAGTTCGTATCTTCCCTACCCACAGATAGGTCATACTATGTTTTTGCAGCTCCTTTATACTAATGCAGCAAACTGGGTAGAACAACTCTCCTTTTCTGAGTAGCTGTGCAGCAATTACCTGTTGATGGAGACTTGTCAGCAGACATCATCAGACAAGGCAAGAGACAAATGATATGGCAAGGAGATATTTACTTACTGAAAGCGAAACTGCAAAGGGGGAAGAAACAGTTAATTGCTGCTAAAGTTGCTTCTGATAAGTGGTGTGTTTTATTTTTCATATATGTAGTTAATGTGTTTCTGCAAGTTGAGGCTGCACCTTCCATAATAGATTATTCCTGGGTACTCTAGAAACTAATCAGGAATTAATTTCAAAAAAATACCAAGATGCAGAGAGCTAAAGTCTATTGTCATTGTGAAATCCTGTTTTTCTGCAATACTAATCAACATGGCTCAGCCTTTGAGTATAAATTTTTCGATTTACTTTTTCCATCAGAAGATGCTAGAAAACACACATCCCATTTTGGAAATATTTAAAGTACAACACACAAGAAAGACAAAGTCAAAGTCAAATGGCAATGAATTCTGGAACTGGGACTGAGGAGTTATGCAAGACCCAAAGAGGCTGCGAGGTAGTCTCCTAAGCTGTGAAAGCTGGAAAGAAAGTTGTGTTGTTGACTTTCCAGGTTGATTACTGTGAGAACAGAGGTAATTTTCTTGCACCTGACATAACAGACACAAAAGAGAAAGAACAGTGTAGCAAAAAGTAGGGAAGCATGTTTTTGTGTTCACGTTCTTAGGGTATGTGGCAGCTGGTCAGTCACAGGTGGATGCTCTGGGCTGGCAGGTCGGCCATGACAGCTGTTGCTTTAAACCTTGGCTTGCTTCCCTGGTCCACAGCATCATCAGGATGGCTTGAATAAATCTCTTTCCTTCCCTTGTTCCTTGCAGGTTAGGCCCAAGTGCAGGGGTCACTCTGTGCCATGGTGTTGGTGCAATGCAATGCAGCTCACTTCCAGGTCAGGAGGAATGATGAGAGAGGGGACAGGACAAGGTGGGGGTCAGTGAAGAAGGACATAGAGCCATGGGATGATGGAGCAAGAGCTTATGCAGCTCAGAGCATCCAAGCAGGATATCCCAGTGGCTGAGGCTTGTGCATAAAGATCAGAGTTACCCAGTCCTGTCAGCCTTATGCCAGTGCATCCTGCAGCAACTCCTCACCTCTTTGTTTTGGTCCATAGTGTTGTGTTTCTTTTTGGGTGTGTATACATAGAGCTCCTCAGACTCTAAACTGATAACTGATACAAATAAGATATGATATATTGGAGTCACCAGTTAGACCTAATTTTTCTCCTTCAGTTAAAGGTCTTGATAATACCACAGTCCTTGAAAATTAATAGTTTATTGTGTTTGAATTACCCTATATTTTTCTCCTCTTTGTATTCCTTCTGTCATTAATCACTAGAGACTATCTAATGACTCCTGACTACTGCCATAATTAATGGCATAGAATGTATGATGAACTTTCACCAGTTTCCTACAGGTGAGCTAGCGGATGGGTGGCCTCAATTAATACCAGTATCTTTTTCTATTACACATGATTGCTACTCAGAATCAACCATTTGTTCATAAGATTGCAATCACAAAAGGAAGAAATAAAATCTGATAGCTCTGTTCCTCACCTCAGATTGCCCCAGGGACAGTTACGTACCAAACCTCTATAAATGTTCTTTTCCTCTCCATCTTTTCAATGCTTGCAACCCTTGATCCAGCAAATGCTGCCCTGATGTCACCAGGCAGGACCAGCTAAATGATCAGCATAGGCCTTCCTAAGCCCTCAGCCCCATGGTACACACCTTTGCAGTGAGGCATGCTACAGGGTGGGATGCCTGATGTGAAACCATTGCTAAAAGTATCAGCTAGCTGTGCTTCCTGAGTAGGAAGCCCCATGAGGAGAGACATCCTCCCTTGGATACAGAGCTGTAACTTCTTTATTGCTTGGGGACCACAAGAGCAGCTGTGAGAATCTGTGGCAGGGAAGGGGAGATGTAAGACAGGGGCAGCTAAATGAACCCTGGGCTCAAAGTATAAGACATGACATCTTATGCATGGAACGCTGCTGAACAGAGTAGGGAAGCATCTGCGTACTCTGAGCTCACAGCTGCCGAGACAGAAATGTTTTATTTCTCAGTTTTAGCAAAGTCTGAGAGCACGTGCTGAAGAACCTGAGGAGGTCTATTGCCACCAGGAAATTCCGAAAAACTTTTGGGTTCTGGAGAAATCACGACTGGGAAGTCCTGAGAGAGATTTGCGTCAGTACACTGTACCAGGGGACAAACGTAACTGCAGTGTGCTTACTTTCACCACCTAAAATGTCATCTCTCTCACTGTTCTGGTAGTAATTCTTGGGTATAGGTATGATCACAGTCAATGTTTTCTAAAACAGATTACACAGATGCCAATCTACATACATAAATAGTGCTACAGCATGGCTAGTATTGAATAAAATAATGTTCACAGTCTCATATTGGTTTGGAATTGGAACATATTTATTAATTTGTATTATTTAAAACTTTTTTTTACACAAATGCACTCATTAGAGAAAGAACATTCTGTATGGCTGAAGAAATAAAAGGATCTTTAACAATTAATCTTAAAAATGGGATGTATATGTATCTAATGAATGTATCCATAATATTTATGTAAGTATAATGACACAGGATTTTCAGTTCAAATAGCATGAGCATATTAAAATTGAAAGCAAAAACAAGAGCAAAATACAGCATTTGGTCTTCCAAACCTGAGAAGAATATTCCAGTTAAGAGGAAATGGGGGCCAAAGCATTTCAGCACTTGGAGAATGCGAATTATCCTGTAGCTAATTTACCCTGGGCAAATGAGCTGCATTTCCTAGAGGGTAGGACTTCTCTCTAGACTAAAAAACACACAGATTAGATCAAGTTTACATTTATGAGAAGGAAAAGGTAAATTTGTTAACAAAGCCTTTTCTTGTATAAAAAAGGGAAAAAAATGCTTCTTGTGGTGCTCTTTTTTTACTGAATATTCCCACGTGCAGAAAAGGATGTCTTCTGATTTCATTATGCATGCTCTTTGCTGTCCTGGGAGTCACGAGCTAAGCATTGTTTTTCTCTGCTCCTCTAGCCCCAGTCCCCAAGACACGTGAGGAAATTCTTAGCACCCTTCAGCTCTTTAGGGGCCACTGCAAGGGCGCTGGCCAGCCTTGCTTGGTTTTGTAGCCTACCACAGATAGAATAAAAATATAATGACAAATTGGGATTCCTGGTAGAGCAAATCTGATAACCTGGCTATGATGGTAGCAGAGGAGATATTTGTGCCTCTGCCACACATTGCAGCTAGGCTGCCCTGCCAGCATGGGAAGAGGGAGATGCGCTCTCTACCAAAACCTGTGTGAACTATGTCATGGAGCAGTCCCAGTGAGGGAAGTATTGGGAGGAGCTCCATGAGTTCCTGTGTGATCTACACCATGGAGATGTCCTTCCTCTCTGCCCAGCAGAGCAAAAAGAGGGGAAAAAACAGCTTCTCCCTCAGTGACTTCAGAGCCCTGCTGACAGGGAAAATATGTTGTCAGTGCTTCAGTTTAACAAAACTTTGGCTAGACATGAGGAGGACAATGTTTCCCACAAAGCAAGGCCTCCTTTACCCTCTTTGTGCATGTTTTGTGTGGCAAATTTGGTTTTTTTTAATGTAAATTTAGATTAACTTTTCTGTAGAGAATGAGATTACATGATAACAAGATTAACGAGGGTTAATTAATATTTCAGAGGGGAAGATGAACTGCAAACTGCTGAAAGTGAATACATGCATAAGAATTTCTTCAGGCTATACATTCCTCTATGGCAGATTGTGCAGCCAGGCCGTGTGTAAGACTTTGCCTGCTGAGACTGTGGGGTTTTTTCAGTTTTATTTTAAGTAGCATCCATAGAAATCTTGCCAAGTGAGGCTCTGGTGCCAACTCATATGCTGCATATGGCCTGAAGTGCTGGGCTGTTTGTAGTTTTGTTTGGATATGGGGAGGAGAACAACATTGTTTTGGTTCACACACACGCTCCCTGAGTCCTCCCATTTCACTGAGTTTTCAGGAAATGAACATATGGCTTCAGAAAATCCAGCTCTTCATCTTGGGCTTTGTCAGCTGTAATGAGGAGATGAGCAGCACAAAACACAGGCAAGTCACTCACACGTATGTGTCTAGCACAGGAAGGATACCTTCAAAGAAAGCTGAAGGAGTTGGATATTTCATTTGGGAAGACAGCACTCACATTTGGGTACTAAACACTGTCATCATCTTTTTGCAAGTCATAGCCGTATGCTTTGAAATTGTGCTGCAGAATGGGCTGTATTGATCTGTTGTACATTGTTAGCAAGCAATTCTCACAATCTCTTAATTCTCAAGTCAAAAAAATGGTCTTCAACAGAAAAACAAATGTTCACCTTTATGAGGGTTGGGCTTCAAGCCACAATTTGTCTGTGATGCTGCTCAAGGGCCACAATTTATATTTGTAACATAAGGAAATACTTTCTCTTCCACTTCTCACCCACCCGTGGCTGAAACTGTTATATTTTCAGACTTGAGAATGCAGCAAGTATAGATAAACAATTGAAACTCTACTGGAAATTTTAGCAATTTTAGTAAAGAAAAGTATTATTTATGCCTCTGTACACTGCAAAAGTGAAGGGGAGCTCTGCTGTTTGCTTCCATAGGTACAGATCAGGCCATCCACTAAATATCACTAGCCCTGCTGTTGCATGTTGTATTACGAGAGTGAAAGTTTGCAAATAATAAGAGAGAATAAAATTCTTGCCTATTTAAGTTAACTTCAGTAATTATTTCATTTCTGCTTTTCTTCTGAACTCCCTGACTGAGGACTCGTATCACAAATGTCAAGGAAATAAGCATTTTCCCAGGAATTTGTAAGGCTATCAGAAATGGGAAGTGCTATATTGTAAAATCCTTTGTCATTAAACTAAAACTCAGTAACTGATAAATCCTGCTATTATGCAAATTTGTGGTCCCAGTACTGGAGGAAAATAGTTAAGTATTTTGCTAGTCTTCTTCAAGCTCTGCTGGTTAAATGAACAGCTATAACTTGTTGTTCCATGCATGTTATCTTTACAATTTCTACCCAGTGAACTTAACGGGTGGACACCTGAAATGAAAATGTAAATGAATGAAGTCAAGTTTCCAGCACCAGCTAGGCAGTAAAAGACAGCTGTAGTTCTGAGGACTACAAAGCAAGATCAATGACATTTCAAAAGTACCCTAAAATTGTTTACTGCCATTAAAGCACAAATGCCTTTGACTGGATGTGAAACTAGAATATTAGATGTCTGTTCTTGTTCCAATGTCTCTTAAATGAACAAGCTTTAAATACATTGCTTTTTATATGCTGCATCTTTGTTTCGTTTTATGTAATGGATTATTCAAAGCACTTTCTTTGAGATAGAGTTTGTCAGTGAGATGGAAGTTATTTGATTTCACAAACACATTCACATAGCAAGACGTGTGCCTTTTATACGGAACATTAATGCAAATACATGCACTCTACCTAATTCAATGAGACACAATTCTGTTAGAGCTCCCATGCTAATCTGCAGCTTTGCTCTGGCCCCTTTACGCAAAAGCAATGTGAAGAAGAGGTATGAAGATGTTCAAAAGTCCCTGGCAATAGCAACAGGGGAACTCCTCTGACCATGCACAGCAGAAAGCAGCTGTGAAATTGTGCTTTGAGTACTTCATGCAAGTTTAAACATGGACATTTTAAGTGTAGGACCCGACAGACAGGTATCAAAGGCTATACAGAGTTTTAGGCCAAGTTTGTATTACATGGGACAACCCCAGGGAGATGACTGGAGTTCAGACATTCCCAGAGCTGTCTAAGTAACACGGCCTCCAGGGCAGACTGAAATGCGCAAGTATTTAAGCCCTGGTTTAATGACCAGATCTCAGTTTTAGAGCCCTGTTGTTCTGCCTACCTGTGGACAGCAGGATGAAGCTCACCATGATTCTACCCCCCATTGAGATTTTCTGGCCAGGAAGAGTTGAAAATCAAACCTGCTGCAGTGTGTTATGTAACTTCTTTTTTTTTTTTTCTCTAGATGAAAAAGTGTTGATCCTTTCCTTTTTCACAAGCTGGCTTCCTAGCTGCTGGCTTCCTCACTTCTATTACAAAGCTCTACCACTTCAATCTGATCCTTTCTCTGTGCTATATCATTCTCTCACTTTAGCTTGTGAAGTTTGTTCCAAGTGGCTTCATTAATTTTAAACAAATTGAATGCTTTCAACTTTAACCAGATTGAAGTTGCAATTGTGTGTTGTTTACCTATAGTATGAAGGGGAAAACCTCTTTTTGCTTGGGAGAAATCAGAGGAGATCATTTAGCCTGAACTGTCTCCACCCCCAGGACTGAAACTTCCTTAGGTAAGCTGGATGACATGTGGAACATCACTTTCTTTACTCATCTGCATTTTTTCCTCTGTCATTTTAATATTACACCTCTCCCAACTCTCTATTAAGGTTATACACTACTATCCTGAGATGTGGTTTATTTGCTGCTGCAAACAGTTAAAAGATTCTGTAGATCCTATTTTATTACTTTCATTCATTGCAGACACAAGGTGGTATATTTTCAAACAGTTTCACTGTTTTTAGCTGAGAGATTTCCATCAACACAAGCTGTTTTCTATGCAGCTACAAACATTTGAAAACCTAAGGTTTATGCATAGCAGCCAGAGCCCCTTGTAAGAGGTCCTTCATGGCCCGTTAACAAAGCTGTCATATACAGCTTGCCTTTAATTAAATATTGATAGGGATTTAGTCTTGGTGCAACATTTCAGACTAATATGGAAAAATCCTTTTAATCTGCGTAATAGATCAACATGCCACTACACTGCTCACCCCTGTACTTCTGGCTGATGAAGCTGACACGCAAAATGAGAAGGTTGTTCAGTTTTTGGTGCCAGTTGAATCCCCAGTGTTTTTACTAGCACTATAATTAAGGATGCCAGTTAATGTCAGCGATGGTTTATATGAATGGTGGTTTATAAACTATGGGATTTTAATTTCCATGAGGGGAATCACCAACCTGTTTCACAACAGTTTATCAATATGTTTTTTTCCTGGGTTTGAATCTACTCTTGAAAAATTAAGAGGTCTGTAAAAGTTTTCACAGTTCAGTATCAACCTTACACAATTCAATAAATAAATAGTTTTCTAATTGAATGGTTCTCATCCTGAGAAGAATTTCATTATATGCTGCCCATGCCCTTGTGCATGGCAGGTACCCCTGAAGACCATGTCTCTCTATAACACTTGACTGTAAGTTAATTGTCTTTGTGTGCAATTGCCATAGCTGCTAAAGGGTCTCATGTGACTTAGACGGTCAATGCTGGAGTGCACAAGAGAGGCAGCTCCTTTTTTTTAAGCTGTAGCCTGTGTATTTGGAGATTCTTTCACTTTTAGACCTGCCTTTTTTCATTTGCTATTTAATAAGTACTTGTAACTGGTGAGCTCTAAATGTCTTTTTGATTGCTCGAGAAGAAAAAAAAAAAAAGATAATGTGCTGACTGTCGAGTGCAGTATTTAAGACTTGAGTTTTTTAAGAACACATTTCAGGCTCAGGAGACGTTCCACAGAATCAGCAAATTCTGACAAGTATGAATGATTCACTTCCACTGTATTTTTCTATTGTGTGGTGCTCATTTCTTCTGATGCTCAATTTTACTGGCAAAATTGTCTTTGCAAAGTACAAATGAGCTACTACCTGGATGTACAACACGCTTTGTATGAATGGATTAGTCTATTTCTAACATGGATTTCATCTAAATTTGGTTTTCTTCACTATATTCAATCTCACTTAAATACTTTCCTTCCTGAATTGATACAGAATTTAATGAACGAATAACATTAACAAGCTTTCTTCTATCACTTAGAGCATTTTATTCTCTTCATATCTCGTCCATAGGAATGGCATTCCTTTCTCACCCCTAAGCTTATAAACATCAGCCATAGCAGTATTATACAACATAAGCATAAGGAAAATGCAGCTCTAGAAACAGTTAAGAATAAACAATTTCAAGTGAGTTACTTATTGGAGTCTGGTCTGTAAAATCTGGTCCTGGCATTTTGCTCAGGAACTGTTTCGTGCCAGTGGTGCTCAATAGAGGTCCCGTTTGCTGATGTATTTCCAAGTGCTGTTATTACTAGACCGTGTGTTTCTACACCTGTCTCCCTCCAGTGAGGAAACTAGTCTTTTTAAAGGAGCGATCTCTAATGGCATGGTCAATGGTTTCTATTTCTTCATGCACTTACCATGTGGTTTTGAGTTGTACCAAATGAGCAAATCCTATAGCACTAGGTCTTCTTTCAGGATGTAAGCACTGGCTGGAGGTAAATCCAGCTCTACAGGTATTTTGAAAGGGCTCATATTGGCAGAAACAGCACTTTGATTATTGGGAATGCTTTTTCCAGCACTCAGTTCTGAGTTGTTAGTTTGAGGAACACTGTCCTGAGATATAAAAGGTCCTTACTTTATTGCCAAATCCCTGAGCAATGGGTAATCTTTATAGCCATTTCAAAACCCCTTCACATTTGTATTCTTTTGGCCTGTTTTGTGTCTGGATGCATCTACATCACCTTACATTAAGGAAGAAAAAAAATACAAGCCAAAACTGAAATTAAACTAAAAAACCCCAAGACAACAAAACAAAAAAACCTTCAAAAACCCCAGGATACTCCAAGAGGTAAAGAAAATGGAGCAAATTAATAAATGCTGGTTTAGCATTATGTTGTATTGGGGAGTGTGGTGGTTTTGGCTGGGATGGGGCTGTGTTTTGGATTTGTGCTGGAAACAGGGTTGATAATACAGGAATGTTTCGGTTACTGCTGAGCAGTGCTTACCCAGAGCCAAGGGCTGTTCTGCTTCTCACCCCACCCCCCCAGCGAGCAGGCTGGGGGGGCACAAGGAGTTGGGAGGGGACACAGCCGGGACAGCTGACCCCAACTGACCCAAGGGATATCCCAGACCATAGGACGTCATGCTCAGCAAATAAAAGCTGGGGGAAGAAGAAGGAAAGGGGGACATTGGGAGTGATGGCATTTGTCTTCCCGAGTCCCCGTTACATGTGATGGAGCTCTGCTTTCCTGGAGATGGCTGAACACCTGCCTGCCCACGGGAAGTGATGAATGAATTCCTTGGTTTGCTTTGCTTGCGCGCGTGGCTTCTGCTTTACCTATTAAACTGTCTTTATCTCAGCGCAGGAGTTTTCTCACTTTTACTTTTCCAATTCTCTCCCCCATCCCGCTGTGGGGAGAGTGAATGAGTGTCTGTGTGGTGCTTAGTTGCCAGGTGGGGTTAAACCACAACAGGGAGTCACATAAATGTTAGGCAAACAGGCAGAACATATCTAATAATTCTGCAAGGCATAATGGTAATGTTGGTCTATTTAGCAGCTATTACGGCGCAAGGAAGCTGAAAGAAACTCATAGGAAGCAAAATAAGTGGTAGCAAATTCTTTTCAAGAGAGTTTAAGAATCCTGCCTATTCTGTAAAAACAAATTTTATTCAGTGATGCTGAATAGCACCTGTAAAGTAGAAGACTTTACAGCAAGAGCGAATGAATATTACAGCTTGTCGTGATTTAACCCCAGCCAGCAACTAAGCACCATGCAGCCAATCTCCCCCCCCTCCCCCCCACAGTGGGATGGAGGAGAGAATCAGGGGAAAAAAAGGTAAAACTCTTGGGTTGAGATAAGAACAGTTTAATAGAAGAGAAAGGAAGGAAAAAAAAATTAATAACAACAACAATATTAAAATGACAATAATAATAATAAAAGAATTGGAACATACAAAACAAGTGATGCACAATGCAGTTACTCACCACTTACCGAACATGCCCAGTTAGTTCCCAAGCAGTAGTCCACCCTCCCAGGCCAACTCTTCCCAGTTTATACACTGGGACATGACATCACATGGTATGGAATACCCCTTTGGCCAGTTGGGGTCAGCTGCCCTGGCTGTGTCCCCTCCCAACTTCTTGTGCCCCTCCAGCCTTCTTGCTGGCTGGGTATGAGAAGCTGAAAAATCCTTGACTTTAGACTAAACACTACTCAGCAACAACTGAAAACATCAGTGTGTTATCATCATTCTTCTCATACTGAATCCAAAACATAGCACTGTACCAGCTACTAGAAAGAAAATTAACTCTATCCCAGCCAAAACCAGGACAATAGCTTCATCAATGTATTGATTACTGCAGCAACAAGAGCGGTTGAGCCAGTGAAACTGTGATACGTTCATTCTTCTGAAGCCAAGTAATGGGATCGTGTGTTGAGCCTCTGCAAGAGGTATTTCAGCACATGTAACATTCACTAATGGGTCTTTATTTTCCTCAGACATGTATGAGATAGATTAACGGTTTCCCTATTCTTTGCACATACAATTGAGGGGTAGGGTAGATTAAGAGACTTGCCCAAGGGCATAAAGGAAAACTGAAACCAACCATTGCTCTTGTCAGCTGGTGTACAATTTATCAGGTTGCTGATTAAGTGGAGGGTCCTACATTCCATTATTGGTGATGCTGGTCTGACAAGAAGGATGCATTAGTCCTGGTAAGGTGGCATACAAATGAACCATGTTAATTTAAGTACCATTAGAAACACAAGACAGAAGGAAGAAAATCAATGCTTTGTTTTATAGTAAAGAAAAAATCAATAAGGAAAGAAATGGTATTTTCTAGGATCTCAGAAAATGTGTTGGACAATGGGGAATAGTTAGAGGGAATTAAAACTATTTAATACAAGTTGCTGGTGTTCTTTCAGAGAACGATGGTCTAGAGCTATCATTCTGTAATAAAAACCTGAGTAAAATCCAAAAATATGAAGTTGTGAGAAGGAAATAATATCAAGTAGAGACTAGTTGTTGAGATTGGTTTTTTTAATTAAACTGGAAGGCCATTGCAGTGAATCTGTGAAGATTGTGGAAAATATGCTAACAAATAAAATTAAAAAATAAACATGTATAGCAAATGAGAGGCTACATGTAATCCCGGAAAACACAAGGCAGGTTTACATAAGAAAACTGCTAGAGGTCCATTTCTAGTTTTGTTTTTCTCTCTTTTACAGTAGCCTATAGCAGATGGCTAGGGAAAAATGTAAAAACAGGCCAAAAATGGAATAAAGTTTTCATGCTGTTGACTCTTGCACTTGGCAGTGTGCAGCTTAGAGACATCCTGAAAGAGAGGTTGCATCTGGACCATCGAATTGAATAGTCTTTGACATTACTTTCATAATTTTTTGACTGTTCTTTAAAGACAATATTCTGTCAAAACAAATTCCACCATTTAAGTATGTATTATATTAAAAATCAGTGGGTTTGGTTTTCTTTAAACTTGTTTGCTTGCCATTGGGTATCCCTATTTCCTACAGCATGACAAATGCTGAAAAATTGTTCCTTTAACTCCTTCCTCATGTAATTTCATAGTTATCCAACAGATTTCTGTTTCATCTTGCTCCCTGTGCCCCGAAGTAATTCTTTGTTAAACTGTTATGGTCTTTGCTATTTATTTTTTTTCTGAAATATAAATCATTCGATACCTCTATATATAATTTTGCTCTTTTGTTTACCTTTATAGGTACCTTTGGTACCATATATAACATTTGGGATATGGATTTATGCAGTGTCCTAATGATGGCCTCCTATTAGTTTTCTGTTTCTTCCTAATAGTTCCTAATATTTCTTTTTTCCTTTTTGACTGCCCATGAGTTTTGTACAGTAGATTTTGAATATCTACCAATGGTACCTCAGGAGTCTTTCCTAAGTGATGATATACCTGATGTTGAGTCCATCAGCTGTTTGCCCTTGTTTTAATGTTGATTGTCACATTATATGAAAGTTTGTCACTCCTTTTTTTGCCGCTTTTCCAGACCTCTCTAATTATGGTTAAAAAAAAAAAAGAGCTGGCCTCTGGGAATGCTGCCACACCTGTCTGTCCCTGTTGTTTCCTGCCTTTTAGATAGTTTTCTGTACACGAGCAGATCTTTCTCCTGTACAACAATAGTTTAATTTTTTAGCACCTTTTGGTGAAGGACTTTGTCTAAAGTTTTACGGAAAACTGTAATTTAGTCCACTTCACTGACTGGATCATTCTTTACCATATTGCCATGGACTTTTTTTTGGAGAATTTAAGAAATTGGTGAGGCATAATTTATTTCTCATTAGAATACATTTGCCATCTGTTTATACATTCATGTATGTATTATGGTCTCACATAATTTGCATGTCAGACAAATCAACAGTGCTGATCTATAACTACTTTTGGATGCCTTTTAAAAAATATGTAACTGGTATTATAAAAATATCTTCCATTTCTCTGATAGCAAGGCCAATGTAAGTGGTATAATGCACACAGTACTTAAATATTAGCAATTTCATATTTAAATTCCTTTACAATTCCCGGAATTCCATTACAAATCTTAGAACTCTGTTCTGATAGTTTATTAAGAATTTTATTTATTTGTTTTAAAGGCTCTTTTGCTGATATTTCAGGTTTGGCCATAGTTTCATAAACTAGCTTCCAGTAGAGAAAGACTCTGGCGCAGAAATCTACCTAAGGTTGTCTGTTTCACAACAATAAAATAAGATTACTTTGGTTTTTTTTCCCCTGTAGTCTTATGCCCCCTGACTACTACTATTGTATCTCATTTTCTATTTGGCATTTTACTAGTCTTCTCATTTCTAATGTTTTGAAAAAAGTTCTGAACAGATTTGAATTGTTTTACCAAATGTTCCTAAAAAATCCTTTTTTGATCTGTCATGTTCTGCGTTTACATTTAACTTGCTGGTTTTGTATTTTTATATTTTATAACATCTCTGTGTATGTATATAATATAAATACATTGTGTTAATATACCGCTTTAATACATTCTGTATTGTATGAAATATATTTTATATTTTATGGAAGTTCTACATTTATACCACCAGTTTCATACTTCCTTCATTTGAACACAATTTCAAACTTTGAAGTAGTCTACTAATTCTGTTAACCTCCTCTACTTTGCTTTTAAAACTTTGCCATCTTTTCATTGTTGTTCTAGTAATTTCTTCTTGCTAGGCAATCTTGGTTTAGTCTTGGCCACCAACAAGGAGTCTCTGAACAGCCTTCCTGATATCTGAAAGCATTTTACCCTTTCCAGTGCTTCTTTCAGTCATTTTTCATAGCTTTTTATGTAATTACCTTTTTTGAACCTAAATGTTATGTAGTGGATGTTTTGGCTTTTTAACTACTGTGACAGAATGGATCATTGTCAGGTACACATTTATCAGGTTCTGTGTTTCTTGGGATTAAACTTTCCTTTTGTAAAATCTTATTGTTCCAAGAAATAGTCTAACATAATATGCAAATTCATTACAATGTCTAAAAATTTAGTCTCTGCATCACTTCTTCTTCTGAAATGTATCTGAATGCTTACCGCTAGGGATAAATGAGTTCTTCTATTATTGAATTTTCTGTACTTACAGTATATGTAATAGTTTTTGGCATTATGCAGTCTTTACTACCATCCTGGTTGGGTGGTCAATTATACTTTATGTAACACATTTAATATATACTGACTGCATTTAGGTATGGACTTTTAATACATAATGATTCGTTATGGTCGAAGTCTTCCGATTCTTTCATGTTTTATATGTATCCTTTTGCTCTATTCTACCTTCTTCTCTTTTTGTTTCCTATATTTAGGAGAAACAGTCCTAAAAGGCATATCATTCTTCTTTTTGGCAATCTATTATAATCTCTCTGCAAATTTAGATAGGCCAAAGATGGTCACAAGCACTAAACTAATTTTCAGAAATGGCTAGAAAAATTGTAATAATAAACATTACTATGTGGCCCAACACTGTAAACATTTCTGAGACAATCCTAAAATCATAAAATATGCAAAATATGACAAGACAGTATCTTGTAGAAAATTCAAGGTGAAGTACTGCATTGTCCAGAAGTTGCATTGAAACTGGAAGCCTCCCACAGCTCTGAATGTAAGATTGACTTCGGAGGAACTAGGCACTGTTGGGAAAGAAGTTCAGAACATACAGAATAATTCCTGAAATAGCACTTCACTGGCCTCCAAGAGGAGATGGAGGATACACCAGTCCTTGCTAGTGCAGTAAAGGACACAAAACCAGCTGTTGTGTGCTAGATAAAAAAATCCAAAGTTGGGTACCTTCCGTCTGAAAGGCGACAGTAGTAAATGACAAGGGGAGAGGAGAGCTAGGACACTGTATAGTTGTATATCTGTATCTAAGTGAGTTTGTTTCCTGAAGCCATTTCCACCCACAAGAACTTTTGGCAATCAATTTCACAGTTCAGTGTGGAAGGTATAGTCAAAATATGTCTTCATTTGCTTTCTTCTAATTCTGATATGAAAAAGCGTGAATCATCATTCTCTATTCAGCTTCTTCATGTCACTTCTGACTATCATGTTTTCATAGTCATCTCTTTTATAGGTTGAGGAGTCTTAGTATATGCAGTCTTTCCTTGTTGGTTGAGTTCTTTGCTTGTGCTTGTCACATTTTTCTATTCCTTTCCTCAGCCAACTGTATTCATTAGGAGATGACGGGAATCAAAACTGCATGTATGGCAGTTCACCATACTTTTCAAAATAATGCCTAACAACCTACTCCCTTTTTGATTAGCATCAAGCTGATATTTTCTTAGGGCTATCTATTATAACTCCAAAATCTTTTTCCTGAGTGGTAGTAGCTACTTTACAGTTCATCATTTATGGACTACCTGGAATTCTTTTTTTTCCCCCCTCATGCTTTATTTTGCTTTACTGATGCAGAATTTCATCTGCCACTTTATTGATGATTTTTTTTTTTGGTATAAGACATCCCCTGCAAGGGCTCTCAGTCAGCTTTTGTTTTTAACTCTCAGACTGCTTACTTCCTCTCCAAACCCTTTTCTAGATCATTTATGAATACAGTAGATTGAAGAGGCCCCAGCACAGATGGCTATTTCCTTCCATTGTGAAAACTAATGCTTTATTCCTGCCCTTTTTTCCTGTGCTTCAGTCCGTTATTAGTTCATGAGAATGTCTTCCCTGTTACCCATCTTAGTTAAAGTCTTTTGGGAAAGACTTTTAACAGCTTTTTCCCTTCCAGATTAATGTTATCAGTTGGATCACGTTCAGCTACACCCTTCTTGGTTTCCCCAAAGAATGCCAACAGATTTGTGAGGCATAAATATCCTGCTTGACTGTTCTGTAGTATATTACTTTGCTTATATGCCTACTGTTTTTATTCTTCAGTATTTTTTTAGCCAGTACATAAGTCAGATTTTCTTCTACAGATTTTCACATTATGTCAGGCTTTTGTGGTAAGTGCTATCTGTGGAACCCCATGAAACCCTTAAGGAAGTTCATATTATGTTCTTCTGATACCAAGGCTGATGTGAGAAATTGCACATTGCTGGTATAGTTCATTAGGCTAGAACTCTTGGCTGAATTCTTAGAAATGGTTGCTGCACTTGATATCAACTTTGTTCTGAAACCCTCAGTTTGAGATAGAACCTTTGATGCACCCCCGTAAAGAAAGATTGTCCCATAGTGAACAGATACAAAAAATTCATTTAGCTTCTCTGTTATGGCCTTGTTTCCTCCAAGAGCTCCTGTTGTAGTTTGTGTCAAAGAGATGTCTAGGTTTCTATTTCCTTCGCAAAACTAAAATACTTTATTCTCCAGTGAGAGGTATCAAGGAATAGACTACGTTGGGTCATCCTGTTACAGTCAGTACCAAAAACATACACGCACTGACACATATATACACTCTTGGGTTGTACCTACATTTTGGATACTGTGGATGAGAAGGGTGTATGGCATAACAGGGGAAGACAGCAAGATTCATTCTATTCTTACTTTGCTTTACGTGCACACAGGAGTAAATCTGTTGAAGCAGCTGAATAAAACCAGTATTGTAACTAAGCCCAGACACTCAAAGAAGAACAGTGGAGGACAAAAGGTCTAATAGGTCTATCTTGAGCTAGAAGTGAAAGCAAGAAACAGAAGCGATTCTTTTCTCCCACAAATGAAAGCCTTTATAGAGTTCTGCACTCTGCTGGAAGGAGACTTTTTAATGAGACATTTCTGTCAAAGAGTCCTGATTGATTGAGTGAGACTGAATGCAGCCCTGAAGTGTAGCTGCTTCACTGGGATTTTCATCAGGAGGTATTTGGGTGGCAGTAGAATAACTGTTACTCAGGGGTTGGGGCAATTGCATAGGATGCAGGAAATCTTCATGTTTATGCTTTACCGCCCTTACAAGCTGCTAGTGAGTCAGTCCCATTGGGTGATCTTTGATGCATGTATTTCTTTCTCCACACTTATATAGATAATCCTTGATTTGCAGAGAGACGTTGAGGTCTATAAATCATAGATGTGGGGCTGGACAATATGAAGATGCAGCACTGAGAGTGTTACTGAAGTAACTGTGGCTTTTGAGAATAAAAATTAGGTCTTCTGGGGTGTCATTTAGCCCTTCATCATCAAATACAATTTAATATGAATTATTTAATTTGATCACAATCCAACTTTCTACTTCTTAAAAAGAATAGGAAATCACTTTACTTATAATAAGTCAGTGATCCAGAAACACTGCAGAAATCTGTCTCAGATGTATTCTCCCTCCTGAACACATCCTTTCATATTCTACCTTTCATGGTGTGATGATCTCAAACAAAACTGTAAATAGACACAGTAAACCAGAAGATTGGGCTAGTTTAGTAAGCTTTCTAACCATACTTTTCTTTGAATTTACATACCTGTCAAAAATCAAAGGCCCTTGCAAACACAGTGTGATGATGCTGAAGTTCCAGCCCAACCCTCCCTGCGAAACCTGCCCACTGGCCCTCTGCTGCCTTCTCACTTCCCTGCCTTTCTCCCAGGCAGCCTGTTTGCTGCATTGCCAGAGCAATTCTGCAGGCAGAGTTGAGACATCTTTTATTTTTCATTCCAGTGAGGTTTTATTGTGTGAGGGAGGGAAAAGATTGGAGGAAGGGAGAGGATTTTTTGGGTTTTTTTGTTGTTGGTTTGGGTTTTTTGGGGGGCGGGGGGGGTTGTGGGGTTTTGTTTTGTTTTAGTGTTTAAAGTATGCAATTCTGGGATGACATTTTCAAGTCTATTTTCCAATTTTTTCTTAGATTACTAGAGCTAAAATAATTCTTTTTTTTTAAATGCTAGTTCTGAGTATGAAAAATCCAAGTTGTGATGCCCCAGCAAGTTGGACAAAGCACTCCAGCTTTGCCTGTATTACTACTTCTTTCTCTCCCTGATGCAGCACCAATGCAGCTGACAAAATATTGCATATATCTGTGCTGAGAGATTTGACCTGAGGCTTGTCACCAAGCTCCTACAGCCTTGATATAATTGACTGTTTGGCTTTGACAGCCCTTTTCAGCAATTGTTTCAATTAACCCTGGGGACTGAGAGCTCCTCACACCAGCACAACACTAAATTTCTCTTCTCTAGACAAGAACTTAATGGATCATCTAAAGCAGGTTTCTTCCTGAATCAGCTACTGAAACCTCTGTTTAAGATGAAGAAGAATTGTGGGACCCATTTGTCATAACTCAACAGCCAAATAATAAAACATTTCTAATAATTCAAGAGCCCTTGATTGTCCAGCTGCCAACTGGCATGTAAAAAGAGTAACATATCTATCTACACAGCTTCCTTTATCCTGTGGTGTGTTTGGCAATCTTGAGTTGCTAAGAATAAGGGCAAAATGTTATTCTTTAATTTGAACCCAACTTCCCAGCAAATTAATCTCTGTCAGGTACACATCAAAAGAGAGTAGCTTTTTCTTGTGTAATCTGAGCACTGCAGCACAAAAGAGCACAGAAATTAAATTACAGTTGTGGTCTGTGCAATGCAGACTCTAAAAAGCAATGTATAACACCAAACCTGGAAACAACCATATGAACTAAGGCAGCAAAGGAAGATGTGAACATATTCTCATTAAATCTTGCTTCTATCAAAATCCTGAGTCAACCTATCAAAGAAATCCCATTAGTACCAAACCAAGAGCCTAGATACAGACCCCGTGAACTACTGCTGGATTTTTGCTGCTGCTTCAGGGATTTTTCTTCCCTCTAAAATTCACCATGGACTTGTTTAACAGCACAAACTGTTTGTTTAAAACCTCAGGTGTGCTTGATATTTTCTTTTTCCAAAAGCAGTTATAATCTTTATTTTTCTAAAGAAAAATTAATCCCAAGAGAGAAAAAAGAATTGGATAAGGAAGGAAGGTGGGATTTTTTTTCCCTTTATCTCATTCAATTCTGTTTAACCGAAAAAGCGGTAAAGTTCTGAGAGCCTGTTCTTACATGTTTACTCCTTACGTAAGGCTTCACTAGAAAAAAATGTGTTTTAAAATAAACTCCAGGCAAAAACCTTTGAGAAGGAGAGTTGGGAGTCTGTGCCGTAATCAACCATCTCACTTCTGTGAAAAGCACAAAAGTGTTTTTCACTAGGATTTTAGCCAAAGAGAACTAGCTCGTATTAATAACATATTTGTACTCTGGGAGAAATCCAGCCTAGGGGTCTGAGCTATAGAGGCACCGGTCACCTGCAGCTCTGATCAACTTCAATGGGAAGTAGATGTCTCTGTAGATCAGAATTTACTGGAACAGAAATTCAGCCTCAGGATAAAATAAGACTTTTAAAAGAAATTTCATTTACAGAAAGAAATGTGACTGCTTAGGGTGGTTGCAAGCTGCTATGTAAGGATCTCTCCAAAGGCCCCAGCCAGTGTTTGATGGAGTAGTGGCAAGGGCATCTACTATTGTGGCTACAACTCATATCAATTGTTAGTCTCCCTCATTAAAAAAAGCCCAAACCCACAACTGCAAGTGATTGATGTCTAACAGGTACAGGAGGAAAATAATACTCCAACAGAGTATCGGGTATGACAGCTTTAGCACTAGGGAATAGCTTAGGGTCCCAGTTCTTTGAATGATCTTTATGTAGAAGTTACTGGTATAAAACAAAAACTGATTTCTTGAGTAAAAGTTTTAGAATTCATCCCAATAGTCCATGAACATTGTAAATGTGCAAATAAACACCTGTTCTTGAATCTGTCAGGAAAAAGAAATTTAAGTGGAGCCTTGTAATAAGAGGAAGGCAAAAGATGACATGAGGAAAAAAAGAATTGTAATTGCCTAAGTTTCAGAAATCAAACAGCTAGGGAAACAAAGCTCATTTTAATGTCAACACCTAGATTGCTTTCTCAGCTGATAGCTATTTTGGAGAAAATAGTGATGGGGGCTGAATTGTGGTTAGGAACCAAGTAAAAGGACTGGGCAGTGTTCTTACGGCATGTTAAGGGCTAAATTTTCAGAAGTCCTGGACATTCGTTTCCACTGTGGTACTAACTGCCGCATTTTTCAGAGCAGTTCAGTGTCCAGTAGACTGAGGTCCTTTGACAAACTGGCTCCTTGTTATTGTAGTTACTTGCTTGGCTAGCTAGGGCTGTGGAAAGGCTTCCTGAGTCTTGAAGGTACCAGATGCATTGGTCTTCCTTTTCTCTACTGCTGCTGCTGTTCTCAGGTAGAAGCTGAGGTATAGCTCTCTATGAAATTACCGCAGCAGTTCAGCAGCCTGAATCTACTTTAGGAGTCACTAATCGTGTTAAAGCTGCATTAATTTTAATAATGGGGGAAGGAATGATGTATTTTGAAAACCTCTGAAGGCAAGAGTTTAACACTCCGTGAGGATTACCAAGCTAGGGCTGGTTGGTTCAGGCAAACCAATTTATGGCTGATTCGGTTTAATATCCTTATATGTCTCCAACATCTATTTTACCCCTAGAGCAAGATGGAAGTTTTAAATTTCTTCTAGCCAGAGTTTTTGGCAGTTCTTGGTCTACAACCTCTGTTCTAAAAACAACTTGAACAGGCTTTGCAGAAGCAGGGACTGACATCTTAGAGCACAAGGCCCTGTTCACATGAACATTTATTTAGGTCATGTTTATGGAATATTTTGTGGTTAGGGTTAGATTTCACAGAACTATTAGAAGAAAACACATCTTGAATCCAATCTGTTTCTAAGCTCTGAGTGGAGCTGTAGACTAGCAGTAGATGAGGTTTGCTTACATTTTCCTGCTGGAGTTGTGCTGCCTTGACAGTGGTGATGATGGAGCGCTGGTCTCTTCTCCAACAAAATGTTTCATGTGTTAAAGCAGAACAGTATTCAGTGAGAAATTAACCACCAGTAGCCTGGTGATTAGGGAAGGTAGGACTATGGGGTTAAATGCCTTCAGGCAGGGGAGGGAAGAAACTTGTAGCTCTGCGTGGTGTTTGGTCCCTGATTTACTGGTCACTAGTGTCACAGCAGAGTTTTTGTGAGCATCTAAGCTGTCACTTTCTTCATTGATCTTGCAAGCACCTAATTGGAAAAGTCAATTATTTACCAGGCCCTGCCTGTAATAACTCTCAAGCAGCACTGTGGGTAGCCAGGGACAGTGTGTTGTTCTCTGTTATCTTCTTCCAACAATTAGTAAACTCAACCAGCATGACCAACTCGCATTCATTATCACAATTACAGAACACCTGTATTTCTTTCATATTGGAGCTTGTACCTTGCTGCTTGAGCACCCTGCTTGCTACAGTGGTCCTAAGGACATCAGTATGTCAAGGCCTGGTGGTAACAACCGAACAAGGCACCAAGTTTTTTGCACAAATGAGCGCCTAAATTTTTGTACACATATAAAGGATGTAGCATACCAGCTATTCAGCTATGCACTCAATATTTTACTAGGGAATAAAGTCAACATGGTGCACTGAAAAGGGAAGATGAGAGAGAACCAGGAGCTTTACATTAACTTCTCAGCTCAGTTACTGACCTGCCATATGACTTCAGGCCACCTGTTTCTGCTCTTCTTTCCCTTCTTTCCCCGTCACTGGAGGATGTACAGTTCTAGGGATACCAGCCAATTCGTTAAGCGTTTCTGCAGTGCCTACATATGGGGGACCCAGTTGCATCTGAGGTGTCTAGGTCCTGTGTGCAAACACAGAAAAAGAGTTCTCTGTTTGTCTTGTTTCCCAACTCAAGTTCTAACCCAAAAATTGTTTACTCTGACTTTTTTTGCTCTGCTCTGACAGCTCATAGCCTAAGTCATGATTTCTGAGCCATATAACTTTTTTCATTAGAGAGAAAACTGTACCACCAGCCTCTGTGATTGCAGAAGGTCCTGAATGTAATAATCTCCAGTAATTAGACCTAAAGACAGAACACTTGGGAATCTGCAATTCATGAAACTTTCAATGTGTTACAAATCATAATTTGCCCAGTTTTTAAA
This sequence comes from Haliaeetus leucocephalus, assembly GCF_000737465.1. Lineage (NCBI taxonomy): Eukaryota > Metazoa > Chordata > Aves > Accipitriformes > Accipitridae > Haliaeetus > Haliaeetus leucocephalus. The sequence continues at coordinate 3,356,329 of NW_010972439.1, read as the reverse complement.
ACAATGACATTATCAAATGTATATGAATTAATTTAAAGGCCTTACTGGGCCTTTAATTTAAAAAGAGCAACAAAATAATCCGTTGCTTACCTGGTACTGTATCAGAGGCGCTTGCTAAGGGACACAGGGGCTTCTGCAGTAATGTAGGGAAGGGTAATGACAGGAAAGCAAAAGGATTTGAACACCAGAATTAGCAGAATTTCCTTATAGATTAGTGTCTTTAAATCAGTTAACTCCAGCATCCAAGAAGGTGCAAGCTCTATGTGTCTCGAGTAGCCTGAGCATTTATACAGGTACTGTGTCATGTGGAGTTGCTGGTGTGTAAGAAAGGCATGAAGTCAGAGCACATCTTCGGTGACAACCAGTGTAAGGTTGCTCTTCTCTACCAATCCACATCTTTTTGTGAAGCTTTAAGAATTCACTTCCTTTGTTGAGTTTGGTTGAACTTAGCCAGCAGGTTCAAAAACTAAAGAGGGCAGCAGGATAAGACGTGTACGCATTATGCATGAAGCATCATTGCAAAAGCTTCAATTTTTACAAACTGGATAGTAACAATGAGAGAAAAGGAGGGCAAAGAATAGGAAATGTTTGAAGATGTGTTCTGGAAAGCATATCACTGAAGGCTTCATATCTAGGGGTTTATGCTCAGTAAGTTTTGGAGAATATCCCCTAAGAGGCATAATGGTTCTCTGAGTCTGCAAACAGTTATATTACAGGATCAGATGTCTGGTGGTTATACTCTAATTCTGTAAATCATGGGAAGAATGCAGGCTTTTGCACACATACTGTGAATTCCTTAACTTTTGAATTCCTAACTTGGCAAACTTAATTTCAACATATATTTCATCAGCTTCTGCAACAAAAATTAAAAAAAAAAAAAAAAAAAAAAAAAAAAAAAAAAAAGTTCAGTAGTGATATAAAGCACTTTACATGTTTGATGATGCAAAAATTGTAGAAGACATTTTAAAAATTATTTTTAAGGGCTTCTCTTTGTGGGAGACAAGAGTTTATAATTACCAACCATACAATAAATATTTTTACTCTACACTAATAATATTGACAGAGTATTTGAGTAAAAACAATGTCTTTTAAAACATTTTTATTTCATATACATGTATAATTAAGAAAGCAACCTATGTTTTTCAAATAATTTAAAGAAAAAACAAATATTAAACAGTGCAATTCCTGTTATGGAAGTTTTAAAGAAACTTAAGAGAATGGAAGTAAATATTGGGGTGAGTTACAGTGCTAAATCAGTTTTGACAATAATAGCTTTTATTTTTCCCTATCTTCCTGTAAGGTACATACGAATTTTTTCTTCAATTCCATTTATTTATTAAGTTTAGTTCAATGTTTAATACAATAAAAGTCAAGAAATCCTGTGAGAAATTAAGAGAGAGCAAAGCTGAGGTTTTGTTGGGGGTGTGTGTATGTGTGTTTTTCCACCAGTAATATTAAAGAACAGTGAAAGGATGAGATCTATTAACTTAAAATGTGGAACAAATACAGGAGTAGATTTTTTTGTTTGTTTTTCATAAACCTTGTGATAGCTGATGTTCCCTTTATTGAAGAAATTTACTGTAAACACAAATGTATCTAGAGAAACTTAAATATTATAAATAAATAAAACAAGAATGTAATTAAAAATATTAAAGGGAAAAGTAATAGTGATCTGTAGTTTCAACTGAATTTCAGATTCTACCTGAATAGAGCTAAATACAAGCTTAAGAAATACTTCATTCAGTTTTCCAACACAATGACAATGTAAAAACTAAAAATGTTGGTAGTGCATCCTTTGGCTTTGCAAAAGGGAAGAATAAGGTATAGTATTAAGATGTGTTTTTACAAAAGATAGTGTATTTAAATGTTTCATGTTATTTTGTGCATGTCCATGTGTATGTACATGCAAAAACGTTTTGTTACCTCGTTTCAAGCAAAAAGGTACAAATATCAAATAACATTGTGAGCCATGATTAACATCCAATTTCCCCAGGCTACTGAAATTGTGGTGAAAATAGGTGCATCAAAATCCATTTACAATCACTCTTGTGTCCTGTAATTGCAAGCACAATAATAATGGGAGAAATGATAAGCTAAAGGGGGAGTTCTTAGAACATCAACCAGTAGCAGCAAAAAATCTCCTTTAAATAATGTTTCTAAAGTTTAAATCTCCCACTGGTCTACAGAGATATTTTGTTTTGTATTACAATAAGAAAAATTTAAAATAAAAAATCATTATATATTTCCCAGCATGCAAATTGTGATTTACAGAAGTGTAAAGAGAGTCCTTGTACTGAAGATCCTAAACTCTAAATGACAGAGGGTTTTTTCAAGTTTTGTTTTCATGCATGCAAAGCAGCAAAAATAATGTTGTAACATATCATTATCTGTGAAAAACTGAATAATTTAAAAACAATTAATGAAGACATGATTGTAACTACAGCTTCTGTAATGCTTCTTCAATAACTACTTATCAGTCAACTAGAGACATCAGACTAGTGAAAAAAGAAAGAACTGGAGCAGTACATTTTCAGTATCCTTTGACAAGTGGCATAAAGAAAATAGAAGAAATAAAAATGAAAAGATGAAAGCAAACCTAGTTTAAAAATAGTTATGGAAGCTTGCTTTTTTTTTTTTTTTTTTTTTAAAGAGTTGTTTAAACTCCTTATTTATAATCCAGCCTTTCAAATACACATGATTTGTTAGAGTAATATGTACCTTGGCTTTGTCTCTTTCTGTCTTCACACCGACTGCTATTTGAAGGCCTTATTTTATATGGCTGGACTAATACCACGGCACAAATTGCTACCTTTCGAAGGCTGTGATGTGAACCTGCCTGAATAATTGCCACTTTAGCACCACAATAAAAAATACCTTTCATATAACAACTCTCTTCCTTTCAGGAGGAATAATGAAACGAAGCAAAATAAAAAGGCACAACCATCCATTTTCCCAGAGGAATCATGCTTTGGGGACGTTTTCTCCACTCTCAACTCCTAGAGTTTCAGAGCTGCTGAGCCAAGATGGGCACACGCAGTGCATGCTTCCTGCTGGGCTGTTCGTGCCCTGTCCTCTCTGAGGGCTCAGCAGACACCCTGTCACCGAAGCCAATCTCATGATCGTGTGGGGTTTCCTAAACACCCACCTGCCCCGGTTTTCCAGTTGCACTGGGGATCCTCTTCTGCCCCCCTGCCTTGCCCTGCCCAGCTCCACAGGGTCTCACAGGGAGCTTCCTCCTCTTTCCTCTCCCTGTCTTCTCGCTGCAGACAGGGGACACTAGGAGACACTTCTTTTATTAAAATAGGAAAGATGGGGCATGCTCCCTACAGGAGCTCATGTGAAGGGATGCACACGTTAGGTGATCCGCTGGTGTGTGAGGGCTGCATGCCTAGGCTGGCATGAGAATGTGCATATCCTGGGCCTCACTTTATCCATATATTAGGCTAAAAGTGGTTGTCTTCAGTGCTCTTAGATGTCCAGATGAAGTGTCTGCATAGCTGCGAGGTTTTGCTTTTTTATTGTTATTAACCAGGCAGACAACCAATTTCAACTTGGTAAAAAAGATACATCCTATGTTTGGGTTCCGGTCATTCACACCAAGGCAACTCTTAATTTTTTTTTTTTTTTTTTTTTTTTCAAAATTTCAGTCCCCCTAATCTCATGCAGTAGGTGTTTAATTAAGGTTTTCTGACAAATAGCCAGCTATCTTTAGCATGGATGTCCGCTCTCACTGTCTTGAGCCTGGTCTAATGGAGATGGTCATCACACCAGTTCAACTTAAGTCATTCCTTGCCAGCACCATTTTTATTTCAGCTACTGAGTTCCTTTCTGTTTTCCATTCAACTGTGCACGACAGCTCTGATTTAGCTAATGCGAAGTTCTCATCATGCAGACAAGACCCAGCAGAAGTGGGATGTGGAATTTGATTCTCATCCAGAAACAGAGATGTCCTTGCTACTGTTGCCTAGGGGGAGAGCAGAGTGGGGAAATTTGGACCTGTGTTTTTAAGCCACGTCTATCCTGTGAATAAACAGAAGGACTTCAGCCTCCAGGACTTTATATGTTATACCAGAAGTATAAAACTCACATTAAAGACATTGTTAAAAGTGGCCTTCAAGTAACAGATTTTCATGTTTCTCTCTTCTAGTTCAGAATCCACACTGAAGAAAATACCAAACATTTCTCACTCATCTGCTCTTTGACCATTTGGATTATAATATATTGCAGTTTGATCCTATGACACTAACGAAGCAGTCACATGTCAGTTTAGCAAGGGTCCTAATGTCAGATACAATCCATCACTTAATGTACCTATGAATCTTAATAAACAGAGGCTGAAGTCCAATGAGAAATCTTTTAGAAAAAGAAACAAGGGTATTTACATCTTACTTTGCCAAGAAGGCTAGGATGAGCTGCAGTTTTTTGTTCTGAAAGTGCTGTGAGACTTTGCCCTTCTTGTTACACAGCGGTATCTTGAACATTCAGCCCTGGCGATCTGTGTGCCATGTAACAAGGTCTGGGAGAGGCAGAGCTCCTACAAAGAGAGTCCTGGATGCTGAAGATCTCAGATTTTGTGCCAAAGTTTCACCTGGGAACGTGAAAATGTCAGAACCGTAAATTGGTTTCTCTTTCCTCTTTATCACAGACATAGCATTGCCTTCCCAAGTCCCTGATTTCCTTCCATCTTGCGATAGGCACAACTAGCTGCTGCTTGACAGTAAATCTTACAGGCTTGTGAACGCAAAGTAAGGACAGTCGTTCAAGAAGTTGTTCTTCCAGAATTAGCAATGTAGTGTCCTGGTTGCTCAACCCATGGCAGGGTTTAAGCTATATAAAGCACAAAATTACTGCTTTTAGAAAAGGCAAAGATTCAATTTTTTATTCAGAGGTAATGAGATGATAATTTGAAGGTGAATACTTCTTAATGATTATTAGTCAGATAATGGGAAAGGTCTAGCTTAACACTTTTAAGACTTTGTTTAGAAACCCCACAGCAACCTGGAATGCCATTTTACTAGTGCAACCTGTGGAAACGTCTGACGTCTTTGTATCCTTCAAAACTTTATTCTTGTATTTTAAAGTTTCAGAAGATGAAACCATTATTTAGCTGGTGAATATCCAACTGAGAGATATGAGATGGTGTCAATAGAAACAATTTTGTAAACTAGAGAGGACTCATAGATGTTTATAGCGAGAACCCAGCAGCCAAAAGAATTTTGCACCTGCATCCTCCTGTGGAGAAATTTAAGTGTCTGGGTTTTCACAAATAATAGGCGCTCATGAAGGTACTTAACAGTGAAACATTAGTATCCAGCAGATTTTCATTGCTCTCCTGAGTACTGATATTGCAGTGCTACCATTTTAAGGAAAAAAAGTAATGAAAGCTTTACCTAGCCTAAAAATTTCAGTTATAGTGCCAACTACTTTGGGAAATCCAGCCCCAGCCACGAGCAGGGCACAGCAGCCTGCTAAAGAGCTACCGCAGCAGAAGGGTTAGCGCAGCTGGGACTGCTCTGGAACATCTGTAAAGCAAAACTCACGGAAGATTATACTGGTATATCGTCTTTTGCGGCTTAAAAATGAATGAATACGTAAATAAATAACCTTGTGGGTTCCAAGCCCTTGCTCTGCTCCAGAACAAAAGCACCTCTAGCTTTTCTTTTGCCTTTCTGTCCCAGCAGCCTGACTGTCTGCGTTTCAGCCATTCTCTTTGTAATAGACCGTTCCGTCCCTTTTTGTGTATCAAAAAGTACAAAGAAGAAAGATGCAAGTATATTTAAGTACAAAAGCGTCCATCGGCCGTTCAAAAGCCTAAGTAAATATTTCGACTAGCGCACCACGTACCACCACCACCTCACTGCTAGAAGAGGCTGGCAGGAGAGGGAGTTCGAGCAGCGCAATCTGGCGCGGCAGCGGGTAGAGACCGGTCAGGGACGGGCGCAACCCGCGCTGCCCCCATTAAACGCTGCCCGGCCGCAGCGCGGCTTCGCGACTGGGCCCCGCGGGGCTCTGCGCCCTGTGCCCGCCCGGCACCCCCGCTCCTCCCCACGGGAGACAGCCCCGGCGGCGGGAACGCGTCTTACGCGGCGGGG
>NW_010972439.1:3256168-3350227 GCF_000737465.1 Haliaeetus leucocephalus | reverse complement strand
CGGGCGGGCGGGCGGGCAGAGAGGGAGGCTTTGAAATGGCTGTGAGGAGCGGTACCTCGGAGGTGGGGCCGCGCCGGGAAGCTGGAGCGCCTTTGCCTGTCGTGGCCGGAGTAGTGTACGTGTTTTGGTTTGGGTTTTGGTTTTTTTTTAATCCGGTGTGGTGTGCAGCGTTTTAAGGACAGGAGCCGGGAGGGTTGCTGAACTCCTGGAGGATGTGCGTTAAATGAGCCTCTGCTGCGGAAACTCTTAACGGCTGTGCTTTGCTTTTAAAACACGGGGAGAAAGAGGTGGTGTGTGCTTGTCTAGGTAGTTCGGAAGAGAGGTAGCTTGGCTCTGCTCGCTTTAATGTGCTTGGGTTTAGTTGTCTTTAACAGAAATGTCCTCACTGGTAGACATTTAAAAAAACCCAAACAACCAAAACAACAGCGCACATCAGAATGAATAACAGGTTAATGAAAATCACCGTGCTTGCAGTCAGTGAATAGGACTCAATTGGGTGATTTCTGTTCTGGACTCTACTGTGTTTTGGGGAGCTCCGTTTAATTCAGCGTGCGTGCATGCATCCTCTTCACGTTGTTGTCGTTTGAAAGGAAAAATAACCCCCAAATGTTCTGGGTTTTGCATGCATCTGCCTTTGCAAATCCTAACTCCTTGGAGTTCTGCGTGGTGCTCTCACAGAGCCGAAGACGCCTGGTCCGTGTCCAGAGCCCTGCTATTTATAAGACTTGGCAGAGCGGGGGAGGAGGAAGAGGAGGGATGCAGCACAAGGCTGTTGTTTGGCTTTTGCATAAGCTACCGAGACAGGTTGCATGTTGTTTGAGATGTTGCATGGGGGGGGGGGGGGGGGGGGGTTGGGGGGAGAAGTGCAGAAGCTGAAGTGTTCCCAATCCTTCTCTTCCTAGGGACTGTGGATCTGGATCTGTGAAGCGCTTCCCTCCGATGTGAATGCAGTGTCCCCTGTGGGATGCAGTAGGTGATGCCCAGCTCTACTGCAATGGCAATTGGAGCTCTCTCTAGTTCTCTTCTCGTAACCTGCTGCCTCATGGTTGCCCTCTGTAGCTCCACCATACCTGTACAAAAACTGGCCAAGGCTCAAGACAAACAGGAGATAAAGGCAAGCCAGGAAAAGAGGGATCACACATCGACAAGGGACAGCCAGACAGGCCCAGGGAGAATGAATGAGATCGGCAGGAGTGGGAGGGAGGAGGGTAGCAGGGACTGGAAGAGCAAAGGAAGCAGGAACTACTCGAACAAGGAGTCCTGGACTAAGCAAAAGCAGGCTTGGAACAGCCAGGGGACGAGCAGTAAGTCCGGGAGCATGCAAGAGCAAAGGGACGCCGCTCCGGAGGAGCCTCGGGTGGCTGAAGATGCATCTCTTCCAGAAGCTGTGGCGAGTGTCACTCCCGAGCCTCCAGAGGAGTATGCCTATCCGGACTACCGTGGGAAAGGCTGCGTGGATGAGAGCGGCTTCGTCTATGCCATCGGGGAGAAGTTTGCGCCAGGCCCCTCTGCCTGCCCCTGCCTTTGCACTGAAGAGGGCCCGCTGTGCATACAGCCCGAGTGCCCCAGGCTCCACCCGCGGTGTGTCCATGTGGACACCACGCAGTGCTGCCCACAGTGCAAGGAGAGGAAGAACTACTGCGAGTTCCGAGGGAAAACCTACCAGACCCTAGAGGAGTTCATGGTAAGGGCTGAAGACAAAAGTCATTTTGTGTGTCCTTCTCTTGTTGAAAGTGGCGTTATGTTCTTCAAGTGCTTTCTCGGAGGGTGTTCTGGGTCTCCCCCCTCCCCTTTTCATTTCTGTGTTAATACTACTTCTGCAGTGCTGTAAAATATTCCCCTTAAACATGACCTTTCTTGCTCTGTGATACTGTAACATTTTTAAATGAGGGGGCTGATCTTTATTAATTCCTTTGGTATTTACAGTAAAAAATGCTACTTGAAAGGGTGCTACTCGGTGGTGATGTGGATTTTATGAAAATTTTCAGCAATACATTTGTTTCCTTATTTAACTGTTAACTGTGAAACTTCTACCTTGCAGGGATCGAGCAAGGTTTTGTGGGCTGACTTCTGTTGCCAGTAATCAGTCTGTGATAACAGTCATTTCTCTTTTCCTTATTAACCATTTAAACTGTGCTGCCAAGGTTGCGTCACATTTGCTTTCTGAGAATGACTGTGGGCCTTCTTTTTAGTAAGAGCATGGTTCGCAATCTGGATTACAGTGATACCTAAACAAAGGACTTGAAAACCTTTCTGTTTAGGGAAGTCCTTTTAGAGTAGGGCCTTTTTAGCATTATTGTACAACTGAAAATGCAACTAACTACAGTGTGCTGAAAAGTTTTGGAGTTGGGGCTGATTTCCTGGTTGCTTACCTTGCCTTTTTTCCTTTAGTATTTTATCGTGGCTGAGATCTGTGAGCAGGCTCTAAGGATTTGATTGCAAATGACTGTTAAGATACAGGGCTGGTCCAAAACCCATTTCTGAACGCAACAGAGATTTTTGAGCTGAATGTGTTGAGGGAAGTACAAAATCCAGTGCAGGGTTCTGGAAGCTTGAGCCCCTCTCAGGATGGAGAAAAAATGTATTTGTGAAGGCCGTAAATGAGTTGCCACCTCTCCCCTCTGTGGTATTTGCATGTTCTTGGAAACTTAACTTTGATTCATAATGTCTTTCCATGTTCTTCAACTCACTGAAAAATAAAGGAGCAGAATTACTCTTTCCAGAATAAATCACAGTGTTTCCCCTTGCTCTCTTCAGGCAGTAATGTGTGGAGCACTGGTGGATTTCAAAGCATGGCAGAAAGCATCGTACCATCCTCCCTTTTTCCATGTCACCCCCAAGGATTGCATTCAGCTTCGGGGTGGCAGATGGACTGTGAGATCCTTCCTTTTCCAGCGAAATTAATTCTGAGGGGTGGCCAAAACAGTGATGCTTCCGCACACGTTCTCTGTAGGTCAGAGTTTTAAAGGCTTCTCCACACTCTTCATTCATTATCTTCTAACGAGTTGCATTTCTTTGTCTTTTTATATAGTGGTGTCATATTAATGGCTGTAAAGCAAGCCTGAAACACCTTATTGTGTTAAGTGTGTGGCGAGAGAATAAAACCTTAGGGCTCCCTGTTACATTTGAGCATGGCTGGCAGCCTTGGTAAAAAGGAAGTGCTGAACAGTGACATTTACAGAAACGTTCTGAAAAGACTTTGGCTTTCAGCTTTCTGTTTTAACCCCATTCAGCCTTCAGCCCTTATGTTGATACCTTCCTGTAATGAAAACATCGGTTCCCTTACCACTTTGTGTTAGCCAGCTTTGGAAACAGGAGTGAGAAGGGATGTTTACTTGGGATGTGCAAGGAAAGTTACCGATGCAGTTTGGCAGTGGAAGTGCAGCCTGTTTATTTTGATGTGTGAGGACCTTGGTTTTCAGTTTTGTTTCAACGTTGGTTCCAATATTGTGAGCACAAAACTGTAAATGCAGCTGTTTGCCCATGCCACTGCAATCAGTGGACATGTCTGGCGACATAAGGTACAGATGTAGTCTGATCGCTGCTGCTCAGTGGAAACAATTGCAAATGCAAGTAATTGCACATGGTTTCAAAGGTCATTTTACAAGTTTAAAGTTGATGGTCTTAGAGAGGTTACTAATATCCTGTCTCTTGATTAAGGTCAGGGAAGGAGTTATAAATGGATAGCAATCTGACTTTTCTCTGTATTTGCACCTACCATTTGTGGCAGAGTACCAGACATCACTGAAGGAAGAAAAAGGTGGCCTCCTAACTTTTAAGTGACTTTATCTGCACAAACACTTACGTATAGATGTGTAAATATGCATGCAAGTTTAGGAGTTCGCTTATATAAAATTCACATATAGCTTGGCATGGCAAAAAATTGCCCTGACCAGAGCCAGTGCTAATTTGGAAGCTGAGTGTGCCAGGGAATGGGAGGTTTGATGCATTTCTTCACAGTCCTTTCTGCAGGCTTTGCTTGTGTGTGTATGCACATGGTTTTTTGTTTTCAAAAAGGACATGGATGTCGACACAAAACACAACACAGGTGTTGGGGAAGGATAAGGTCTCATAAAGCTGTTTCCATCAGCACCAGTGTACTCGCCTGTGAATATTCTGAGGCAGGATGGCAGAGGGATCACAGCATGCATATGAGTGAAACTGGGAGCAAAAGCCTTAGTTGATGAAACGCAATGAGGATAAAATTCTGCACTGGAGCTGGAGATTGCTGAGCACGTGCTCCACTAGATGTTTTCCAGTCTCACAGTAAGATTTGAAAATGCAGGCTGACTTACAAAGTCATAGCCTTATGAGGACCATAAGTTATCTTCAGAAGTGTAATGTTTGAGAAGGACCTCCATTTTTGGAAGTTGTTGCTTTGCATGTCATCTTTAGAATTTCTCTGCTACCAAAAATTGTATTTATTTGTGAATAAGTTACTTGGAAATCTGGAAGTCAACAAACCCAAATGGATTTTGAAACATCTGTGGTATTTTGAAGGCACAGAGAAGTAAAAACAAGGCTGGTATGTTTATTCTTGTCAGCCTAACCCCATTCGTGTTCTCCTGAGTTGTGTAAGTGGCAAGGAAATACTAATAAAAATTCCAGCACAATAGCAAATAAGTTTGGGATTATGATTGATTTTTTTTTAACTTAGATGTTTTCAAGGCTCAAGGAACCAAATGTAGATTGTATATATTTTTTTAATTCAGACTTTTTGTTGGTTTGGTTTTGGTTTCTTTTGTTTTTTTTAATTAAAGTTTGGCACGTGGAAAGGGGGAAGAGAAAGCTCAAATTACTTTGGACCAGAATTTCAATGAGTGCCAATGATTTGTCACTTCTTAATTATGACAATTTACACTAAGTTGCTGGATAAACCTACTATCCTTACTAAGCTACAGTTTTCTTTGTGCCCCACTAGTGGGAAATCTACCTGTTTACACAATGGCATGTTTGCTTTTTTACAACATCTGCAACTCCATTTATACATCTGCTCATAAACTTCCCTTTAAACAATTCTAAAGAAGTTATTTCGTTTGCCATCTGTACTCTATTTTCTACAGGTTTTACGGCTGCCTGGTGAATACATAAGACTTCTGTGCCTCTCGTCTTCCCACAGTTTTTGCATAGGCAGAACTACAAACTACTGCTGCTATAGAGTTAATAGCTTCATCTGTAGACCACAGAGATGTGGTATCATTAGTCTTCAGAGAGAGGTTGATAGGTGGTATTATTTCCAGTCCAGCCTGGTTATGTCAGATGTGCTAAGCTTGAGTGCTGCTGGGCTGCTTGTTTCCCAGACGAACAAGTGGGATGCTCGTTGCATTGGCTGCCACTAGGAACTGCGCTGCAGGGAATGCACCTTTTTTATGAGAGTAGAAGAGAGGAAATGTAGGACCAGTTTTGTCTTTTCATTCTGATTTATTTAGCTGTTGTTACATATACAGACTATCTTATTGTCTCTTTCTCTAGTGATGATTATGTCTCCAAGTATTAAGCTGCCATTGAGATGTGGAAAGAAGTGGCGATTTTGTACAGTTCCTACAGTAAAAAGCAATGCTTTACCATTTAGTCCAAAGATGGAGAGATAAAGGTTGACATTAATATCATTTTAGGAGCCACTGTGGTTCACTTACATGCCTGAAAAGAGCGTTGTAGAAATAAGCACATGGACACCTTCCTTAACTCTGCTACCGTTACTCATATTGGTGGGTTGTACAGATGACAGTACTTATTAAAGGTGTATCACATGTATTCCCCTGAAATCCCATGATTACACAGGAAGGGTGTTCATGGCTGCAGTATCACATTAACAGTATACTCGTTCATGAAAGATGTAGTCTTCATGTGTGTGTGCTGTGTAGGACGCAAATGCGTTATTCTGAATCTTCATTATTAGATAAAGATTAGATCAATTCTGTTTTTCATTCAATAGTATTTTCAGTGCTTCATTAAATGGCTTCTTGTTCTAAGAATTTTAGGCTTCTGTCAAATTTGGAATTCTAGTAAACAACCTACTTAATTAGAATATGTTTAGATTTTACATATGAGAGATTTTAGGAGTAACATCTGTGGGCTGTCTTGTTTCCTGATTATCATCAGATACCCTAGTTATTACATCACTTCTAATAATTGAATTGCACAGCTACTAAACGGTGTCCTGGAAGAGGGAATATGTGTTGTTGTAGTTACTGGTCTTGTTGAACTGTGATGACTGGCAAATTTGCATCGTTTTCAAGTCATGGCAAAAAATGTTAAACCTGATTGAAAGCCTTGTTGAGCCTGATCCTTGGAATTGAGTTCTGGTAGCTTTGATCAAGTAGGATTCCTTAAAAATAATAAAATCGGGAGCTTAGGTTTGCTGATGCTCCAAATTTCACGTGCAGTTCAGGTGATTACCTGGAATACCTGAGCCTCTCGACTGGATCAGAAACCTCCTCAACCACTGATGCTCCAGCTCTGCAAGTGAACGTGGCAGTTTATAAACAATTACAGGACAAAGTTCTTGTCCCAAAGCCTGCAATAAAAATCTGCAGTACTGGGCTGTCAGCCTCCTTGTAGCATTTTATAAACATATGGTGTGGTGTTATCCTTGGTAGAGTGTAAAGCAAAGAGCAAACTGGAAGTGAGTAGCTAGCAAAGGAAGCCTGGAATAAATAATAGTAATAAAAGCAGAAAGCAACAGAGCAAGAGACCCTATTTAGGCTTTCTAAGCAGAGGGGATGGCATGAAAGATATGTGAGTGCATAAGCCAATAACAGCCCTGGCAGGTGGGAAGAGAAGTGGCAAAGCATGGATGAGCATTTAGTTGGAGATGATGCTGTGCAAGCATCAGCATGTTTGAACTTTGAAAGTGAGAAGGATGTGAAAGAGGCAAGCAAGCAGAGAATGGATTTGATGAAAAGATGTGGTGGGCTGCCTAAGGAATAGGGAGAAGAAACAGATGATCTGCAAGTTAGACACCTGGATGATTCTTCACAGAGAATATTTTTTTGTTTGTTTGTTTTTTTATGATTTGAGGTTACTCTGCTTTTATTGGAGAAATGCAACGGGTGGTTGTTTGCATCAACTGGAATCTGGAATGAAAAAGGGTCCTTAAAAAAATGACCTCATCCTTAAGGAAACCAAGAATCTGCACAGATTATTGATTTAGAGGATCACTAATAATAACATTCAGCTGCATTTTCATCCTGCGCTCTGAGCATGGATACCAGTGTGGGTTTTTTTGGAGTACAGCAATGAGATTTACAGTATACCATTTATTGCTCTTTAGCATCCTTGCTTCCCTCTGCCTCCAGCTCCTTGTGTGTGAGGATGTTGGCGATGTAATGTGCAGTGCCTGCTCAGGAGTGCTGAAGAGGACAGCTGCAATTGTACATGTGGCAAATGCAGGCATTTGAAAGTCCATTTTTAACTAATTAGGGCCTTGATGCTGTTTTGTTTGGAATTAATTTCATTGAATTAGGTCATTCAAGTAATTCTCTCATAGTACTCCTATTCTGTAGAGTTCTTCAAAACCAGTAACATTTCAGTAGGTAAAAAAGATGACCTGTATGTTCCTTCACCCCATTCTTTGCATTGCAATTTCTTTTCAGGATGTTACAAGTATTACAGGGATGGTCCAAATACAATTAACCTGTGGGAGATGCCTCAATTCAAAGGATGTTTGTTTCCTGACTTCTCTCTGAAAATTATAATTTTCAATAAAATACAACTTCCTGCTACTAAAAAGCTTTCAAAATGTAAAAATTGCAATAAGGATTTCCATTAAAAGAAGGTTCATATTTCACTTAGCAAAATTTTTCTTCTTTAAATACAGTATTTTTTGCTAAATTACTTTTTGAACCTCTAATAGAATTAAACTGGACTTCATCTAAATTATGAACTTAATTTGCTGGAAGTTCATTAGAAATGTGGTAGGGAAATTTTTGCTTTATTTGTGTTAAAAGTCTAAAGTGTTCTTGTTCCCAGGATCCCTTTGACTTTACCATTTGGTGCAGAGGTTCAGAGCAGAACCTGTGATTTTTTTCTGCTGTGGTTCTGTAATTTTGCAGGAGCCCAGCCTCGCTCTCTGCATTATTCAGACCACAAAAAGCATTTGTTTTAAAGTGGGGAGAAAAAAGAGGTGAAGGAAAGAACAATGTCAATGGGAAGGTAGTTATTGCACACTTCAGGAGGACATTAAGTGAAAGAGTTAAGAGGTGACTGGATTTGTGTTTCAGGTTTCTCCGTGTGAGAAGTGTCGCTGTGAAGCCAGTGGTGAAGTGCTGTGCACTGTCTCAGCTTGTCCCCAGACCGAGTGCGTGGATCCGGTGTATGAGCCCGATCAGTGCTGTCCTATCTGCAAAAATGGTAAGCGACAGCTGCAAAACTAGAAGGGGGCTTCTGTCGGGGAGATCCATGTTGCTATGTTCTGGTTTTGAAAAATAATTCCATTATTTTCCTTTTTCCCCCCAAAATGGAGATGGAGAGGAGTTGTGTGTGGATGGTGTCTTCCTGGTGTGAGGAGTCACATCTTCCCTTGACTGGGATGGACTCGATTATGACCTACAGGGATTTTTGTTGCCCAGGAGACAATTAGGGTGTTAACCCCAGATATTTGTGTGGCTTCTGGATATAAATTTTGCATGAACTCATTGTGGATATGTTTTATATAGGCACACAAAACAAAACTCAGGCTCTTCATGTTATCCACCTTTCAACGTGAGCAGGAAAAGTTACTTTTGTTCTCCCTTCTTATTTGTTCCCATTTCAGAGATTATTCTTTTTTTTTTTTTTTCCTGAGGCAAATCAAATTTACCTTATTGAGCTCATTTAATTTTCATAACTAAATGAATTAAACTCCCAAGTTTAATTGAATATTTTTCATAACTAAATTAGACAGAAAGTCTCTCTACTCCCAACAAGGGCTTGTATTAGATGAAAGTCTTGGTCTATTTAGAGGAAAAAATTACATGACACACTAGCTCATCACTTATAAAGAAGAAATGATAATTTATTAATAGAAATGAAAGCTGCAAAATCTCAAATTAAATTATATTTAAAATGAAAAAAGACATTTAAAAATATTCAGATAATTTGCAGCCATATATTATTTCTCTAGGATAGGTAGGTTCCATTACATTGGCTAAAACAAACTGATTAAAATTGTGGAAAAGCTAGGGGTGGAGAGAGTGTACAGCATATGCTTTCCACAAATTCAACAGTAGATGATAAGGGATAGTTAATTGCATTGGAGGAGTTTCATTTGTATGGGTATAAAAGTAATTGCTTCACATCCCTTAATTGGTTGTTACAACCCTGAAGGAATTTGTTCTTGGCTGTACAGCTTAAGGGCGCTCTGCTTTTGGAGGTGAGGACAGGCTTTTTTTGAGGCATTTAGGGACAGTTCCTGAGAGAGGCTGAATTTGGGAGCTGGTGGTGTGATAGCTAGCCAGTCCAGAGGATCTTTTAGGACTTGTTTGATGGCAAGAGCCTTCCTGACGTGCTCACAGGCTTTTTGTGTGCACCACGCTCTGCTGCAGTTCCCCAGGTCAGAGTGACTCTTGGCGGGCAAAAGCTCTGTTTTCAGTATTGGGGATGGAGTTACAAGCATAATGTGTTAAGTCTATGTAGTCTTTCCTACTGAATTTCTCCAGCGGTGCTAACGCTGTTTGGAGCTGGATTGACTTTTCATAGGTGTATGTTCTCCCACAAGCATCAACGTAATGCACTGCAGTGGCCGTCTCCCAGTGGTGGCTTGCCTTTGGATTAAGGTGGTGCAGCAGTGTGAGGCTTGGCTTGGCTGTTCGCATAGATCCCCTGACACGTTTCCCAGAAATGGGGCCTTTTTAAAAAATTGTACACAAAACATGCCTTAGTTGTGAGGAGGCTGCCCTCTCTCCGGGTGCTAAGGCTGAATTACCAGAGTTCTGCCTGCCAGAAAAGGGTGGTCTCATCCTCAGCATCTGAATCCTCAGTATTACTTGCGTATTCCTTGGGTATAACTACAAGCTGGCATCCCTGACCCAGTTTCAGACCAAGGTGACCAGAGCTGCCTGTTTCCTGTGTCACTTCTCTGCATGTCAGAGAACCAGCAGTGGCTTTCCTTGTTAGCTTTTAGATGTGGAAAAAAGCCATTAACAATAACAACATAACCAAGATAGTTCAGAAGCAGCTCAACTTTTCTGGTTCAGTAGCTTCAGTATAGTATTACAAAGAAATTTCTGAGGAGTGCTCTCCATTTGGGGAGTGCATTTAAAAAAAAATACCAGGCTGTTTGCTTCCAGAGCTTATTTTAAAGCATGGGACACGTGCAGTTTGCAAGTAACTTCACCAAATTGCTGAATGTTTTTAATTGGATTGGAGCAAAAACCTACTGAGCAGGAAAACCTAGTCTGCCTCATCCACTTATTTTCAAGCCTACTGGAACAAATGTGCTGTGAATGTGAGTTGGGGAAACAATCATCGTGTTGTGCTTCAGGGTTGATGGTTGCAGCAATGACATCAATGACATCGTGTTAGTGACCCAAAAGAGCTTGGGTGATGTACACGGAGCCTAGCTGCATAACCTGAGTGGTGGGAAGGGTGGAGCTGTCAAAAGCGTACAAGTGAGGTGACTGCTGTCAGGATCGGCATCCCAACCTTGGTAGAGCAAGAAGGGGTGTGAGGTGAAGTTTGAGTTCTCTACATCTACTAACAATTGTGTGTTAAAAATGCACACGATCCAACTCGTGATTTCCCTCCCTTTCCTGGCACTTCATAACATATAACACTTTCCTAACTGGCCTGGCCTGCAGATTGCTGGCAGTGAACCAACAGAGCGAGAACTAAGCAACTACATCTGTCACTGGTAAGACCACATACAAATGCCTGATTAAGAATTATGGAGGAGATCTAGTGAAAGCCTGCCATTATTAGAAATGAATGAATTCAGTCTCTTGGCAGGTGTGACACACTGTGCATTACCCCTTGTGGGAAGGAGGGGGTGGATAGGTAACTGGACGTCAGACCTCCACAACTGCGCGCGTGTGTAGGTATAGACTTACTTTGAACATAAGTAGCGAATGGAGAACTTGCAGAACAAAGAACAGTCTTACGTGTAGGATTTAATAATCTTCTGTATCACATCCCAACTTTGAAGAAGGAGCCTACATACTTCCATAGCTGAAGATGTTATTTTCTTCTTTATGGGAAGAGACAGGGACTACTTTAAAGAAGTATCTGCTCTGAGAAGTAGTCTATAGAAGGGGTAAAAGGTGACACCTCACTGAGAAAATCTTGGGGTGAGGGGCAATTTCCTGCTTTTTATGTCTTGAGTCACTACAGCTAAGGAGCTGCTTTGTGTTTGTCTTATATACATGCCCTGCAAGGAAGCAGGGTGGGGACAGAGGGGAAGGGAAGAGAGGCTTTCTTGTTGTGTGGGCTGACATGATGAGCTTCATGCCTTTGGTAACCAACAGCAGCAGCAACAAGAAAAAACATCCAGAAAGTTAAATATGACTTCAGAGAATTGCATTCAGTAACAGGTGCCCAGTTCAGATCTCCATCCTGCTTTATAGTACTAGCAACGTAGTTACTTCTGTGGAAGCCGTCCCTGTTCACAGCGATGTCGGTAAGGTCAGAATCGGGTACAGGTGTTTCTACAGTTCGTATGGAGTGAAGGGTAAAGGTACTAGGCATACAACTCCCTTTCCATTAGGAAAAGGCTGGGCACTTGTCACTGATTCATTTGGGGCAGTGGGAGGGGGTGGGGGGTAATACTGAAAGTGAATTATCTTGCTAGATGAAATTACCTCGCTTGTCTGTTCAACTTCTATTTCCAGTATTGGAGCTCTAATAGGCGTACACAGCTGAATCTTGCTTTACCTGAAGCGTGCAGCCGCGGAGCAGTTGATGGAGTTAAGGGTGGCCCTGCTCCTGCTGGTGTCTTTGCAGAAGGGTGAGATTAAACCCGCAGCCCACATGGAGCCTGGAGGGGGAGGCGTGGTTGCTAGACCAGAATGCATTTTATTCTAAGGTCCCCAAGAGATTTTTATTTCAGTATGCGGCTGAAAGATTGTCCCAGATAAGATGAAGCTGATCCTGGTGCCTTCCTAGCATTGATCTATATGTGCGTCAGTGTTGTTTCTCTGTCTGCAGCAGGGAGAGCCAAGCTTCTCCTGTTGGCGAAGGCTTGTAGCTGGCACAGTTGAAAACACAAGTGCTGATGCTCACGGGGTCACCTGTGTTCTTAGGGCTGTAATGTCCACAGGAGGTGTCTTGTCTGTTCTCACTGGCAGCGCAACAGGGAGACTTTACTCTGGATTCAGTCATCTCAGGTGCCTTAGGTGGGATGAGTCAGGACCTCATTTCATATACAGGTTCATAGTTATGGTCGAAATAGTTGCTGCTAGTAAGGTGCATGTCTAACGTGATGGGGCCAGAGAGGGTAAATGGTGATGGTTTTGTATACCCGTACTGTGAGGTTGACTCACTGAAACTTGCTTTAGCACCTTTATGTACAATTACAATGTTTAGGCATGACGTGACTTGAGAGTGCCTCTGAATGGCAAGTGGGGACCTCCATCTGTGCAAAGGAGCTCTTAAGGGGAGCAAAAACCTGATAAAGGCTGGCAGAGCTGCCATCCCCTTTTGTGACTGTTTGTACAATGGGACTTTGTCTCACCGCGGGACTCAAATCTATTAAAAAATGGTGCTGGTCAAGGCAGTAGTGTAGCCCCTGTGAGCTGTCGTCCCTCTAAAATCCAGGTGGAGAGGGGGACCTGTCCAGCCAGAACAAGGCTGAGGATGTTTATTCTGGGCAGATAAAGGGAAGCTGCACCTTGGCAGCTCTCACATGAGCTGGCTGTTTGCTCTTCCCTGCAGCTCCAGCTTTGCTCAAGCACCATGGAGAATCTGACCTGTAAAATTTAATGTCCTTCTGCAGTGTGTTTAAATAAAATATGACATACCCTCGACCGTATATGCCTCAATCTCAGCAATGAAAAAAGTATAATAATGCTGTCCAGGTAGAGGTCAAGGTGGGACTGTTGCAAACATCAGGAATTTAATTGCTGTGAAATTTAAATAAACAGTGCCTTTGATTGTCCTTTCTTCCTCTTTCTGTTTTCATTTTAAATACCTCTTTCAGTCATGCTTTGGAAGCTAATTTATATATAGCAAAGACGACCCAGAAGTTTTAAAGCCTGAGAGTGGCTTTTCAGTCTACGTTAAGGAAGGGATCAAATGAGGTGGTCATGGTGGTCTCTTCTAGATGTAAAATATAGGAATCATAAAATGATTGTCAAGTCTATTTTTTAAGATTGAAACAGTATTTCAGTTACAAAAAAAAAGGAATTTACATTAAAAAGCAATAACCTAATGAACAAGAAATCAATTCAAACTAATCCCAGTTCCACCCATACTGTATGCCCCAATGTGACTTGTTCCCTTCTGATGTGTTTAGTTCAGGTATTTGGATGCCTGTGCATGCAGGGTAATATTTGTTCCATGTTTCTGTGTGCATGAGTTGCTTAGCAAAAACTTCTGCATAGACTTCCTGCTTTAATAGGCTGTATTTCACAAAATGATTTATAATACAGGACTGTTAACCAGGAAATATTAATGTTTCGGGGGAAAAATACCATTAAAGTTGCATGAACAGCTGTATGTGATTAAAGTTGCCTACTGAATATGCAGGTAGGTTGAAAATAGCAGATGTTTTGGCATCTAGTTATTGAAAACAAAGAAATATCAGACTTGCTTCTTTTTGGCTGCATTGAGCATTTAAAGTGGCTTCCAAATCTGGTAGGTGAAGTTGGTAAACTAGTAGCAGTAGTTTTTGCTGTTGGTTTCTGCTGTTGATAAAGTTGAGAGGAAATTCAGTCTATGTTGTCTTAATTCAGGGAGTTCCTTTAACCCCAATTTCATCTCTCCACTCACCTCTCATTTTCTCTCCCTACTCCGGGAAAGTTGGTGGATACACAAGCTACATGTGTGGCATGGTTTAAGCCCAGCCAGCAACAAAGCATCATGCAGCCACTCGCTCAATCCTCCCCCCCCCGGCCACAGTGGGATGAGGAGGAAATATAAAGAAATGCTTGTGGGTTGAGACAAGGGCAGGGAAGGATCACTCCCCACTCATAGTCACGGCCAAGAGACAGGCTCAACTTGGGGAAGGAACACAATCAATTTAATTTACTACAAATGAAATAAAAACAAGGATAATGAGAAGTAAAACCACATGTTAAAACACCCCCACACCTCCCTTCTTCCTGGGCACAGCTTCACTCCCAGATTCTCCATCTACCCCCCCCCCCCCCCACCAGCACAGGGGGACTGGGAATGGGGTTGTGTTCAGTTCATCACACCTTGTCTCTGCTGCTCCTTCCTCCTCAGGGGGACACTCCTCACTCGTCCCCTGCTCCACCGTGGGGTCCCTCCCACAGGAGACAGTCCTTCAAATTCTCCAACATGGGTCCTTTCCGCGGGCCGGTCTTCAGTCACGCACTGCTCCAGCGCGGGCTTTACCACAGAGTCATGGCCATCCTGGGGGGCCCCCACTCCCCTCCGTGGGCTGGGGGACACAGCCTGCCGCCTCCCCATGGGCTGCAGGGGCATCCCCCCCTCCTCCTTCACTGCCCTCAGCACCCACAGAGGGGTTCCTCTCACACCCCACTCACTGGTGGTTCCCCTTCTCAAATCTGTTCTCCCACAGGTGTTACCACTCTCACTGATGGGCTCGGCCTGGGCCAGCGGTGGGTCCCACCTGGAGCCGGGGAAGCTTCTAGAAGCTCCTCACAGGGGCCAGCCCTGTGGCCCCTACTGCGCTACCAAAACCCTGTCACAGAAACCCAAACCAGTATGCTTCCTGTGCAGAAATCACAGAATTTTCTTCTTGTGCCAGTTTTTCCACTTAGATCAGAACCTGTTTAAATATGCACAGATTACCACTGCAAACTGGGCTGAGCAAAAACTTGTGCCAAAACCACATAGGCCTTGTTGTTTCCAGTGCACATACATGTGCATGCATGCACACGTGTATGGGATCCAATGTTGACCTGGTATTTTCATGTTGAGCTGGCCAAGTAGTGGTAGGTGTTGTTATTTCCTCTAAGGGTATTTATTTAATGTACAAGTTATGTTGACTTCCAGGGTATATGATTTTTTCTCTGAGTGATAGAAAGCTGTCAGAGGATGAGAAGGATCTGTCTGAAGACATGGCAAAAGTATCCAGTTATGCTGAGCCTAAATTGGTTATCAGGACAAATCTATTTTTATAGTGTATATGTATTTATTGCATATATATATTGTTTGTATATATATTTTTTTTTTTTCACCAAGAAGCCAAAATGTTTTCAGTTGGGAGTTCTGCTGTCAAAAGGCGGCAGTGTCAGTGAGTGTATAGCATCCTGTCATTTTGTGCAGACACATGAGGACAATCAGAATTTGTACTAGTGTTTGGTATTTAAAGTGGCACTGTGTACTTAAGTAAGAGGATGTGGAAGAGCCTATTAAAATACAAAAGCAGTGTATCCTGTAAGCTTTTCAGAACTCACTTGGCAATATTTTCTTATTACAGGCTGCTACAGTGGCCTCAGAAGCATTTCTTCAGCAGTCAGTTTTTCTCCTCTTACCTGATGCTGCAGACTTAACTCATACATCACAGCTAAATTCTGCTGTATCAGTCACTTTCATGGCAACTGCTTGCAGGGTGTGTCACTTTCCTGTGGGTTGAAGCAAAAGTTGATTATGATGTGCCCCAAACAGTTGTTTATTAGTGATGGTCCCATGTGAGTGTGGGAAACAAGCTGCTAGCTCCCCATGGTGGAGTCAGAACTTCAGTGTGTCGTGGCTCCTGGGTTCTTAAAAAGATATTTTGCTTCAGCTCCAGGAGCAGAAAGATGAAAATGCTCTCTGTGCTGATAGAAAAAAAGAAACACTGAAATCCTTGGATGGGGAGGGGAAGAATAACTTTTCTGGCAACTTTCATGTATTTAAAAAAAAGAGAGGTCTGATGTACCTTGTGGTGCTCACCATCGCAGTTTTATATATTTGCCATCCTGTGTAGTCCTGGATGCTGGTTCTGGTTCAGACAAGAAAGTGCCTTTGTGCTAATATCCACCAGTATGGGAGTAAACAGCGTGCTATTCCTTGATTTGTCGTCCCTGACAGCTTCTCTTTTACATAGAAATGCATTTGCTTGTTTTCTAGTGAAACAGCTGATCCATGCTCCTCAAAATGAAGTCATTAGTTGCTTTGGGGTTTTGTTTGTTTGTTTTGTTTTTTAAGTTCTTCATAAAAGAATTTTCTGAGTTTGTATTGCAATTTTATTTACACACATATATGGAGGTAGGTAAGGTGTTCAAAAAAAAGCAGCCAGTCCAGGAGCTCACATTGCGCCCCCTTCCTCCTCCACACGCTGCCCCCAGCGTTCGTTCTTTGCTGTTCAAAGCAAGTTCAGAAAACTGACATTAAGGGGGGTGAAGTTTTTCCTACATCCAGTCTTGTTCTTTATGCTGTTTATTAGATAAAGTATTCCCAGTGTTAGTTTTGCTCCCCTGTTCTGTTCTTGGATATCTATTTTAATTTTGTATGTGTCACTAATTGAAATTGTGGCAAAGATTTGGGGGGGGGCGTGTGCAATTCCAGGATCTGAAATACTTGTGTACATCTTGCTGTATGCTATATCCTTGGAATAATATTCCCTATCAGTAGAACACTATACTATTTGATTAAATTATGAGCTCTTAGATTCTGAAATCCTGTCTTGCTCCAGGTAGAGTTACCATAGGTTAATGCATTACCCAATGTTAGCTGAGCCACTGTTACTGTCCACGTGAGCTCTCAGTTGTATTCTTTGCAGATAATCCTGTTTGTAACAAACTATTTACTAGCTAGGTGCTACAGCATTACAGTAATAGGACTACAGGGCTGATTAGTATTTTGCAGTGTGATTAAAAGGAGCAGTGAAGAAAGATATGTATCTTGTGTGTTTTGCTCTATATTCTCTTGGCTTTTTTCATTGCTATTTCATTATGTTAAATGAGGCATCCAAGAGTTTGCTTGGCTTTGAGGGGAGGTGGAGGCTTACATTCAGTTGTTGTGGTATGTTACTATATTGGCAGTGCATCCCTCTGATAAATGATATATTCAAACTCTCCTTTCATGTCTTAAGTGCAGTGTAATTTTCTCTGCTTGTTTTTCACAGGAAGTTAAGGTTTAGGCATTAAGGAAGATGTGAGTTGATCCAGATGACTTACTGATTGATGGAAGCAGGGAACTGGCTGATTTCATTAAACTTAATTTCTTAACACTTTGCTCTTTTGTGGTTTGTGCTTTGCAACCGCGATGCCCTTTCCACACAGTGCCAGATTGCTAATGCAAGGTCTGCCTTAACTTGTAACTCCTCAGTGTCTGGGATATGTCTTAGGTCTTACATGAGCATGACAGCAATCTCAGAAGTTTTCTTCCAGTCCTGTTTGAACTGTATTTGTAAATGAAGTACAGATCTGATGGAAGAACAGGAAAATCTGTTTCCTTTCCTGGCATCGATTTGACCAGGGGCTAACTTGTACACCTCTGCCTGTGTTTGGAAAAAGGTTCTGAGGGAAGAGGAGCGACAGGTTCTTACGGGAGAGGCTAAAAGCCTCTGATATTTTTGATTAATATTTGTAAAACTGCAGTGCTTGTTCTTCTTGTCACTCTAAGTAGCGCCTTACTGTTTCAAACTACTGCACTGGGGAACTCCCCTACGCTGTGTGCTGTGAGAGTCCTGAATTAAGTCCCTGACGATTATCTTTGCCCAGCAGGTCAGACATCTTTATCAGCAGGATTCTCAAGTGCTTTCCTAATTTAAAACCTTGATCTTTAAGTTGGAAGCAGCTTTTATGTCGTGAACGTTTGGATTGCTTCCATGGGTGTAATTATCCATGCGGTTTTGCTTCCTTGAGCATGTCCAGCTGTATAGCTGTGATTAAAAAAAAAAAAGAAAATAACAGTTTTTAAGTAATCCCTTACCTTCACCAGCACACCAGCACCATTACCATAATGATTAGCATTCCAAAGCTGACTGGCAACCAAAAAACTTTGATTGCTGTTTTCATTTAGGAAAACCCTCTAATGTTTTGTTTGGTTTTGGTTTGGTTTTTTTTTCTGCCTACACTGGTGCTAGTTAAATTTTCATTAGAGGAGTGACTTCCTACTGGAAGACGTCACTTTCTTCTAAATGCCCCATTCTTTTGCTGAGTCTTCAGCTCTGTTTGCTTGTTTCTGTGCCTGTAGCTCTTGGATGGGGGGCCTATTAAAAAGTTGCATGCATAAATCCAACTTACTTTACAGTCTTGTAGATCATGAGTGTTTTTCTCCTGCATCATTTCTTCTCATGTTGCAACACATTGCTATTGCACGCTGGTTACTGATCATCTTTCTCTGAAGTACTTGCAAGCAGCAAGTCACACATTGTTTATCACCAGTGGAAAAGATGAGTGTATCTTCACTGCATGCTCACCCAATATGTGATTTAATTTTTTTTCTTTTCCAATGGAATTGATAAGATGGAGCAGTAGCGAGAAGAAGTGAACAAACAATGCATTGTAACAGGACTCAGAATACTATTTGGTGAATAGCATTGAATAAAGAAGATCTATATCCAAGCAGTTGCTTTGGCGCTTCTTGTGTTTGAAATACTTGCTCGCAATGTTATCTCCTTTCTCGGAGGTAGTTTCACAAGAGTGTGGTGTTAATTGCTTTTCCCAGAAAAAGTAAAGGTATTACTTCTTACGCTCCAAAATAGTTCTTATTCCTTTCTGATAGTATGATCTCAAACCCTCTGGAACATTTTGAATTCAAAAGAAAATCACTGGTTAAGCTGGACAATTTTGAGGGAGATATGCAGTTAGTGAGTCCTATTAAAGATAGAAGAGAAAGGAGTAGTGACTGTTAATGATATCTTAGGAAGCCAAGTAACAAGACTGCACAATGGTAAATGAAATTCAGCAAAACCATATGTCAGGTAGTGAAAGAAATTGCTTGGATGTTTTGATGACCATTTGTTAAGATTTCTGCCAAGTGGTTTTAGTTAAATATCAATGTGAAATGCTGTGTGTAAACATCTGTCAGGCTTCATTAAGAAGGGCTTGCATTTATTAGAAGTATGCTATTATATAAAGACTGGTTCCTCCCACCTGATTTGTGTAATCTTCCATGTTTGCTGAACACTCAGCAAGAAGAGGTTGCAGAAGTACAGAGAAGAGCAGCAAGAAAGCTGAATATTCCCCTGTGAGAATAGATGAGGTCTCTAGTAGTGATAGCATGTGAATTAAAAATCATGTGATAAAGTGTGGTACTGGGGGAGAGGGATAGTACCAGTGAAAATCTTCCCTGTGCTGACAATAGTCAAGGGAGAAGCAAGAAAATCAAAAGGCATTGTACATAATAAGGTATTCAATCCACTGTGTAATTAACCCTTGAACACACTGCAGAAGATACTGCTGATAGACAGTTTCCTAGGATTAAAATAAAGATCTTATCTTTGATAGGAGAAATAAAATACCTTAACCTAGCTATGGTAAAACTGTTTGGGGTGACATGCTGTAGAGCCTAGTAGAAACCTGCTTATAGGAGTTTATTTTCACATGAGCAGAAATGTAATATTATGGTTTTCTACTGTCCACATATTAAAATTTCCTTTTTGAGCTGCCTTTTTTTAATGCACTTTGCAGAAAAATGGTTAGGCTACCTTGACTTTAGCCCAGCCAAACCCATGCTGGAAGTACATGTACCTTCTTGTTAAGGCAAGAAGACAGACCCAATTAAGAAATCTTTAAAACAGTAGCAATCATTTTCCCACACAGCCATTGCACAGTCATTGTGGTTTATGCTGGGACACAATAGCACATTACTCGGTACATGCAGATGATGGAGAAGAAACCTAATGAAGATGCCTTTTGGCATGGTCTGCTTTCAGCTACTCTATCAAGCTTTATTTAAATGACCTAAACGTAGGTCACCCATAAATTGCTTATGTAATAGCTATCCATACAGTCTAAGACTTCTGAGATTGGTCAAAGGACTCTCTGTAGTTAATAGTTCATGTGAGTTTAATACAATCTACTGAAGGGCTAATTGAAAAAAAAAAGCAAGCCCAGAAGCAAATAAATTACAGCAGTTTATGGAGTTATTTGTTATGTCAATGTGATAGAGAATGTGCCACCCCACAATGGAAAGCTAATTATTTTCCTGCCATGGCAGCTTGCTAACCTGATATATTGCTAATGAAAGGATTAGATGGAGGTTTGGCAGCCACTAATATGAGCAAATGATTGTTTTTAAGACCAGTTCATGCTGATGCTGAGGTCCAAGCCACGTAATGATTATGACAACTTAGAGGCAATTCTGCATCTATTATTTAGTGTATCCCTCTCTCTTTTTCCATAGACATTTAAATCTAATTATACATGTACATCCCTAAGCACTCATATATACAGCTGGAATACGTGAGGAAGTCTCATTAGCTAGTTTGTAGCCCCAAAATTAAATCTGCAGGTTGGGTTTTGATTTCAGTGTGTTTAAATATGGTATGTTTTCCTTCTTCCATGGCTGTTGTGTTTTGTTGTGATTAGGTAAGCTGCTAAAACATGGAAGAATTGTCAGGTCCAAGTACTGGGGGAAGTGAGGTCCAGGTGTGTTGCCAAAGGCTGCCTGGCTTGCTGGCAAGCAGGCTTTCATTGAGTGTACTGTTATATGCCTGTGGTGCTGAAAAATAACCACTTCCTTGATTTTTCTTGCTGGCAGCTCATTTAGCAGAGAAGTTTTATCCATTACACAGTTTTCGTTATGAGCAGGTGATGTATTTGTCAGTATGAGAGGACTTCTTAATTTCACATCAGTCCAGGTTTAATCATCAGTCTTCTTAGTTTAGTTTGTTGACAGCTGTTTCTTTCCAGTCAAAATGACTGGAGAGTCAAGTCAATTATCTTGAAATACATGGGTTTGTATTTGTGCCTAGGTATGACCGATTAGGCTTTGGCTCTGAGGTCTGTTGTGGTGCACGCTCCCTCAGGGCCCTGGTGCTCTCTGCCTGGCTGTGCTGCTGTCTGTGCAGTCACTTGGCTGTGGCTGTGCACCAGAAGATGCTTCCATGAAAATCCCTGTGGTATCAGCTAAGTGGAGGAGCAGTCTGGAAACCTTTACAGTACTTGAAGCAAGTTCTGGGGAGGGCAGGAGAAGTTTTCTGGACTCTGGTTTTGAGGACTGCTACCAGAGACAAATACTCGGGATGGAGAATTGACAGAAAGGGAAAATCTTTCCTGACACAAGTCATGTTAGCATAAATGAAATACACAGATTACAACACTGGGACAATGCAGAAGGGAACTTTGTAGATTCAGATGACATAAAACCCACTCATATTTACCCCAGTCTGGGATCAGCTCCAAAGGTGGTTCTCACCCTTTGACGTCCAGCTGGCAGATTTCTAGCCTCCTGCCTAAGCATGTTCTTTATACGTGTGTATATACACATATGTATGTATACATATGCTATAGGGGTCATCAGACACCGTGCTTAGTGAAGGCACTTCCCACTTTTGAAGCTGCCTTTTGAAACGCTTCCCTGCAGTGGGCCGTGGTCATCACCCTCTTACTTCACCTCCCAGACATTGGGGACAAACTTTTTAATAGGGCCTGTTGCAGTAGGACAAAAGGTAATGGTTTTAAACTAAAAGAGAGTAGATTTAGACTAGCTATAGGGAAGAAATTTTTTACAGTGAGGGTGGTGAAACACTGGAACAGGTTGCCTAAGAGAAGTTGTCGATGCGCCATCGTTGGTAGTGTTCAAGATCAGGTTGGACAGGGCTCTGAACAAGCAGATCTAGTTGAAGATGGCCCTGCTTATTGCAGGGGGGTTGGACTAGCTTTAAAGCTTTAAAGGACCATCCTTTCCAACCCAAACTACTCTATGATTCTACATGCAAAGACAGTAAGGTAGGCTGTGTACTGGAGTGGCAGCTGTAGTTTTCTTGCCGCTTTCTTGAGACAAGGTGGTTGGCAACTTGCTGTAACATGCTCATCCTTCCATCTGGACTATATTGCAATGGATGCACAGGTGAAATGCCTGCTCCCATGGGTGCACAGACCATTACACCCAAGTTTTGCAGAGAAAGTTGCAGGAGTACTGTACCGAGAGCTGCAAGGCTACTTTTGCTACAGAGCATTAGAGGAGAAGAGATGAAAAATGACATTTTGGCTGGCTGCCTGAAGGTGTGGGCAGTTGTCATGTCATTAGTTGTGGCTACCTTATGCTGTAATATGTTTGTTACAGTTATGAGGCTCAAAATCTAGTGTTTGTATTTCATTTTTGTTGCCTTTTCCTCTTTTTAGTGAAGTGAACACAGAGGTTTGGATTTGATCATAAAATTTCTACAGTCCGTGGTGCATCACCCATAATTCACCCGTGACTGTAACTAATACACACAAGCTGGAGGTCCCTCCTTGGCTGCATGCTCCTTGCAGTGGGGGCAGCTATGGATTGGAGATGCAAGAGCAAGCTCCGTACATAATTAGAGTGGCCTGAAGATGCGTTCCCAACGGGGCAGTCCCATAAAAAGGTAAATTCCCACGTATTGTCACTAGAGGTCAGTGTTAAAGTATTTTAAGGTCAAATCTTACCATGTAGTGGATTGTCTGTAGACTCAGGCTGTGGGTGGTTGTGGCACAGATGGGACTTGCACGAAATGAGTAAACTACTGAGCTTAAATAGTTGTGTTGAGTCATTTCATAAATTCTTGTAACCCCTCTTGATGGAGTGACTGCTGATTTACCTCCAGATAAATGACAAGATGATTTGATCTGTTGTCTTTTGTGTTCCCTCCTTGCCTGCTTTATAATTAAAAATCTGTGTTCCTTTTCTGGGTTGGTTCATTAGCAGAGTTCCAACTGAATAGCTGTTAAAATAATTTTCAGCAGGGGGGTGGGAGCATAAGTTAGATACGCAGATACTGTTATGATTCTGTTGTGATTCGCTCATTTTTGCATATCAGCAGCTGGATATATAGGAGGTGGTGTCCATGCATATGAGCGCATCTTGTGTGGAGTCAGAGACATTAAACTTCCTCACCAAAGCCCTGCCTCTAACTTTGGCATAGATCACTTCAGTCACATTTGAATATCCCAGCCAAAGAAGAACTGTATGTGAAAGGCAGATCTTCCTGCAGGTTGAATTTGAGTATTTAGTTATTTTGATTTTTGGAATATGTGTGTTTTGTTAAAATAAGGACTAGCTTTTGATGCCAAATTTTTCCTTGGGGAAATAATGTATATAGATGTAAGTCTCAAAAAGCAAGATGGATCCGTTCATGCAAGAATGTCTGGTGCATGGCCAAATGGACCTACATGTCTGTGTTGGGGTATGTAATGTGTTTGTAGTCTGTGCTCATAGAAATCTTCTGGATAAACTAAATTTTTGCCTGCCTGAGAATGCTGGGACACGGGGGTACAGGAAAAGACACTGCCAGTCTCTGTGGCTCACTGAGCCAGCCCTAACCTCCATGGGAGTGATGGGACTCTTGAGGAGTTGCTGTTATCTTCTGCCTGTGAACTTCCAGAGTTGCTTGTCTTTGGGGTTGCGGTGTGCGCCTTGTTCATAGCAGATTGCACTTAGCAATAATTGGCACTGTGTCTAATCCTTTCTGGTTTAGGGCATATTGGCATGGAAATAATTATATGACATGGCAATGCCTGGAAAATAACAGAGTAGCCTTGTTCGTGTGAATGTGATTATTCATCAATACGGGTTTGAACATTGTGGTACACATCGAGGAAGGAAAAATAGACTTTATGGGGAAAGGAACAAAATCTGCCTGATTTCAGGGAGAGCATGGTGTCTCATGTGGCCTTTGTAACTCTAAAATAATGAACTTATTTTCAAACATAAGATTATTTGATTAGATTTACCTTTATATTCCCAGACAAAATAGTGTTACTTAAATGGTTGTCATGCCTTCCATTTATGGAAGGTGAAATGACATTTGCATTTTGTGCTGTCTCAAAGCCTTAACTTACCCAAAATTGTTTTAGTGTGACAAACCAGCTTGAGTGATAATTAAAGAAAGAATAGCTTAGCATAAATGCATATATATATGCTTTCATCATTTTGATAGAAAGACAGCTGAGTAGTTCCCAGCAGTGAACTCTCAGTGCCTGTTTTCCATAAAGAAAATTCAAGAAATACTTAAGAATACCGAAACCCCAATGATTTCAGCCCTCATGAGATGCACCCACAGGAGTACCAAGCTGCTGGATGAGTCAGTATAGATGGGTTTCCATGGATTGTTTGGGAGTTTGATAACATGACACGGATTTATTCAGTCAACCTCCATTTCTGGAGTATTTTTATTAGGAAGGTCAGTGATCTGTCTGAGCCTAATTATCCCATCTGGCAAGTGCGCTTGAGGCACACAAGTTTCCTGCAGTTCATGTGCATAAAGAAATGATGTGCTTAGCATGTTATTTGTTCGGCTCTGACTCCTCAGCTGAACCAAAAGGTATCTGCTGGCAGCTGCATTGCTTATAGTAGCCTTAGGTGTGGCTCTGGGAAAGGACTTGGGTTTGCATCTCCAACTTTATGGGGAGAGCTTCCTCTGCTGCTCTGCTATGGGGACTCTCGTTTTCATCCTGTTTTTTTTAACTCACTCTTTTAATGGTCTCAGAGGACAGTTAAAAGTTGTGTGTTGGTTCAGAGCTTCTTTTCAATTCTTCAGAAGTTTCTTTCATTCTTCTGGTACCGCTGAAACGTTAGGTGGACTTTTCAGAAAAACCTCCAGGTCTTCAAGTTGCAGCATCATAATGCTAGCATTCTCTATTTTAAGTCTTTATACAGACCTCCACGAGCACAGGATGTAGCCAGCCCAACCATCTCCAATGCAGTTCAGCCACATGATACCTCTGTAACGCATAGAAGTAGTGTTGGAGAAGAACACTTGTGGAGCAACTACCATGTCCATGGTCATGCACACACAAGACATGGACGAAAAAGGAAATGAACATGTTAACTCTTGGGCTATATGTTAGCATACAAACTGCTAAAACCCTCCATTCTTTCCTAGGGCATGCATTCAAAATGCCAGCCAAAATTAATATCTATTACAGACAGTCAGTATATTTAAACTTTTACCAAGACTATGTGCAAAACTGAAATCTTCAGAGACATTATTAATGAAGCTGCTCGGTCATATGCAATAATATAGGTATATATTTTAAGACACCAATTTCCATGCTTTGTAATCCCATTTCAGCTCTGAAAAGAATGAAATATAATGCTTGCTGGAAAATCTTTTAGATAAATCTATGAATTCAGTCAGAGCTGTATATCCTTTATCTGCTGCTAAGCTCTTTCATTAGTGGCTCTTGACAAAACAGTGCTATGTAAAAGGTGACAGTCAAACTGATAAAAATCCAATTTTCTTTGTTTAACCAGAAACAGGTGTGCAGTCTATGTATTTTCTCTATGAGCTTTGAGACTGCTGACGGGATTGAGATAGGTCTGTAGCTATCAGGTTTGCAGCTTGAATTCTGTCACTGGCCGTTTTCCCACTAGTATGAACTCTACTTATTAGCAGAGGCACAGAGCAAAGCCGTGCCAAGCTGTGATAAAGATTATATGCACTAGAGCGATAAAAGAAAACAAAATATTATTGTATCCCAGGAACGTGCTGATATATAGAGGTTTTGAAAAACTGTAATAAGGGAGGGAAAACTCAAAGGAAAAGCTTGCTTCCCCCCCCCCCCAAATAATTTCATAAATGAGTAAAACAGAGTGTGCTAGCCCTTGTTATGTCTGTGTTTGTAAACATGCAGACTTGTAGAGAGAGTAAACCCATCTCTTCTGGTGCTGCAGTGAAAATGTGGGTGCTTTTTCTAGTATAATCATTGAAATGTTGAATGTTTCAACAAAAAGCTTATCATTCCTATGTTTGGAAGATAACTCAGGAAAAGTCTGGGATACCTTGGCTGTATGGAACAAGGTAACATTGTTTACTTTCCTGATAAATGTGTTTTGGTACACTGGTCCAGTAAGCAATTATAATTGCTTGAAGCAATTATAATTGCAGATATTTCTTGATCATCTAAGCTGATCTTTAATTCTGCCAACTTAGTTCAAATAGTGCTTAAGTGATTTAAAGAAAGGAGATGGAAGGCGTGGGAATGAGTTAAAAATGAGAGAGAAGAATGAAGAGGAAGAAAGGGTGGACGAGGAGTCAAGGAAGATGGGAGAGGGAGAACTAGGCTATGGCACGCTGAAGGAAAAAGGTTGTGTACCCATAGTGAGGTAGGCAAGAGGTGCTCCTACTTGCAGTCTGATGTCTGTTCTTGTTATCTGTGTTTGGGGGAGAAGAATACACCCGGCCGCAGGGTCAAGTCCAAATGTTTGCAAGTGAAGAATTAGGGAGTGTGAGGCATTGAAAGCAGAGCCGTGGTGGCCGTATATTCTGCACAGACTCTGCATCTGCTTGGCTGGCTATAGCCCTGCAAGGCAGACAGGAGCAAACTGCATGGTGCATGCGTCTCTGCCTTCCCTGAATCTCTCCTGCAGTACTGCAAGCACCAGATTTATTTCATTGTTTTAATCATCCTCAACAAAGTCATCCATCAGTGTCTTTAAAACTTTCCTCCTAGGGTAGGAGCTAAGCAGCCATTTTATTGATGAGCTTATTGAGATTTTATATGCGTCTGACAGTGGCTTTCATCACGGCACAGTTCTGTTGCTTTGGCAGGAGAATTTTATCTAAAATGTATGAAACAAAGGGGGGGGGCTTGGCGCAGTTAAATATTTTAAAAAAAAGGGAAGTTGGTGGTAGAGATCTGTAGTCCGTAGAGGCACTGGGGTATTCAATGAATAGAACTATTAGCTTGAAAATTCACAGGGTTTTTTTGGTTGTGTGTTTTTGGGTTTTTTGAAGTAGTTATTGCCTTTAGTCATAATAGATTTTTCATGACCTTGGAACTAATTGTAAGCAGCAGAGGAACTTAAGGAAAGATTGAATGATTTCACTTCTAAGTTGTTTTTCCTGGGTAAACAGACATGATGTTTTTCATTGGTGGCAAAAGGTTTCAGTGCTGCAGGTTGTAAAGATACCATTTTGTCTTTTGCAAGCACAAAAATCACAGGGAAATTGGTTCGGCTTTTATTTTAAGGCGAGTGGAGGAAAGAGGAGAAGCTGTAAGATGCAGCCCTATATGTAAAGTATCCTCTGAGTTCAACATCACACAGACGTTCTGTGTGATGTACTTTATGGACTCACAGATTTTCAGTGTCTAGGGCAAGCATCCTGAGTGTGAGAAACTCAGGGAACGGGGACCCAAGGGCATCTCATCCAGATGTAGATTTGGGTTATTGCCTATTTCTAGTGTTTTCAAAATAGCCAGTGCATGTGTTGAGTTGTGTGTATGCTTATAAATATTTCCTGTGGGCTTCTGCTATGTGCAGTTGTGCAGAACGGGAGAATTCAGATTGCCATTTTAACAATTTTAGATTTTACTTAGCACAACTGCAAGGAAGGAATTCCTTGTCCTGTATATAGACATGTAGATACAATGATAGAGCTGTGACTTACCAAGTCTGATTTGGCTGTGTTGCACGGCTGGTGATCATACAGTCCTAACAGACTGAAATTAGGATAGACTGTTTTCTAAACTTATCTCTGAAGAAAAAGGAAAAAAACCAAACAAACGAAACACCAAAACCAAAGAAGAAAACACCAAGACAGGACGACAGCACTGCAGCGGATCCTGATCTAGGACAAGGTCTTCTGTTGCTACCTGTAATAAATGTCAGCAGTTGCATTTCACCACAGAAAAAAAAAAAAAATGAAGTGACCCACATCTCTATATTATATCTGCTTTACAGGAAAGACAGTTGTGTTATTTTATTTTGTGTTTATTGATAGCAGAAAGGCAACTGTGACTTGAGAAAGCAGGCAGTCCCTGCTCTGAACAACTCACATCTTAAATAAATAATTGTGTAAGCATAAGGAGAATGGGAGGAAGAGGGTGACACTGGGTTTGCGTACACACCGTCTTGGTGTGTGAAGGTGGTCTGTAACTCAGTACTTCTTAGTGCTGAAGGTGTTCAAGATATTGAACTATTCAGAAGTTCTCTTTTTCACCTCTGCAGCCTGAGTTTAACTCTCTACCGAGCTGTTGTCCTGTGTGTCAACAGCTGACTTGGAGTGTGTCCCACCATAGGAGACAGCAGCATCTTTCTGTGCCTTCCCAGCTGAGGTGTTGGTAGCTTGGAAAGGTTTAACTGGGGAGAGGTCCCGCACCCTTCCTTCGAGCAAGGCTTCAGGTTCCCTGCGGTGCTGCCCAGTCTTCTCCAAGACGTTCTGGCCTCTCTGTTTCCTATCTTTGGCCTGCGGTTTTCTGCACTTTTCAAGCTCCTGCTCACCCACGAAGATGTGGTGGGTTTTGGGGCAGGAACCCCTTTCCCTTAAGTTCTTCACACATGGATTGCTGCTACCTCCTCTTCTGGCTTCCAGGAGTCCTGGCTAGCAAAACGGGGTGAACCTTACGCCCAGCAGCTTGTGTAGCATGAAACAACTGGCAATGTAGAAGCCAACACCTGAGAGGAATCTAACGCGGCTGCAGAGGGTGTTTGCACGTATGGCTGGAGCTGAGGGCATGAGCCGCTGCGGTGCTGGGGGGGAGCGGAGCCAGCCGGCAGCGCTCACCAAGGAGCGGCTGCGGCACCGGGAAGCCACCGTCACGCGGTGTGGGGTAGAATTGAATCATCTATAAACCGCCTTGTGGTTTAAAGGATGTATATTAGTATGTGGCAGTGTGGTAGTCAGATGTGCCATCAGACCGGTTGGTGACAACTTTGTTAAGCTCTGGTGGAAATCAGGACAAAACCAGCAGTGGAGCATTGGCATTTCAGAGTTGTCATTTGTTTTCTCTGGCAGTCATCTTTGGATTACTGATAATTAGAGGATATGTTGACTCATTTGCCTGTGCTTTGAAGCTAATGATTATTTGAAAAGGAAATAAAGTGACCTCTGAGTGAGGTGATGCTGGCTGCTCTGAACAGGGGGTTGCCACTGCAGGAATTGTGCACCCAGCCGTAGGTTTAGGATTGCATGTCTTTCTTTGCTGCAGGTTTAATGTAATTTAAAATAAATGGGAAGATTGAAAGGTGTGGAACAAAGAGGATAGTGCAGTGATAAACTGTATGTCACTAAACTGAAAAACCCTCTGTTAGAAAGTGTGCAGTCTTTGATGTCTTGGTTGTTTAGATCACATAGCATTAAAAATGGGATTAAAACCATGTTCATTTTATACATCACATCTCCACCACTGCAAGCACTTTCAAGTTGCAATCAGTTAAGGAGCTTTTAATGATAATGACCCAATTATTTTTAAGACTTGGTAGTAAACACTTCATGTTGATATTTTAAGGGTTTAAATTAATGATTTCAGTTTTACAACTTGGTAAAAGCTACTGTAAGAAATAAGCATGCCGTATGAAATTCCATTGGCCAGGCACCCTTTAATCATACCCTATTCTTGTTATAACAGGAAGCATTAATTAAAATTGGAAGCCCATGAGTAATTATTTCTTTCCTTGCAGTTTTCTTTGAATGGCATTGTTACGTTTAAATCCTGCATGAAGGTCGTGGTTAAGGTGGTTTAAACATCAGAGAATAGTTTTCAGTGTTTCAGAGGCAAGGAGCTACAAACTGGTGTTTTCCTATACAGGATGCTGTCAGAGTTGCACTGTTCTTTATTTTCTTTAATTTGATTATTAGAGTTTCTGATTACTTCCTTAAAAGGGGAGGAAGGAATTAAAATGGGTATTTCATAATTAGTGTAAGATGACCACAGACTCTGCTAATAGTCTTTCACAAATGATAGTGATTCTGG
This sequence comes from Haliaeetus leucocephalus, assembly GCF_000737465.1. Classification (NCBI taxonomy): domain Eukaryota; kingdom Metazoa; phylum Chordata; class Aves; order Accipitriformes; family Accipitridae; genus Haliaeetus; species Haliaeetus leucocephalus. The sequence goes on along the minus strand of NW_010972439.1, from coordinate 3,320,351 downwards.
ACAAGTGATTACAGATATCATGTCCTCTGCAATAACTGCCCATAAGCACGTGCTCAATAGTATACCTTTTTTTTAGTTTTGAGGAGCAAGCAGCTCGATTTGTTGTAGAGATCAGGCTCCACCGCTGCTCCTGGCTGCCCAGCATGACATCCCAAGAAAGTCCTGAGCCTCAGTCAGACCTGTAAGATGAACCAGGTGGACTTGCTGCTCCTTAAAAGAGCTGCAGTTTCTCTTTTAGGCAAAGGTTCAAGACAAGTGGCTAAAGAACTAAGATTGAGTTCATCTCAGTTGTCTTCTTGTTCTTTTGTGTGCAGTTGTCTTTGCTCCAGCACAACGCTGTCAAAATAGAGGTACCCGACGCAGTGTGAGTGAGAGAGGGCTGTGCTAGCTACATGGAAAAAGAAGTCTGCGCTTGTGTGCTCATTTATTTTATTTTCTAAGGGGGGCAGAGCTCATCTGGTGTTTTCTGGATAGCATAGTGTTTTCTAAAAAACAAAACAAACAAAAAACCCCAACGAGTCATGGTTAAGCCTATAACTTTAAATTTCATCTTGCAGAACAAAGACTTTGTCATTCTTTTTCTGCTTTCCTTTGCTCTGAGTGTTCATGCCAGATGTTTACTCTTGGGATCAAGTATTCAGCTTGTACCATGGACAGGTGAATGCTGACAGAGCTGAGCTCTCTTGCAGTAACGGCTTTAAAGTGAACCATGCAGAGCTGGTGGCCTGACCCTTCCCAAGGAGTTTGGTGTTCCTCTTGTAGGCTGGTTAATGGACAGCTAGAGCACGTGTATATCCCTGCAACTTGTACACTGCTTTAGTGTTAGAAAAAAACTGAGTTGTTTGTAAAGAAGCATAGTACAGCAACCCCAAATCTTGGCAAGTATGTAAAATAAGAAATTGTCATTGGCAGTCTTCTGTTTGCTACTATATTTTAATATTTTAACCATATACATATTATTTTTTCTCTGGTTTAGAATATTAACTAGAATACTATCTTTCTCTTTATACTTTCTGCAATGTAGACATACAGTGTAATATATAATAATTATATGTACAATACATTCTATGATAATGTACTATATAATACACACAGCATACAGTTACGTATGTGTGTGTATATATATGTATACACACATGTATATATGTGCATACACATATTCTGAATTTTGAAAACCCTGCTGCTCCTGTGAGTTTTGGTGTCATTTCAATACCTCATTGACAAGGAGAGGGTATAAGTTGTGTGTAAAATCATCTACTTGTAACAAGCTAATGGCAGGATCACAGCTTAGTCCCCATAGTAATGTCCCCTGGTATGTATTCTGTAATTGCTTTAATTGCTCTATCTCCTAGCTTTCCTGAGCAGAAAATGCCACTGAAAGGCTGCCATAATACATGGTAAATATATTTCTGTCCGTGCTTCTAAACAGGTAGGTGTCCTCCACCAGTCTGTTTTAGTCAGCGGGCTGTAATCAGAAATTTCAACATGTTACAGCCTGAGGTGACAGATTTGGGGGTTGTTTTTTGGGTTGTGCCTGTTTGTAAGTTCTGGTTTGGCCTTGATGACCACCTCTCAGTGGTAGCCTGATGTAATTCTTAATGATGGCACTGACCTATATATACATATATATGCTAGAGACATTTTTATTTAAATTAAAAAAAAAAGAACATTTTAATATAAGTATCTATGGATAACAACTTTGAGGAACTAAATAATTCTATGACTGATTTGGCAAGAAAGGATGCAAACTCATTTTAAAAGCTCCCGGCTACTTTGGGATCCACTGAATTTCCAGTCTTCCTGTTGGTATTGGCTATCCATCCATAACTTGTTGGTCCTGGCAGGAGACGTTTGCATTGCAGGAGCTGTCTCCAACTGATACTTTCCTTCTCCTATATGTTGGATGAGTAGATTGTGAATCAGGTTTTGTTTTGGCAAGGGAGAGTTTATAGCACTGTTAATTGATAACAGTCATTGTGCTTTTAGGGATGTGGAGGTGGCATATGAATTCCTGAAGCTTCTGCAAGAGAACAGTGAAAGCACTGTGTGCATTCACATACACGAAAAGGAGTATATTCCCCAACAAACATTTGTCCAAATAGATATTCCAGGGGTTTTTGCCTGCAAGTGCACTAATCTATTATCACACCAGGCGGGACACAGTTAGCTTTCCTTTTCCGTTTGCAAAGGTGCTTGTTATATACTGAAAGTTTAAGCTTGCCTTCAAAAAGAAAATACTTAAATCTTGCCCCCATTCATAGTCATATAGTTAACAGCTATGCAACAAAATAGGATTGGTCTGCATTCTCAGCAGGGCTTTATTAATGCAAGTCATTCAAGCTCATACTTGAAAGTCAATGGAGATAATCTGGTGTATGAGAGCCATGGATCTGGCTCGTTTTTCACATGCTATGAACACTGCTAAACATGCTCATACAAACCTCTGCTTTGCCAGAGTTTCCTTGTGACCTTGAAAAAAAGATATTTTAGAACTACCTTATGTTTAAAATGATGGGAATGGAAATCTCTTTCTCTTCCCTCATCTTTTTTTTTTTCTTGCTTGACAGTGAATTATGGCAGAACAAGTTTTATTATACAGTAGTACATTGTATCATGATTAGGGTCTCTGATAGAGCATTAAATATTACTATTCTATATAATTTCCAGTTAAGCAACCATTCTTGCTTTTCAGTTGCTTTCAGTGCTGGTCCTCTGTCCGTACATATGTGTGCATAGGTGCTTCATTTCGTATTGCACAGATAGGTTATTTTAAATTTCCTAATAATTTGAGCGTGTTTGTATGTGTGCATGCCACCTTAACACAGAAACAATGATGTAAGTTATGTGTATTATCTAAGACTGATATATTTATTGAACAGAAGTTGGGGTGGGTGATCTCTCTTCCGAGTGGCACGTTTGAATGTGACTCCAGTGTCTTCTCACCAGTGCAAAGCCTCTGTAGAATATTATTGACTTGATACGTTCATTGCAAATGCAGGCTTCAAATACATATAGAAATCGTTATATCAAGCAGCAGTATATGTTCCTATTTGTAATTGATCAGTTTTTGAATTATCATAGCCATATATAACATATTAGTGAAGTAAAAAAGCTTTGATGGTGTGAGTTTGGGAAGCCAGCTTATTCTGTTCTCCCCTGCTTCCTACCCTCGTTAAAAAAAACCTTCCCTCCATTTGTCCTGTGTCCTTTTTGACTGAATGTGTAGATGCACCCTAAATCTGACATCTTGTTTGGTCTTCAGAGTCATCAGCACTGCCCACACTGCACCATGGTCAGCAGGAGCTTGCACCACGTGGTCTTGTCAAGAGAAGCCCACTCTCCGGGGTTCATGGGGAGAGAGAGATGCTGCTGTGCGTGGTGATGGGGTCCATGGCGCACCCCACCTGTAAGGCTGTGCTGGGTGAGTGGGGAATGGAGTCCTTGGGACACAGCGTGCTGCACAGCAGTGCCATAAGGTATAGCTACCGAAATGGCTCAGAGAGCAAAAGGTTTCATCCTTCATACTGTTAAAGCAGCTAAGCAAAAGCCTACATAGAAAATAACATGTCCTTTGAGGGATCTCTGGAAGTTTAAAGCACCATAGAATTCATACTTGACATGACGTGATGGTTTTCCAATCTGTCAGTCCCTTGTGGTCAAATGTACATGAAATTACTGTAACTCCTGTCAGAGTGACCTCTGTCATGGCCCTTTGTCATTTTACAGTATAAAGCCGTTCTGTGGAAGAACATCAGAAGGTCTTGTGTGGCAGCAAAAGTTGGAGTGCTGATGCATGCAGGATAAGTGGCAGTAATGCAGAAAGATACTGGTTCTGCAGTGGGATCACTGTCATGGAACAGGCTCACAAGAGGGGGATTCAGGAAGCATTTGGATGGCCGTAGGCCCTTTCTTTGGGAAGGCATGCATGCATGGTAACACCTGGTGTGTTCATCCCCGTTTGTTGGCCAGATTTCATCTTGAGCAGTTTTTGTTCCTAAAGTATTGATAGAGTCTTGCTGATGGCACTGTATCAGCTTTGCTCTACCCTAGAGGCACCTATTTTTCAGTATTAGATGAAATAATCTCAATAGGCTTATACTTATAGGTTCATATAGAAGTGACTGGACTCTTAGGTCCATGGAAGATGCTTTGTAAATTTATCAGTATTAAGTAGGAAAGAAGCATGTGTCCACAGGATTTTTTTTTTACTGATCTTTCTGATATAATACCTGTTTTATTGGAAATGTGTTTTTTTTATTTTTTGAAATTTAAAAGTTTTCTTACTAAAACTACTTCCTACTTTTTTCCCTTTCCCACAGCTAACCTCCCATGTTCAATAAAATCAAAGAGGAAGAAGTGGAAAAGAAGTATGGGGAGGCAGAAAGACCTTAATTTTCAAAACCAAAAAAGCTTAAATTCTCTTTAAGTTTTTAAAAAAATCTTTTTTGAAAGGAGGGCTGCTTAGAAGGAAACAAATATGAAATGTTTTTTCTCTCGTATTCTACATAGAAAAAGAATAATTTTCTGGTATATTTTCAACTATTTTTTTTTGCCCTTTTTGGGTCAGTGGATCTGTTTCCCCTCTCAGATATAAACTCATGGTGGAGTATTTAATAGACTTAATAAAACCCCCTAGAAAGCTCAGATTTTGTGAGAAAAAATGGTGAGATGAGTGCTCCTTTGGGCTGCAGCGTTGCAGCAATAGTTGATATTCACTTTTTACTCCAAGAAGGAACTGATAGTGAAGTCTCGTCTCAGGCCCATGTCAAAAAAAAAAAATCAATCAGTTCTGTTGCCACTGCCTCACTTTCAGGAACCAAAGCAGACTTCGCCACAATCATCTGGTTCCTGTTAAAAGTTACGGACCCACACAGAAAAGACATCTGCAGTCTTCTTAGCTGCTTGCTGCAGGAAGCTGCAGAGAGCCCTGTTCCTGTGTGCACCTACTTAGGTGGTAAGAAAAAATAATGTGCTGAGGGCTACGCTGAGGACTGCAACACACATAGACTTGGCAATGAGTTAGATTTGAGAAAACTCATTTAGATGTGAGGTGCTCATGCCCTCATAGCTGGAGGAAGAAAGGGTGCTCTTAAATTTGATTTATACTACATGAGCTCTTTTGAAATCTTTCTAATGCCTTGGGCCTGGTTTCCTGAACGTGCAGACATGCACATTTCTGCATGGGAGCCTTGCTTGCTTGTTTATTTAATTTCCTCACTCTTTTGTTTTTCCACAGTTTCTTTTACCATCCCCATTCCTCCTCTATTGCCGTGTGGCCAAGATGCTCTATTCTCCTAAGCCTATATGGTTGAATGCCCTGCACAATCTTCCTGCAATCTTTTCATGGAGCTCACATTTGAAAACTGAACACAGGGCAGAGGATCATCTTAAGGGCAAAAAATAAATGTGGCGGGGGTGGAAGCTTTTCTTAAAATCTTTCTTTTGATAGAAAGCAAACAAATAAGAAACCAAGCCATAGGAAGTCTGTCTGTAAAGGGAGTCAAATATGGTCAAATATGGCTAGGCAGGCTAGCCCTCTCCTTTAGATGTTTTTTGTCACTTTTTAACAGCCTGGAAGTGGAATCTGGCTTTTAACCAGAAACCTGTGTTAGAAATGGTGTTTTAAAGGCAATGTTGTGTGCAGGAAGAACTTGCGAGAGATTAGTTATTGGGAAAAATAAGTGACTGAGGGCAGCTTTTAAAAGCTTCACTTTGAAAAAAAGTGAAGGCTAAGGAGAAGAAGTGCCAAAGAGATAAAAAGCAATGTTTTTCTTGTTACCTTCCATTGTATCTGACATTTTATCCTATTTTAAGAGTTTACCCCTTTCTGACTTGTCAGTATCCGCGTTCAATCATTACTTGTCAACACAGTTTTATTTAATATGAATAAATGTGCCATAATTAGCTAAAATATGACTCTCATAATTACAGGTGTAGAGTTGTTTTATTTGCTAAGACTTTGTGCTCAGGGAAGATGACACAACATGCCAGGAAGGCTTAAAATCTGAAATCTAAATTTATCAATCTGATTATTTAACCATGATTAGGGTATTTTGACTTAGTCCCAGTATGCTTTTACAGTTCTGGCATTTCCAGCACTAGCCAAAGATGAAGATGCGTTTAACTGTATTTTTTATTGCTGGCATTTTGAAGAGCCGTTGCTTCTGTTTGCATGTGATTCCCTCAGAGAATCTTATCTTTGCAACTGGATTATTTTGCCCTGCTGCCGGGATGTTTTTACCTGGAGCAGTGTTCCTAATACAGTAGGAATCAACAGACACTCATGCTTGAGGGAAGAGACTTTGATGTATTGGATTCCTTGATGTAATTCGTCCGGAATGATACAAATTCTGTATAAAAGTTTCCATTCCAAAGTGCTTTAGTCTATTTTAAAGCATTTAAGTGGTCTTATTCACAGCATTATGGTCAAGACTTCCCTTAAAAATTTGGTTTTTATTGTAATTGCAATCCCTCGTTAGCCTGTAAATAATAATACTGGAAACATTATTTCCACATGCACGTTAGATAGCAAGAGTATATTTAATGGTTGTTAGAAATTGGTTAGTGTCTCTGTACTGCAATATTAAGCAAAATTGTCACTTTCATCTAAAGAATTTATGTGATTTTTCCTTTTTCAAAATATAAGGGGGAAAATGTATTAAAAATCATGGCTATTCTTGTGCTTAAGAAAGTGAACAGATCCTCAAAATATAAATTTATAGACCTCTGGCTAATCTTGCAGCATGTAAGTCCCAAGATATGTTTTGAAATCCTTGGCTGGAAGGCATTGTAAAGCAGAAAATCCTTATTACCAAGAACTTCAGCTGTTCATCCTCTGAGTAACACCTCTGCTGTCTCTCACATTAAAAGAACTAGTCTAGCTCAATGAAATTATTAGGTGAAGGCTCAAAGCAAGTAAAGGGATGTAGGTGCTTTCTCGTACGTGGCAGAGTGCAACTCTGGAGGTCATTGCCATGGTTTACCCCGGCTGTCGAGAGTTTGCATGGTTTTGAAAAATGGTTAGATATATTAATGGAAAGAAGGTCCAATAAAGCAAAATTCAAGGAGCATGGGGGCCAAGGTGTTTTTGTGTCAATTCCTGGGGGAATCAATGTCTTCATCAGTGAACTGGTAGCAGGGAGTGTGCAGTTGATTTCCACGGTTTTGGATGGTATGATGCTCTTTTGGACAGTCAGATGCTGTGCCAGTGGCAAACATCTCTAAAAGTAGCTCACAAAATGGAATGGGTAAAAAGATGACAGACAAGGTTCAGTGTACGGTGATGCCCATAGGGTAAATAATCTAGATGGTGCCTCTGTGCTAGATTGGGAAGCAGTGGTTGCGGCTCAGGAGTGGTCACTGAGAGGTCTCTGAAATCACCAGCTCAATGTGCGGTGGCAGGCAACAAAGCCAACAAAACATTGCCCATAATCAGAAATACTGTCCGTAATCAAGAAGGATAATGAGAATAAGATAGAGGGTGCCATTTTTTCCCCACTGATGCATCCACATGTGAGCACTGTGTGCAGTCCTGGTCTCTGCACCTGAGGAAGTCTGTAGTGGACGTAGAGGAGGCGTGGAGATGAGCAGCTAACACGCTGGAGGGGATGGGGCTGGCTGAGGAGAAGAGACAGAAAAGGCTGTCCCTCTTCCTTTTGGAAAGAAGACAGAGGAGGGGATGCATGAGCAAGGTTTATAGAGTCACGGAGCCTGTGGGGAAGCTGAAATATTTGCTGGCTCCCACAGCACTACAAGTGGCTTTTTAGTGTTTGGTGGATACAGATGTGTATGTAACTCCATCACTGCAGAACCACCTTGTTAATTTTTGAGTGTTACCATGTGTGGGTATGTTTGTGATACAAATGTTAGAGCCCTGAAAGCTCTTCTGCTGTGGTCATTCTTCGTTTCCTTCATCTCTAACACACCTGTGAGAGAATTCATTTATGTTTTGACTTTCCATCACTGTTCAATGAGATTTGTTACTTCATAGTTTAGTAGCGATGTCAAATAACTAACACTTGGTATTTGGACTGTCAGGCAAAGCCTTAAATGGTCCTATAGAAAGAAAATGTTGATCATAATTATTGTGATTAATTTCCAAATTAGGATTGGGGCTCTAACTTGCAAGGTCCTATGCAAAAAAAATTTGCAGGAAACAGCCTCAGCCCTAAAGAGTTTACAATGCAATAAGCACAAAAAGGTACAAATAAAAAGGGAAGGAAATCAGTGTAGACATCATATGATTCTTAAGCTGTTTGCTGTTTGTGGACTGGATCTTCTGTCCTCCAGTCTTCATGCATTCTCTAGTGGAAGCGAGACCCCTTAAAACTCCTCCTCTCCTGACCACTTCTCCATCCACTCTTGAAAACCCATCCAAACCTTTCATTTCACAAAGGTTCCTTACAGAACTCTTTTTTTTAAATGCACATCAATACATGGATTTCAATGGCACATGCATAGCTTACACACATACTTGACATAAAGAATGAGAAAAGAAATTACTAATCCATTAATGGTTGTAATTACAAGTACGTATTGTGCTACTAAAGCTTCTGATATCAAGTGCAAAGGGAATATTTGTAAGTTAAGCCCCTGAGCAAGACAGGAATAAACCACACCTTGCAAAAGGGAATGAGTCAGAGCAGCTGGTGGTTTCTTCCTCTTGGGCTGATATTCCCCCTTTGCTAGGACATCGATTCTTCTCCAGGAAACATCCCCTTTCCATGTCTCTGAATCCCACATATGTTACAACAGTTTGATCCACTCTGTAATTAAGAGCTCCTCCTTTTAATTTAGTTTTGTCTTCTAGGGGGTTTCTGTAAACTGGTAACGTATTCCACACCAGCTTCCCAGGTCTTCCTTATGCTTATGCTGTGTATGCAGCAGGTGAGCAGTGATCATTTTTATCATCACAGAGAAGAATACCCCAAAGACAGATGAAGTAGATAACATTGTAATCATAAATAAAGTGCTTAACTGTTGGTTGTAGGACATTTTGGAGTTATAACTTCATTAGAAAAGTAAAAAGTAATTTTCAGTTTTGCCACTTTCATTTTATTTACTACTCTTTTTCTAGTGCACTAGTCTGAGTTTTATGAAAATCAGTTCAAAGTGTCTTGGGAATCATTTACAATTTCGTAAGGCTCTGGTTTTGCCAAGGAGAAAACAAACATAGCTTTCAGATAAGTATAAAAGCACCAGCTGTTTTTCCCCCTGAACTTTTTTTTCCCCCATAATACTTGCCTTCGGAGATAATTTTACAAGAAGAAACATATACTATGTAGAAATATTAAAGTATAGGTTCACAATAATTCTGTTACTGTAAATACAAAGACTAGCTTTCATGCCTCAGTAACTGCTCCAGAGGTCTGATGGGGGAAAAAAAAAAGAAAAGAGAGATCTAGGAAGCAGCCCAGCCTCCCAGTGCCAGCTTGGCCATCTTGTGGGCCATTGCCTGGAAGCCAATTTAGTTTTTGTTGGGACAGAGTTTTCCAGACTGTTAATTTAATGAAAGGCCTGATCTGACTTCTTACTTTTCCCAAAGCTTGATGGCTACTCCTGTGAACAGGAGCTTCAGTAATGCTGGTAGTGCCAGCATCCTCTCCTGCTTTTGGCTTAGTGGTAGGACATTTAAATAGTTCAGCCACTGACTGGGAATCTCATGTCTCTTCCTTCTTAGAGGAGCAGACGTCTTTGCAACCTCCATTATATGAATTTTGGCTGCTTAGATTGTGAGCTTGTGTTGGCTAAAAACGGCAGGGTCCAGATGAGCCCTGATTTCTTTTGAAGGTGTGTGTCTGTATCCTGCTGTCTGACTGGGATGAACTGTTGCATCTTCCTTGCCAGAACAGCCCGCCGTCTCACATTAGGGTTGATGGCTATATATGCAAACTAGATCCATTGATACCTCTTAAAAAGTTGCAGTGGGAGTGTTGAAGGAAACATACAGCTTATCATCATCACCTTACGTTTCTTTAACTAGACCCTGACCCAGCTGACATCCATCCACGTATGTACAAATCTGGCTGCTCTACGGGGATTGACTCCTTTGCTGTGCTCTTGCCGATTTCACATGCCGGTGTAATGGAAAGAAAGAATGTGCACTAATAACATCATAGGAGAAGAGCACTGCAGTATCAAATGGTGGTCTTAACTTAGCAGCACATGGGAAAATAAGTGCTGGGTCAGACATCAGAAGTGAAGAAGTTGAGCAATATTGTGTGGAAGTTTGCTTTTGTGTAGTGCATATCCTTTTATGTCTGCCCCTGCAATTCCTGTGCTGCTGCACTTCTCTGAGATGAAAGGATTTGTGTAACTTGCAGAGGCAATCTTTGCATTTAACAAAACCGGTTCCTGTATCTTTAGTCTCTCACTTCAAATCATCTCCTTCCATCTCAACAAAGAGATGATCCCTTAAAATCATTTTGCCAGTTGCCCTGCCTGCTTTCCTGCCTTTTTCCTTCCTGCTTGCAATCCCACTAATCTGGTTTCTTCCAGCATGTGGCTTCCTACTCTTTTGCCTTTGCAATGAATCACCTTTCTGTCTTCTGGTTTCCCACTCTTCCTACCCCAAAGCATCTCTGTTAGCCAGTTGTTGATTCATGAGTTGTGTAAGGGTGATGCAAACGGAAAGGAGAGGGAATTAACTTCTGATAGTCAGTGATGGGATTTCCATGTTGCAGCTTAATATATTTAGATTTACTTAGTACCTGGCTGCATTTCTGAACAGCTGTCTTTAGATGTGGTCCTAAGTTCGAGTATGTGAGGTCTCCTCAGGAACGGGGTCTTACATTTGCAGCTCTGACTTGTTGACAGTTCCTGATCAACAGAATAATAACTATTATTTGGTGCACCCTTTCCTATCCTGAGTATTTCTATGGTCCAAATTGCTATGCTATTTTAGCATCTCAGCCTTTATTCTGTGCAAGACCTCTGTAAGGTAAGAAAGTGATACGAGCCCATGTCAGAAATTGGGCTGAAATGCAAGGAGGGTATCTGCGTGCTGGTGAAGGGGACAACCTGTAGACCAGGCTGTGGCAGCAGCTGTCTGAAGGAGGTGCGATGACTTGCCCCCCCGGAGGTGCCCCTTCTTTCCTCTCCATACATGGGGGCCGCAGATGGCTGGCTTCAACCAGATCCCTTGGGTTTAGGTGGCAAAGTTGGGTGCCGAGTGACATACCTCCAAGGCTGTGGCTGTCCGGGAGGAGTACGCTGGAGTAGGGACCAACGCCAGACTTTCCCTGGGTCGCATCCTGGCCGGCCATGGGAGCAGAGCTGCTCAGGGTACCAGGGGCAGGAAGGGTGTCCTCTCACAGCAACGGTTTTCTGATATTTTCTCTTAGGCTTCCTGAACGGGTACAAAATACAGTCTTTCCAAAGCAAGCTCTCTCAGTGCTGTGTTTCATAACCATGAGGGGACAATCATTAAAGGGGAAGAAAAGGTAGAATTATTGATTCAGCAGCACGGAGGACAAAGCATAAACTGTCTTTTGCTCATAAAAATACTGTGATTTTTCTCAGTTGCGGCATAACTTAGGTGCATCTTAAAGTTGATAAATAATTTTTCTTAGGGAAACTTAACATCTCTGTTATTTACAGATATATTCACATAATATTAGCATCATGTTAAAGCAACCAGCAATTACAACTGTGTATTTTGTAAATTTTCACACCTAAAGATAGTAGTAATTCATTAGGACTGGTGAGTAAAGAAGTTCTTTGGTTTCCATTCTGATTTCCATGCACTACACCTGTTTTTTAGAAGTACAGCTTTTTATTTCAGTCAATGAAGCTAACAATGCATGGCAAAGGATGTTGTTAGAATTCATTATATTTTAAAGGGATGTATGACATGTCGACAATTACAATTCATTTTTCAGCATGGATCCCTGTCACTTCTGTCCCTGTAATAAAGGGTACTATTTATCTATTTTTAGGAGGCAGATTTTTGGAAACATTTTAGATAAGAAAGATAGAAGGGGGAGAGAAGGTGGTCAGTCTTCAGTATATATTAAAGAAAGTCCTTTGTGGAACTGTTTATGTTTTAAGTAACAGTTGCACTGGGATTGGTCTCTGCTGGGTTCTTACCTTTTGTCATGTAACTCAAAGGAAATGGATAAAATGAGCACAACATTGCAGATACAGTCCAGAAACTGCCACAGGACCTAAGTCTCTGAGTACGAAGCTGAGCAGTTCAGAAGTGACAGACCACTTACTTGTTATTGCACAAACTTTATTCCCTTTAAGAGTCTCAACTTCTGTTCCCTTTTCCTGCAGCTGACAATGTTGCTCACAGCTTGTCTGTATGAGTAAGGTTAGTGTGTATCACTTCAGCAGATTACCTAGAGAGAGACATGTTAGGTACATCTGTACAACTGCAACCAGAGCAAACCAACTCTAGTGAACTTGGATGAGGGGCTAGAAATCTGCCTGTGTAGGCAAGCCCCTAAGGTCATAACTAAAAGAAAAAACCCCAAAGCATCTGTTATGATGACAAACCCCAAAATGACAAGAAAAAAGCCAAACCAAACCCTTATAAAACACCTAATTTTGCAAGGGGACTATATAATTGAAAGAATTGTCACTGATGTGACAGTCTTGCTGGAATTGAATGACTCTACATTCAGTATTTTGATATAAATTGTTCTCAGTAAGAAAGATAACCCTTGATTTAACAGTATTCAGTGTATTTATTCTAGAATGGGGTGAAAAAAATGGCTGATGCTTGACTGATAATGTTTTGTTGGTTTGATTGAATAATTCCTTGTAGCAGTAAGTAGCTACTGGCCATGCTTGTGTACCGTATTCATGCTAACCAGTGTTTTATAGTGACTGGAAAAACATACTGATTTAGATTGCACTTCATTGCCAAAGCAGCATTATACTGTGCTTTGGTACCACTTTAGCTTTCAATTTAGTTGAAGTCTTTAGGGCTTTTTCCATAATAATTCTCAAAATCTCTTCCTTCATTAGCATCCTGCATTTAGGATGTGTTTCAGGACACATACAACCCTGTGCATTACTGCCTGAGTTACTGTACACTTCTTAGTGACCTAACTAACCTGCCTGATAGAGGCTACAGCCCACCAATGCTGCGGTGTTTTGGCTAATTAAAAAGTGCTTTTAGTTCCAGTGTTTGCAGCAGGTCTCTGATGCATTAAATTACTGGCCTGTAGCGCGTGCTTTTGGAAGTGCAGAGTCTATTTAAATTTGCATAATAGTTTTTGGGATAACTTGTTGAGGATCTTTCAACAAAGGCATTTCACACGGCTTGCTTAGTCTGAAGAGTAAGCTGATGTTTCCCAATGCGAAGAAGATGCCTTAGTGCTGAGCAGGTCTTTCACCAGGCCCCAGGAACCCCATCAAGCCCAGCAGGGTCACTGGGATGAATAAACAGCTTAAGGAAGGGAAGGATTGGCCCCGTTAACCTCAGCAGCAGAGCTTTTAAGCCCCCATACTACAAGTGCTGGGGCAGGCAGCAGCTCACCCCACTGCAGCCCACACAACGTCGCACCACCGTTGTCAGTCCGTCTGTCCCCACGGTGCCTGGCAATGCTTCTGCAGTTTCTGGGAGAGAGGGAAAATCTAGTGATGCATCGGTTTGTTTTCTTAGACATGACCGCTCTCTCTGGGCTTCAGAAACAGTTTCCAATCAAGTAGCTGATGCTTTTGCTGCGTACCCCTGCTCCCATGCAGCTGCCGGCTCCCGCTCTGCCGCGAGGATCTCTGCAGGACGCTGCTCTGCAGGGCATGTCCTGAACCGAAGCCACCCTCCTCTCTTCCAGGCTGGCTTTAGCCCAGGCTGGTTCACCGTCAGACCTGGCTGGTGCTGGGGGGAGCTGAGAGCTGTGGGACTGTAGGCAGGCAGCTTTCTGCAAGCATAACATAGGTGAAAACCTGGTCCCAGCAGGCAGGGCCAGTGGTGAGCTGGGCTGCAGGTGAGCAGCACCAGCCGCCCGAGTGTTTCTGCTGTCCGAGACATCTGACGTGAGTTTTCCCGACGCATTCAAGCCCAGCGTCTCTCATTTCCTAATCATCTGGGTGGTGACTGAGCTGCAAGAAAGCTGAGCATAAAATTGATGCACAGCTTGCTGGCTTCTAAGTGTTGATATAATTTTCTGTAAGATACACACAATGTTCAGCTCATGTCTAATTGGTGCCGTTTCTGGGTGGAACACAATATCCCTTTACAAGTTGTAGGACTTTTGAAAATCATTTTAAGTAGACTATTCAAGTCTTTCTATATTTTGTCTGATAAAGGAAGTTGTTTGATGTAGTGTATTTTTATGGCACTCGAGCCTCCTATTTAATTGGGCCCTTTTATGCTCTGAGGCTTTCTGTTTGGCTCATGTGGTATTGGATTGTGTAGTGTTCGATGTTCCTGTGCTTCTTTTTGTTCACTAGACAAAAAGCAGATATCTGAAATTCAGCTCTCTGAATAGACATGACAATCCAAGGGGACAGACAGCAGCAGCGGCAGGATTATGAACTGTTCCCTTGCTGCAAGCAGTTTCTGTGTGCACAAAAGTAACTGTGCAGCCGTGGTTTAGGTAGCATTTGGCATTGTCATTCCAGGGATGCTAATGTCACTGCAAAGTGCAAGGCAATGGAGAATCAGATTTGGGAAGAAGCAGTGGTGGAAAGGATCAGTCCAGTGGCCGTGATGGCTTTGTTTTGTGTTCTGTGGGATTTTTGGACACTCCTCCAATTTCTAAGACTGGGCCCGGAAGAAAACGTTAATCAATAGTGCTGCCACACATGATAAATGAAAAAGTGATACAACAGAACTTAATCATAAACAGGGCTTGTGAGTCTCATAAGCAGAATATTAAAACCCAAATCTAAGTGAAATTATAGCTTGTTTTATCTTCTGGATTAAAGCACGTGCACACACACATGCGCACACGCACAGGCACACTTAAGACTACAGCAAGTGCCGGAGCTATGATACCCACTTTGTCACAGCAGTGCCACTGGGGACATGATCACCCCATTTAGTTACAGGAGAACTCCACTGAGCTTTCTTCTGTCTGTCCACTCACAGCAGATGCTGCTGTACCCATCCTTCTAAATTAGGTGGCAAAGTGTTATTTTTAATTGTTTTGCCCTTGGCAGATTTTCTTCCAATCTGTCAGTTCCTTGTGCATCTAACAAAACATGACCCTAACAGAGCGAGGGGTATTATTATTCTTAAACGCACCAAGGCTCTATCTAGCATGACCAAAACACTGCTTTCATGAAAGGTAGCACATTGCACACGCTGCCTTTTTGTTGCTTCCCGTAGCAGCTAGGTAAAATCACAAAATGGATGAATACCTTTATTTCTCTTCTCCCTGTCATACATATACACATTTACTGGAAGTCTGTTAGGATATTTGCCATCGTTCTCTAGCTGTCAGTATCTTAAGGCATTGATAAACCACAGAAATAGTACATGGTTCTTCAGGGTCCCAAATTGCTCTTAAAATTGGGTCTACCTGAATCTTTCTTCTGTAATTGAAAACTCTCTTTTGGACTCGGTTCAGTAGCATCCAAAGGTACTGAGGCGAGTAAAAGGTTGCACTGGATTGGGAGCAGTCAGAATCGTGACAGCAGCAGGGGTGATGAACTTATTTTTCTGAGAGAATGAGAGTCTGCTGTAATCCTAGTCACAGACTACTTTTGCCAGCTGCTTTTTGTGCTTTATCTTCTGAGCTGACGTTTCGCAGGAGATAGACGTATTTTATATATATCCGCATGAGAGGGAAACAAAATCAAATCAGGGAGATACAGACCCTTTAGAAGAGATTAGAGATTGGAAGGGCACAAAGTAGGCACCAATAGCATCTCTGAAGGAAGTGATTAGATTTGAGAGGGATGAGGGAGGTAATGCCTGCATCTCAAAAATCTTGCTGTTGCGGTGCTATGTGGCAGAGCAGCCTTATTTTGTCTTTACATGCTGCGTTATCACGTTTCGAAACCTGTCTCAAATATCTCAGCCGGTGTGTAAGGGACTTTGTGTCCCAGTGTGCTGGGAGGCAGGTGCAGCCACCCTTTATCCATCCCTTCTATCTATCGACATCTCTTCTTCCAGCTCAGTGTTTCACTAGTCTCTCTAGCATCTGCAATAGATCCTGGAGGAAGTCTTGAAATGTCAGAAAGAAGAAAGATCTGAAAGGTGGGAGGGAAGGCTTCGCTTTTCCTGGCATGTTCCTAAAATCACTGAACAACAGGAACACTCTTGCTGTACATGGAAGACTGTCAAGTAGCATTGCTGGAAAGTGAAACTTTTCTGTAACGCAGAAGGGCAGCAGCAGATTTGACTTGAGTGTAGTGAAACGTTTTTTTCTATAAGATTTCTATCTGGTATAGAATTCATAGTGTCATGAAAATGTCAGCTTCAACTTTTTCATCAGTGGTCACAACAGAAAGGCAAATGTCAGGAAGTAGGAGGGAAATGGGAAACAAAACAGGGAATATCATTGTGCTACTGTACAAGTCCATGGTGTTTCTACAACTCGCATGTGGTGCACAGGTCCAGTCCTCACAGCCCAAAAAGGCGGTAGCAGAACTGGGAGAGGTCTGGGGAGGTCAGCAGGGATGGTGGGGATGCAGAACCTGCCTCCTCAGGCAGCAGGTGAGGTGGTGGGAGGGAAGGGAAGCATGATACAGGTCTGTAAGCTCATGAATGGCATGGCAAAGGGTGTGTGGTTGTTACTGCCTCTTCCACTATGAGGATTTGGGGATACCAAGTTTAGGTAGTGGGTGGAAAGTGTCAGACAATAACAGAAAACCGTTCTACCCTGTGTGCAAGAGCTGTGGACTTCCTTGCCACGAAGTGCTGTTTATATGGGTTCAGCAGGGTGTTGGAGAGGTTAATCATAAATCTATTAACTCCATCCATTAACTCAGCACACAGGAGCCATTTACAAAGTCTCTGGTTCAGAAAGTGCTGGAAGCTGGGTACGTGTGTTTGCTCTGCCCCCATATACTTCCCCATACATCTCCTTTTGCCTGCTGCAGGTGCAGGGGGACCTCTGATCTCACGCAGCACAGCTGTTTCTTGTATAATGTCATGGTTCTCAAGACTTCAGGATGAAGGGTAGGATCTGTCTTTTCATGTTGTAACTGTTGGAAATCTCTCCATGAAATTTGGGGGTGGGGGGGGAAATAAAATCGGGGCTAAGCTAAATGTTGAGATTATGTCATTTACAAAGTGTTCTAATACCACAATGATGAATGCCATAAAACTGTTGGGGTAGATGGGACTGCTGTCAGATACCTTGGAAGTGACCTGTTTGACTGCTGCAAGGAGCTATTAAAAGGGTAGCTATTAGGGAGTTTAGTACAAACCAGAGCCCAAAGCAGTCTTACATCAAAGTGTTACATTATAGAGGTTGTCACTGTAGTTCTAATTGGCGAAAATTTGCCGTGACTTATTCTCCAGGCAAACACATTAACTTGCAGTTGAACAGATTTCTTTGTCCATAATTTGTTTCAACACACGATGAAAACAGTTGATTAAAACACATTTTACCAAATTGCTGTATCTTGTATTTTTTTAACTGATCGAAACACGTGCCCATGCAAAAGCAGGGGCAGGCTGCAGAGGAAATAGGCATAGCTCTGTAGCATACAGCTGTGGTTTTGTGGAAGGAGAGGAGGAGAAGCTTCAGAGAGCCTCTTGTGAGGCTGTCAAGGTTACAGGTGCTATTGCTTCTGTAGGTGAGTGGCTTGGGCATTCTCTGCTGATAATTGGTATTGGCTGTTTTCTTCCAAGATAACAAAATTTGCATTTTAATTAGATTGTTGCATTTGTCAACACTGAAGCATAACATGTCATTGGAAGCTTTTCACAGGACCAGCATAAGGACTTTGAAAAAAATCTCAGTAGCAGCATTTACCCCAATAATATTTTTAAACTTTTTTAGTTTTTAAGCATTTAAGAGGTGAGGATCCCATTATAAACTCTCAATGAATTAACCACCATGAGCTGCAGTCCTTCACAAACTTCTCCAACATGGGTCCTTCCCACAGGCTGCAGTTCTTCACACACTGCTCCAGCATGGGTCCCTTCCCTGGGCTGCAGTCCTTCAGGCACAGATCGCTCCAGCGTGGGTCCCCTGCGGGGTCACAAGTCCTGCCACAAAACCTGCTCAAGCGTGGGCTCCTCTCTCCACAGGGCCACAGGTCCTGCTGGGAGCCTGCTCCAGCGTGGCTTCCCATGGGGTCACAGCCTCCTTCGGGCATCCCCCTGCTCCAGCGTGGGGTCCTCTCTCCCCGGGCTGCAGGTGGAGATCTGGTCCCCCATGGACCTCCCTGGGCTGCAGGGGGACAGCCTGCCTCACCGTGGTCTTCCCCATGGGCTGCAGGGGAATCTCTGCTCCAGCGCCTGGAGCATCTCCTCCCCTCCTTCTGCACTGACCTGGGGGTCTGCAGGGTTCTTTCTCCCACATATTCTCACTCCTCTGTGTGACTGCAGGTTTGGGGTTTTTTGCACAGCAACTTTTTCCCCTTCTTAAATCTGTTATCCCGGAGGCGCTACCACCATCAATGGACTCACTGTTGTGTTAAAGGGTAAAGGAATTCAGCAGAAAATAAAACCCCTTGCATTCCAGCTTATCCTCAGATGTCAGAGGATCTGGGGCAGCTAGGTTTAATTTCTGAGTGATGTCCAATTCAACGCTCTTAAGTCCGGTTGTGTAACTATCACAATGATGGATGCACTTAATAGTGTACCGCACTCTTGGCTTAGCCATGTTCAACGCACGAGAATTACCAGACTTAAGGAGTTTGGTTGCGTTAATGAACTATCATGACTAGATTAATGAGCAGCGCAGTTTATTAGAGCAACAATACGTGTTCTTTTGGATTGCTGGTGATAAATACACTGTCTGCAAAGCATGTGCAAATAATAATACAGTCGACTACAAGCACACTAAATTATGGAAAAACTCTACAGAGATTTCTAAGTTTCCGGGGGAAGCACTCGGTATAACTGAGCGTTCAAATCTCACCCAGTAGGCGTCCCTTTAGGAGGGAAGAGAGGTTCAGCCCATCGACTGATCCCAGAAGTCAGTGATGTCCTCCTGAGTTGTCTATGATGGTATCTTCCCTAACAGTCCTCCTCTCTTAAGCACTTTTATACTATTTTCTTATTTTTAGGTGGAGCTTGAGTGACTCTAGTCACACATACCTTTCCTTTGATTGGTATAAAGTTCTCTTGCTTTGCTTTTAAAGGTATATGCTAGAGAAAATTCAGAGCGCATGCACCATGGGGGAGTGGTTGCACCTTGGAGGTGGGTAACTTTTGGAATGGAGGTGTGTTTTGGTATTATAATGAGCAAAGTTCACCCAAAGGACCTGCTGTTGCGTGTGAGTACCCCAGAACTGGGCACGTGTGATAGAAACCAGAAGTAGGGCATTAGCTCAACAGAACCCCCATTGTGTTACCTCCTTGCTTCAGTGGATTCAATGCAGGGAGCAAGCGTTCTCGTTCCGATCGTTCCGGTTCCCTATCCCTGCGATCACAGAGCCTGGCCACGAGGTCTCGGCTCCGCTCCACCCTCTGTGTTCCTTTTCAGAGTCAGCATACCAAGCTCCCCTGGTGTTGCTGACGTCTAAAGTTGCAGGTCACGTTGCTTAGGGAGCTACCACAGAACCGATTCTTTACGTGTGCACTGCGTTCCACCCTGGAGGTTCACCTTGCCTTGGGGAAGGGGTGTCATACCGGTAAGTCACCTCCAGCTATCATTCCACACTCGGCCTTGGCCAGCAGCAGGTCCATCTTGGAGCCGGCTGGCATTGGCTCCATCGGACATAGGGCAAGCTTCTAGCAGCTTCTCACAGAAGCCACCCCTGTAGCCCCCCCGCTACCAAAACCTTGCCATGCAAACCCAATACATATGCCTTCCTAGTTCCTTAGATCCCAGTATAAACGTTGCTTTTGGAAGCTGGGATTCACTGTTTCGGATGTGGGGAAGCTGGGAGCTGCATGACAATCTGGTGCTCAGTGTGAGAACTGAGGATTTGCACTGAACTCGCTGCTTCAAGACATCGCTGAGACGGCAGGAACTGTGCCTTAGCCCTAGGAAAGAAATCTCTGCTGATACCAGCATGATATGGCTCAAGCGGAGTCTGACAGTGCTAGCATATACTTTAGGAAAACAAATGATGTCATGGTAGATTTCAGGCTGCACTCGGAATTGGTACAGTATGTCATATTGAATTTTCTGCCAGATTTAAGAGTGATATGGCCAGATTTTCATCCACTGTGAAGATGTGCAGCACCGCTGACTTCCTTAGAGCTATCTAAGTGTATACGGTTGGGGATGGGGCCCAGGAGGTTTATACTGCAGATCAAACAAGCTCAAACAAGCCACTGCTGCACTGAACGAGTGCTGGCTGCTGAAGTCAGGCAGAGTAGTGGTGTCACCAAGCAGGAGCTCAGAAAGCAGGCAGCCTGCTTTGTAGACCAAGGAGAAGAGATTCACTGCTCCTGCAACAGCAACATCTAGTCAGAAAGCCCACTGCTGCTTTGGAGTTGGAACAGCCCCAATTTACTTGGAAATGCTTCTCATGTGCTAAGTGAGGTAATTTTGCAGACTTCTTAAAAACTCAAAAATGTCTCGCCCTTTGTGATGGGAAGCTGAAAATCTTGCTAAATCAATATAAACTGCCCAGTTTTAAGTAAAGCAGTAGTTTCAGCAAATGCCATGCCTTCAGGGCAGCATATCCACTCTGAATGTGGAGGAGACATGCGCTTCTGCCTCCCTCTGCTAAGGGAGAGTGAGGAAATGGCTTGAGTCTTGAGTCTAACACCAGCCTCTGTGTGCCCACGCTGCTTCCTCGCCCCACTGTCTGCTTAAAATCTTTGATTTCTTTGTTTCCCCACTGTCCTTTTAGGCAGACGGAGAATCGGATCATTAGCTGCTTCATCAGCACCGTCCATCTGACTGGCAGGGGCTGGGGAAGCTGGAGGTGCAGCTGCAGCCAGGGCAGCCCCGCAGCAAGGGTCCCACTGCTGCCGCCCCACGTATCCCCCATCACTGCAAGCTGGTCGCCTCTGACCATTCCAGCCGTCTAAGTCTGGTTTCTGTGACTGCTCCTCAGAGGAATAGGAAAGGGATGAGCGTTGCCTGCTTGGTGGTAAGGGAGCCACAAGACACCAAGAGCCAGGACTAGCTCATACAGCTTCAAAATTGAATGAGGTTTGGGGTGAAGCTTGGGGATTTTTCCCTAGAAGGAGTCTGAGGATTTGGAAAAATGATAAAAGGAGAGCTGTGGAATTATTTTCCCATGTTTGGACACTGTATTGTACTGACATTTATGTGCATGGGGTTGCAGTAATACAGTCAGTTCAGCCTTTTCATTTATGACCTTTTCTGTAACATTAAGCACAATATTGCGCGCACATGATATTGCAAAGAAAAAGATGAGGCAAGGATGCCAGTTGACTATTGCCAGTCTAAGTACTATGTAGGATTTGCAGTTACAGTAATGATGGGTGCAAATGCATAACAAGAAAATAGGCAATTTTCTATAGAAAAGTTGCATGATACTAAAAAATATTTGTTGCTGTCATTTATTTTTGTAGGGTCCCTTTCTCAAGTAGATGGTTATTGCTCTTCTGTAGATTTACCAAAGCAATGACTTTCCCCCATATTAAATAGTTTAACGATTTAGGGCAAACTTGTATCTTCACATTTAATAACTTTCTGATGTAAGAAGGACTCATCACGCGTGGCATTAAGGCGCTGCTAATTGTGAATGGAGGCATTTACATTCTGAATCCTAGTGAATTATATTATGTGTGTTGCACTGTTTTTACTTCATTCCCTGGTTGGTTTTTATAATGAAGTATAGCCTGTAACATTTACTTTACCAGAATGAAATAAATCCTGCACAGGGGATTGACATCACTTTTGCTCCTCTTGTGCCTTTTACACAGTGTTTAAATTTCAAGTGGTCTTGGAGGTTTCATACAGATTCTCCATGGAAATGCTTTTAATATTTCAACTCTCTATATCATATAGCTTTGTAAATCATGGGGCTGTTACAGGCCAGCAGGCAGAACATTCAGGTATCTTTACCTAATGTGCAGGTGAAGCCCTCTTGGGATGAAAGTTTATTAGGTGCAAGAAGAATACTGTATTTAACTGAAACAGAATTATATATATTAGAGTTCAATTCTTTTAAAGTCCCACCGAGGACAGCATAGTTAATAATGCTTCTTCATCATCAGTTGAAAGCTAGGGCACCTCCCAGTGTGCAGTGGGATGCAGGAGCATGTCTTCCACCTTGAAGTCCTCCTTCCTGTGTTGTGCAGCCCAGTGATCCTTTGCATGGACAGACTGAGGGGGCTGCAAACACAAAAGTATCACAGTAACATTAGGTTAGTAAGGCGGGTAATTTTACATGAGATACGCTGTATTTTGCTATCCGTTCTGCATCCAAAGCCTTGAATGGGCAAGAAGCCACCCAAAACTATGGAAGAAGCCACATGTTAGAGATACTTGTCAACAGTCAGTCCTAAAACAAAATACTGGCTTAAATATTCAGAGGATTAATGGGTATGACTTGCTGAAGCAAATTTCTGCAAGTCTTGCAGGTCTCTTCTAGAGGGTAATTCTTCAGTGAGGAAAGGCCTTCCTTACTGTCAATTTGGCATCTTATTCTCAAGCTGCTGTGTCAGTACACAAACACATAACCTGATCCAAAGAGATAACTATCAAAACTGGCTTGTGAACTATTTGATTTGTGCTTTAAAATGTGCAGCGTGCCCCTACCTTTGGTTTTCAGAGGAAGCACTTAAAAAAATAAATACATTTCTTTAGAAGAAGAAGCCATACTGTTTGGCTTAGGTCTTAGAGTAGACCCCTGGCAATGGAAGACTGAGCCTCATCTGTGATTTATTTACTTGTGTGGTAAACAGGTTGGCAGTCAGTAAGTGGTTTGCACATCCATATTCTTTCAAGATTTTGAGCTGTATCAGATCAATGTATGCTGGCCCCTACTGCACATTGGACAGTGGTACCAAAGTGCTGTTGAGTGGCCAGGCTCTGCTTGAGCAGCTGGTTTGTGTGCTTAGTAAATAGAAGGGCCGAGTTCCCCCTTAGGACATGACAGTTTATAGGTAGGAGATGACTGGTAGGGTTTAGTGCTGCTTTACAAGTGTGTGTGGATTTTCAATGCAGAAACAGACTTCTTTTTTAACAGAACTGTAGATAATACAGCATTCGTAGCCTTCTGCAGCAGAGAGATGTGAGGATGTCACCTTTTGAAAGAACCAGATTTGTCTTGTGAATATTGTGCTAGTGGGTTGTTCTCCTGCCTCATCCTTGGAAATGAAGTTATTTTGGTGTACTGTGAATAGGGGTGTTTGTAGACTTGCTGACTTACATAAAATGGAATATTTCATTTTATACATGAAAAGTGTCTTCATTCAGAAGAGGCTGGAGCTATTCCATTCTACCAGAAAAGGACTATTTTCTCATGAAACAGAAAATAAACTGATACTTTGATTACTATACAAAATACAATGCTTGTTTCCAATGGAAAAAAAGTAATAACATTTCTAGTATCAGCTCTCTAGTAGTCTACAGTAGCACTGTTGCATTATCAGTAACTGGCTTTTTCTCTAGCTTAAATCTGTATTCATTTGCGTCGTCAGTTTGTGCCCAGGTCTCTGTCACAGTTGCACGTTTCACAGAAAAGCTTTATCGCACGTTCCCCTGTGGAGGGCAGGACAGTCTGTACTGAAAATGTCCAGCCACATTGGAGGGCAGGGTCCTTCCTGTCTCTGCTGCTTTTATGCCTTGTGCCCCTGCTCACGTTTGTTTAATGTGCCCAGCATTACTCACTCCGTGTTAGGTTTCCCGTGCTCAAGACTAAAACTGAACTATGCTGGATTGCATTGTGCTATGGGTATCACATAATAAACTCTTTCCTTTTTTTAGGCCCGAACTGCTTTGCAGAAACCATTGTCATTCCAGCAGGCCGGGAGGTGAAAACTGATGAATGCACTATATGTCATTGTACTTATGAAGAAGGCACTTGGAGAATTGAACGGCAAGCTATGTGCACTAGACATGAATGCAAACAAATATAGGAAATCTACAAATCTAAGTACTTTTTGTGGTTTTTATAAAATATCTCACAGTAGTGAGTACCCTAGATGACCCAGGGAAATCTGAATGAGAAGATTCTGGTGAGGAGCAAAGAATAAAATATTGATATTTTGTTTTTCAAAGTAACATAATACTGCAAGGCAAAGAAATGCATATATTTAAAACGTTTGGACATAAGAATACCT
Organism: Haliaeetus leucocephalus; assembly: GCF_000737465.1. Lineage (NCBI taxonomy): Eukaryota > Metazoa > Chordata > Aves > Accipitriformes > Accipitridae > Haliaeetus > Haliaeetus leucocephalus. The sequence continues at coordinate 3,296,059 of NW_010972439.1, read as the reverse complement.
GTCTTAATAAATGTGTTATTTTCACAGTGAGTACACTAAAATACACTCTATAAAATATTCTATGTATTTCTATAATACCATTATAGAGCTTAAAAATAAATGTTTTATATAGACAATACAGATTAAAGTACTGTATCATTGCCTGTCCTGTTGTATACATGCACCATGGCTAAAACATTACATTTCTGTTCTAGTTTCACCATACGAGGGTTTTCTTGGGGTTTTTTTGGTTTGAGGTTTTTTTGCTTATTTTTAGTTTAGTGGGTCAGGAAAGATCCAGCATATGACAAAACTTTGTTGTTCTCGCTTGTGAAAAAAAGGAGTAGAATATGCTTTCAGAGAACATGCGCTCATTTATGAGTACTACTGTAGTGTAGAGGTTGGTCAGCTCCTTTTAGTTCTACTGGTGCTTATCTACTGGTCCACAGCTGACATAACTTGTAGCAGTAGGTAATACAAAACTGGTCCCTCATAGCTGTTGTTTTAAAAATTTAATCAGACAAAATCAAGTCCTGATATTCAGTTCAGACATAACACATTTGTCCTGGGTTCAGGTTCAACATTTCAGCAGGACAAATTTCTCTGTGAAGTAAACAACATAGCATCACCCAGCTGGTGGAAATGATGGTAACTAACCACATGGCATCGTTAATGTAACACATAATGAATGTGGAGAAGAGTAGCTTAAAAGGGCTAGAGCAGCCAAACAAGCCTCCACTGATGTGGCTCCACATTGCTAATCCACAGGTAGGATAGTTGGTTAGTAGCTGTACCATTCCCTAGACCCTGCTCTTGCCATCTTGCTGGTGCTGGTTCAACTTTTTGGTTCCTTCTGGTGGTCCGTATGGGGTCTGTCACATTGTGTTGAGGAGAAAGGTTTTGAACTAGCTCTTTGAATCCACAAAAGGATTTCTAGCACAGAAGCTGACCCTGACTACATGTGAGGTGAATCACATCTCTGTGCTTCAGCCATGAGCAGCCTTTGCTTAGATTCATTTTAAGTTTAGTTTATCACCAACTACTACACTACATCTGCTTTGAATACCTGTTAAGGCAGTGGTTCAAGAAAACACTTAAATATGGGTTTACCTTTAAGCTGTTGCTAGAGGGAAGACTTAATGAATCAGTATCTAAAATCAGAAAACTGTTGCTTAAATTCCCACCTACCCTTTGCTACTTACTCTGGTGGTGTAACTTGGTTACTAGGTTTGCATCTGTACGAAGTATGATTTTCTGGTTCTTCTGAAGACCATAGGACTTCTGCCAGTGACTTCAGTGGATTCCAGGTATCACCTAATGTCTGTATTTTGAGCATGGGTCTGTCTTACCACTGGGTTTTATTTGCCCCAGTGATGGTACGGAAGAGGAGTGACAGAATCAGAAATCAAGGAGCTGTCTCTTGCACAGACAGTCCTGTGGCAAAGTCATGCATGGTATTAGTCTAGTCACAAGAAGAACAGGAGACAGAAAGACAGATTATTGGATTTAAATAGTTTTAAATCATACAAAAATCAAGTTAATAACTTTCCCTGAAGTGGATGTGCACATATGTAAACATTGTACTGGAAATGCTGTTTTGCAGTAACTGGAATTCCTAGCAGGGATACAGGAAATACTATACGTGGGTTGTTGCTCAGTTTGCTGGTGGTAGTGGGGAGGTGACACAGAGTACAGATTATTTTTTTTCTTGGAAGAGGGGAAGAAGTGTTTCATGTCTCATTTGTACCTAGACCGTAAGTACACTTCCAGATAGAAACATAAATACTTGATTTTGCCATTTTATAAAGAGAGTACCTCATTTGTTGTATACCTCTCCTTAACACAGTGAGACGCTGCTTATTTGGGAGTAAAGGAAGTATGATTTGGCTAAAAATTGTATTATTTTTAGTATACCTATCCATTTCATAAGATTCAGTAGTCATATGACAGAAAGCTAGCTCCTAAATCAGTAGGACCCATGCCTCATGGCTATATAGGCTTCTGCTTGCTGAAATCAAGTTACTGCACAGCTCTGAGAAAGTGCCGTGAGTGCCAGTGGTCTTCCATGCGTGTCTCCTCAAGACGAGTGGAAGCTCCCACGTAGGAAGCGGTTGTGCGACATGAGTAAGAACAGAGAAGGTGGACTTGGAACTCAGTGTTTCCAGTTAGGCTGCTTAGTGTCTCTTTAAGAGACATAAGTGTTTTCAGTGAAATTTTGAGAGGCTTAGAATTTGTGTCTTTCAATGTATGGCCATAATGTTTTAAGTTTTTGGAAGTCTCACCTCGGACTAGTCGCCCTTTGCTTCTCCTTCACTGGAGGTTCTTGTGAAGCCTTATACTGTTTCCCAGGGCTTGAATTTCTGTTCTTTTGGGAAGTTCTGTCTTTATTGAAGTAGTCAGTGCAAAGTTAAAGGATATTTCAGTGTATATTTCTAGTGTAGCTTTTGTAAGTATTTTCTATTGCACATTTTTTCTGTCTTTCAGTCCTGGTACCAACATATTAATGTCATCTTTACTGTAGTAATAAGTTGGTCGTTTCCCATTTCGTATGGAATTTCCTAGGCAAATTCATCTTGACACCCAGCTCTGTGGGTGGTTTCTTAAAGAGATTATGTTTTGAGATATAGCTAGCTATCTTTTTGAGAAATAAACTTCAATTCTTTTGACATCCTTTTTTTTTTTTTAAAATGTAGTGAGGTAGGAGTCATAATGAGCTTTGGGCCTTCTTTATGCTGAGATCACTGGCCACATCCAGCTTTGGCCCGTACTAGTACCACGAGAGCTCTTTGGTTACTCCTGAGATGGGGAAATGGGCTGTGTGACTCTTCTTGGGCAGATCACACCAGCCTCACCCAATTGCGGAACCACTGTTGGCAGGCAGTGTGTGGTGGGTTAACCTCGGTAGGTAGCTAACCACCACACAGCCTCTCACTTATTCCCCCACTGCCCACCCCCAGTGGGACAGGGGAAAAGGAAGGAGGAGTAAAAGCAAGAAAACTCATGGGTCAAGATGAAAATAATTTATGAAGCAGAGAAGTGGAAGAAAAAAGAAAAAAAACAAAACAAAAGAAGTGATGCAATGGCAATCACTCACTACCTCCCATGGGCAGACTGGTGGACAGCCAGTTCCCAAGCAAAAGATAGCTAGCCTGACCTAAACCTTACTCCTTTCCGTTTTACTGCTGAGCATGATGCTATATGGCACGGAATATCTCTTTGGTTAGTTTGGGTCACCGGCCTGGTGGTGTCTTCTCCCAAGCTCTTGCGCACCCCCACTCTGCTAACTGGGGGCAACTGAGAAACAGAAGACCTTGACGCTGTGCACACACTGTTCAGCAACAGCCAAAACACCGGTGTGTTACCAGCACTGTTTGGTCACAGATCTAAAACAGAGCGCCGTGCCACCTGCTATGAAGAGTAACTCCACCCCAGCCAGACCTAGCACATGGTGATACTGTCAGCAACCCCAGCACAGAGCCGAACCCCCAACAGGTGACCACACCAAGCAGCATGTGGGCCTTTGGCAGTGGAGTTGGGGAGCTGAGATTTGCAGCCTGCTGCATAATGTCACTTCGCATAGACAGAGGCTTAAAACGGAAACCTTCCTTTCTCTTTAGAGGAGTGGAAAATGAAAACGTGGAAATTAAAAGATTCAAAGTTAAAAATTAGCCATTATGGAGTGCAGTTGGAAACCACTCACCTTTAAACCAATTTAAGCAAAAAACCAGAACTGCTGTAGTGGCTGCATGTACTTATCTAAATGTTATGATTTGGTCATGTAATACACCTGTTGATATTTAACCTTCAATAATAAGAGAAAAGCCATCTGCATTGTTCCCAGTCAACCAAACTCCAGAGAATATTGGCTTCTCTACTGAAGCCTAGGTACTCAGCTGGTTTTTGCTTCAGTGCAAACAGTATTATGCATTCTGCATATGAGGAGTCCTTTAGCTTTGCAGGTGGGTTGTATCTATAAAAGCTATATTTCCAGACACACTGATAGCTCATTAATAATTTTGTGTTTGAAGGTCTGTTGCTTGGATAATGAATATTCTTCTCAGATGTTCTTATGTAGCTGCACTGGCATGAATATGAGATTTCTGCTTCTACTTCACTTGCTTCTGCTTATTTCCCAGCTGAAATCAAGACAAATTAATTAGTGGTTTGGCCTCACCCATTTTTGTAGGAGTGCACTATACATTAATTTGGCTTCAAACCTGTGTAAGCAGGTGCCTGAAGAGATGATATCCTAGATGGTTTCAGGTAATTATCAAATTGCACAGTTAGTGTGCAGTAGGATTCTTTATACTACTCATTTAAACCACAAAAATGGAAGTGCTGGTATTCACTTAAATACTTACGCAAGACTTAAAGGGGAAAAAGAGGAAAGATATGAGACAGAGGAACTGAATGTTATGATAGGATTGTTCAACAAAAGAAAAACATAGCTACAATATCATACAGGTATTTCACAGGGAGATTTTCAAGGAGTATCATAAGAAAAGTGAGAAGTGTACTTGGGCACAAATTGAAATACAGGAAATTCTAGTGGGAGATGAAAAAAAAATCATATGGTAAATGTGATTGAATACTGGAGGATGCTGCCCAGAGATGTTGTGGAGTGTCTGTCCTTCAGGATGGCCAAAACCCGACTGGACACGGCCCTGAGGAGCCTGCTGTAGCTGAACCTGCATTTAGCAAGGTATTGGACTAGATCATCTCCAGAGGTGTAAAATTGAAAGCCAGGGTTAAATGACATTGAATTAAAGTCTTTAATACAAATAAGAAAGAAAAAGGTATGATGAAAGGTTCCCTCACTTACTTTGGAAGACAATCTCTTCTGTTCTTATATGGTTGTAATATAAACTATATTGTCATGATTGTAAAGTATTTGATGTTACTTTTGATGGTAACTTTAATATCTAAACTATGATAGCTCCATAATATGTAGGAGGCTTTGAAAGGCACATATTATTTAAGAATCTAATGCAATCCAACTAAACGGTCCATTTATTCCCCCTTACCAGGCAATGAATTTTCTTCACAGCCTGTGCTACCATGGGTTTTCTGTCTGCAAAAATACACGTTCTGCCCTGTATTCCTGCTTCATTAAAAACAAAAAGCAAACTACGAAGACAGCACTGAACTGAATATCACAGACTATTTTTCTGGCTATCCAAGAATTCAAATTTTTCATCACTTTCTGATAAAAGTAAGTAGTACTTCAGAAAGTTTGTAAACTTGTTCAGTTTTGACAAGACAGCCACTCCTTTCCAGAATCCTCTTTCTTCTTAGAAAATACTTATGCTCAACCATGCTGAAAATGTAAATTTTCAGTCATTTGAAATGTCACATTAAACAGCTCCCATAGCAGAGAAAAAATAAACACAACCTAGTATGTATTTCCAATTGCTTATATATAATATATGCCTCATTAATTTTATACACTTTTAAAACAAATACAGGGAAACTCCAAACTTGTATGTCAATTATCAGTTACAGAGAAGTCAAAAGATTTTATTGTTTACCTGTTGAGGCTATGTGGAAATACTGATATGGAATATTAATTAATCAGTAATAGGAAAACACTGATATAATTAGCAGCACAAAACCTGATGTTTAAAAACAATCAACTCTCGACTTACTAGAAATATTTGTTACATTGTTCATGTTAGGTTCATTTGGGGCTAATAGTAATGCTATTTCTGTAACAACAGTTTCCTGCTTTTAAAAAGATCACTGCTTTTAAAAAATACACAGCATAATTAAAGCTATTGTTGAAAAGAATAGGCAGAATATAGTAATGGAATAGCAAGTTAGTCTTGTTGAGTATGTATAATCTATTGATTGTAAATGTTGAGTTTGTCACTTATATTTGCCAGTAATCTTGTCAATTTAGTAGAACTCAAGAAGTTGGCCTACTTCATGTTTCTTTGGCAAAAAGGGAAAAATATCACATAAAACAGTAAGCATGCCAGTTCCAGCGGGATATAGAGCACTGCTGCAGATTCTGAACAAACCACAGGACTCCACTGCGAAAGTGAAGTATGCTGAGTGTTTCTGTGTGCACAGATTCTACCTCACAGTGAAGAGGTGAGTTTATGAAAAATGGTGAAAATAAGAGTGCAAATACCAGTTCACACACAATGCGGAAAAATAGAAAACGCACAGCAGATGTAACATGAGGAAATGAAAGCAAGTTTAACATGTCATTATTTTGGGCTGTGTTGAGCTCTGGAGCCCCCAACATAAGAAGGACATGGACCTGTTGCGAGTCCAGAGAGTGGTCATGAAGATGATCAGAGGGCTGGAGCACTTCTCCTGTGACGACAGGCTGAGAGAGTTGGGGTTCTTCAGCCTGGAGAACAGAAGGCTCCGGGGAGACCTTACAGCAGCCTTCCAGTACCTAAAGGGGCCTACAGGAAAGCTGGAGAAGGACTTTTTACAAGGGCATGTCGCAACAGGACACGGGGTAATGGCTTTAAACTGAAAGAGGGTAGATTTAGATTGGATGTCAGGAAGAAGTTCTTCACTGTGAGGGTGGTGAGGTGCTGGAACGTGTTTCCCAGAGAGGTTGTGGATGCCCCATCCCTGGAAGTGTTGCAGGCCAGGTTGGATGGGGCTTTGAGCAACCGGGTCTAGTGGAAGGTGTCCCTGCCCACGGCAGGAGGGTTTGGAACTAGGTAATCTTTAAGGTCCCTTCCAACCCAAAGCATTCTATGATTCTGTGATAAACAAAACTTTTTTCCATGGTTTTACATGCAAAGAAATTCTTTCTTCTGGTTCCAGCTGTACAGGAGAGAAGACCTGAAGTATTTTAGCAATGAGAGATGTTTATTTCTATATACACAGCATGTATGCATTGACAAATGAGAATTCTTTTCTTGGTTAAGCCAGCATAAACCAAGAGTAATACTGCTAACTGAGATCAGAATTTCTTCCACAGATTGCACCTATAATAAAGCATCTGTACTTGACTGCAATCAGCGAATGAGAGAACCTTCACAAATACTCATGTAAACTGCTTTTGTTCATAGTAGGCAGAATTAAAGACAAACCTTTATAACCACTTGCTTTACTTTTTCCAGTAAGCCTTAAAGGATTTGCAAACTTTGTGAATTAAAGTTAATTTCACCTATCAGGAGGACCAAAAAACATCGTTTCTATACTCTGCTAAAATCCATAAATGTATGCATGGAGAAGTCAATATTCTAGTGTGTATAACAGCCCAGTGAAAACTACATCAGCTTTATTATTCTCCCTCAAAGTATAGATACAATTCTGTAAATGCTTTTAATTGATGAAATAATCTGCCAGCCAGAGCTTTCTGTTTTCTGATGTGCAACAGGAAGGTAAAGACCTAAAAATGTCGAAATGCTGCTTAATCTATATTGCTATTGCCTTAAAAAAGCTGCATTCATTTCAGAGGGTAATTCTCAAATTAATTTGCTATCCATACTGTAGGAAGTTCCATGTGCTGATATTACTTGGTATGGTGTTTTTTTAACAAAAACAAAGTATTTTCTCAAAGACAGTACTACATACTATGCTCTCTCTTTAGCCATTAATAATTCAATCTAATGCTAACTAATTTAGTGTTGTTGTGAGTGGGATATTATGGAGATAACATATGAATGTGCAGTGCTTCAGCCTAATATAACAACACAGTGGTCTGTTCATCTCTAATTAATTGCCACACAAAAATAAGGAATAGGTAGCCTTTAGTCATTCTATGGATTACAGTTAAATAGTTTAATTTCTTAACTGTTAAACTTCTTTTAACATGCTCTTTCCCAGCTATTTATTTTCAAATGGCATTTGATAAAAAGAGCTATTTTATATATTCTGCTAGTTATGCTGTTTATACTAGTGTTTGAGCAATAAACAGTGTGACTCTGTAGAATGCTAATAATGCTTGTTTTCCATTTTTTTCAAATGTCTTAATTGCACATGTTTTATATAAAAGTTACTTCACTTCATTCAAACCAGAAAGGCAAATCATACAGTCTTACTAGTTACTTTCAAATGTACTGTTTTCATTTTTTTGTGTGCTTTACATCAAAATATATTTGGAGCTTCAGGCTCTGTCATGTAAACAGTATATTAGTGGGATGCTTATAGTATAGTATCTTGAGATAATACATCATATTGAAAAATTACTTCTTAGATGTAGCACAGTATTTTTTTATTCCTTTTTTCAGAGTACAGTTCCTGAAGACATACATATTTAAACCTGTAGTCTGTATCTGTGCTTGAAAAAACAAACACCTGCAAACACCATTTTCCAGATATGACAAAGAGCTAAAAATGGCCTTTCAATCTAGCTCATTTTTATACATGAACTAGATAGGAGAAAGAGCTAAGGGAAAAAGAATATAAACTCTAATATTTATTAAAAAATTTGCAATTTGCATGGGTATGATCTACAAAACAAACAGGGGTTTAAACAGGATTCTGTTACTGAATACCAACTTAAATAAGGCTTTCTTAATGAATGACAAGGACTGCACTGAGCCAACCATTTAGTAATGCTCAACAGTCTACTTAAGTAAAGAAGATGAGTGTCATAAAAAGTACCATGGTATTTTATGTTACTGTTTGTCTTCTTCAGGTAAGAGCAACAGGGTTATGCTCAAGATGGTATCTTTAAAGGTGGAACAGATGACTGACCCAAGTGGAATTTTACATTCTTTGGGAAGAGGTTACCAACTGGTCAGTAGTGATATTATAATTTATCTTGAACGTTTTTAGGGTATTCTTGCATTTGAGGCTACATTGCAACATGCGTGACCTTTCAGTGCTGGATGTACAGCATAAGCTGTTCACCATAATCCTCTTAACAACAACTGAACGGACAGGTAGATGAAAACTACAACACAGACTCCTTACATCAGTCTGTGTCAAGAGGAGCTGAGGTCTATCAGCAAAGGAGTAAGTATGCAAAATAACCTCTACTTCTGTATTCTCTTCTTACAATTTAGTTGTCTCTATTGGTATTAACCTATCAGTTTTTCTAAAGACCTTAAAAATGAAGTAGTCCTAAGTGGTATGACCTCAAATATTTTACCAATGTGCTGATTAATCATTGCATTCTATTGATATTACCAAAACAAGCTGTACACATTTTAAAAATATTTATTACTATTATCACATTAAAACATGTAAGAGCTATTGCAAGAGTGCAAATCCCTCAGCTGTTAGCACTTTGTTGCTCCATATATCAAACTGCTGTCACACCGAAGACAGTGAATTCCATTACTAGGATTGTATGATCCTGGACTGCATATAACTATGGACAAAAAAACATAAAGGACAAAAAAAATAAAGGACAAAATGTGGAATTTAAGTGATAAAATATTTACATTTGAAATGTTTAGAATGCATCTTTATCTATTTGAAAAAAACATCATTTTTTTCCAGCATTCTGCTAGTTGATGATGAAAAAATTGTGTATATATATTATACATCATCTATTCACCATATTTTTCTCTTCACCCCTTTTCACTCCATCTACTTACAGGGGATATGTCCATCAATTACATTTTAATATGGCCTATATCCAATAATTTTTTAAATAAACTGGTATAGCTGCTTGTATAAGTAATACAAGACAAAATAAAGCTGAAATCTAAGCTCAGATAATTATTAAGTAGTGCAAAAATAATATAGCAAACCAGAAATCAGTGTATGATGCAGAACAAGTATTCTGAATGAATTTTTTTTCCTGTTAGGTCATGTTATGCTATTTGATGAAGTCTGTACAGTCATCTGCAGAATGACTTCATCACAAAAGACTTAACTCAGCATTATGCTCTTGACAGAAAAAAGGAGAATTTGAGCTATTTGGTTATGACTGTCCTGAATCATACTTCAATTTGGCAATGGTAGCCTTTCTTTAGAATAGCTCTTTAACTAACAGCATTAGTATTCAGTATGCAAAGGTAATTGAGACCATCCTTCCTTTTGCAGGGTCAGCGCTTACCTGGTTATTGGGTTTTGCCTGGATTAATAATGACTTCTTAGTCACTACTGCACAAACCTTCAGCAGGATTTTCAGTGTTTGGTTTGGTTTATCTTCATTTGTTGAGGCTGGCAGGATTCACTTGATCCCCAGTGGCTGTTATTAGCTTGCCTAGCATTTTTTGCCACTGCTATTGACTGAAGAAGAGTTGGAGCTCTTATGAAATGTGAGAGGAGTCCTCTGCAGATGATGTCAAAACCTTGCCTTTCTTGTACATTAGTATAGGCAGACCAAGATGGCTTTATGGGAAAGAGAAACCTTTACGAAAACATGTAACTAAAGGCATTTCCAAACTTTCTGTCTGGAAAATCAATCATCTTGTGTACCAGGGGAATAATTCTACTCTTTTTATTGAAGATTATAGGTACACTTCTAGTAAATCCTTCAGAATTTTCAGTTTATTTAATTGGAGCAAGGTAGACTTCTCTTACAATGGGATAAAAGTTTATTTCTCAGAAGTGTCATCTGTTTGCTGTCTAGCAAAAAGCATGAAAAAGAGAAAGGAATCTGAAGTAGGGACCTGTAGCTTATTTACCAGCTGCTGGAAAGTTTCTTTAAGTGGTAAACTTAACTTGTTTCAATCTTTTCACTAATGGAAAACTCCTATTGGTGTACCTTCACTTTGGAAGTATAAACATCTTAGCAAAATATTCTCTCATGAAATGCACATAATGTCTTAATTTGTTCTTGTATCCTATAAGCTAACTAGTATTTTGTACTCTTTTCTGATATTTAGGAGTATTACAATATTCTCTTGAAAGTCAAAAGGAAATACATTATTCAAGTTACTATGTTTCAGTAGTATAAACAATCACCATACTGATTTGAAGAAATTAAGAAAACCAAATTAGAACTGACTAGATACTGAATAGTCTACTAAAAATACCACAGAAATCAAGCTCTACAGAATAATACATGATAAAAAATATTTCATAAAGCTAGTACAGGGTATGATATCAAATTGTCTCTCCAGAGAAGCCCTAAGAAACATAGAACACTTTGTACTCTATTAATCTCACAGCTGCATCTGATTAAAAAAACTCTCAAAATAAAATGATTTATAAAGCAGAAAAATTATATTTAGAAATTTTGATGACATGGAAGTGACTCAACTGCATATGTTAAGTAAAATTTAATGGTGGATCATACCTCATGTAGCTGTTGTCAAAATATTTAATTAACTTATCCTGGAATAATGTGCTTTATTTAATATAAAATAGGGCTCTAAAAGCAGAAAAACATTAAAATTAAGATAAAACCATATGAAATAATTTCTAAGATGGTTGTACTCATCAATTCTGTTTATTCAAGACTGCTCTACAGAGGCAGAAGACTAAACAGAATTATTAATCAGCACTAACTCTGTGTCTTTAAGTCATTGCCTCTACAAAATCACTCAGTAAAAGGTTCTGCCTGAGGCTTATCTGGTACCAGATGAACAAAATTTTGATATGTTTTACCACCAGTGTTTTCTACCAAGATTTCTCTAAAGATAGATACATCACACAGTGACTAATCAGGTTAACATGTCTAATGGACTAATTCAGAAAGAGATTCAGACTAGAAAATGGGAGTAGAGGGTGACAATACCTCAGTATTTAATGCCATTCTAAAAACAACAGGGGGGGGGGGGGGAACAAATGAGGATATAGTATGATATAAAAGAACATGAGACAGAAGCATTGGGAAGGAAATGAATGCAAGTTCTAATACAGGAGATTTAGATTGGTATATGATGCAGTAAGTGAAAGGGTTGTGCTTAGTGCACAAATTATGTGATGGCAATGGAAAATAAATGATGTATTGTTCACAGAGCATGCACAACAGCATGGAGGAACCAAAACTACTAGAAAACTACATGAAACCAGATACTCTAAAAATAGAGGAAAGAGAACAGGTATAACTGAACATCCAGCTATTTTGCTGTATGAGAAGTAAAAATAGAGTAGATTTGTTTATGAAACCTGCAGAGAATATGGATAGGTTTTTTTATTTCTCCATGTTCTTAGGCCTAGTCCATAACCTCTCCCATTCTGTCATATCCTTATCAAGACCCAGAGACTAGAAACAGTTGGACTATTCAAAGTTTAATGTACTTAAATTAGAAAGTCTGAGTAACATCTGTTTCCATGTTCCAAAATAGAACTGGCTCATTAAAGGGTAACACAGATGATAATCTGAGGTTTGCAATTTATCTGTGGTGATACCCTATGACTGGTGCTAACCTATGACTGGTAAGAAATGTATTATAAATTTTTCAGAAAAGGAAAAAAAAGTCCAAGAAACCACAGAACAGCTGATAAGACTTCTATACTATGTAAAGATTTCATGAATGAATGCTGAAACACATGCAGGTAAGTGGAAAGTAATACAACCCAATGTTGTTTTACAATGAAGATAAACACATAATTAATTTGAAAGCACCTCATACAGCAGTACATACAAATATAATAAACTACAGAAGACTATGGTTAGAATTAAATTTAAAAAAAAGACTACTGAATGATGCTTAAAAGGGAAATAAGAATTGGAGATAAATTGCTAAAGGGATTACTCATGAGCTTTGCCCTTAAACACACTTTACTAAATCTTTCCACTAACATGATTATCAGAAAAATTCCCAATGGACTATGCTGACAACAAAACTTGCAGAAGCTGTGAATAAGGACAAGCTTTAAATAGGTAGGAAGAAATAATAAGAAAGGCCTGTATATTTGTTTCATTAAAGAGGACTGTGAGCACAATCAGTCGCAATGAAAAGGGGAAGCTTGTTACTGTTAGATCATTTGAGAGAGAGGTTCTTAGGCCCAAAGAAAAGCACTATTGACGTAAAAGGCACTGGTAAGAGCTCATCTCAAATACCATGTTAAATTCTAGTCACCCCTGAGCAAGAATACTAAACTCAAAAAAGGGCATGCAAGATATAGGTTTGCTGAATGCAAACTATTACAAAAGCAGATAGAAAGTAATTGACTTGTTCTGATTATAAAACAGGAGACAAAAAAAAAAATCTACTTAAGCTAAAAGGCGTTCTCCCCATCAGGGCAAATAAGTATGAACTTTTCATTAATTAATTTAGATTGAAAGCTTGATCTTCTAATTATACAACAAGAGTAGCTAAAGAGACCAAAACTCCCTAATAGTTCTAAAATGGACCTTAAAACTGCTATAACTGTATTACAGGACCTAGTTCTGCAACTACAAGGGAAACTTGGGTAACCCAAGAAGTTGAACTCTGCTGTGCTGCCATGAAATGTATTTATCAAAATGCTTCTATGAGTAAGTGCATGTTTTGGAAAAAGCTACCCCACTAACAAAGATATAGGGAAAATATTTATTTTCTGTTTAAGTAAGTAACCAATCCAGGGATTTTAGCAAATCACAACTAATTCTCCCATATTGGCATGGTCTCCTGAGAACTACTACATGAAGTTTGAGGCATTGAAAACAAAGGTAGAGAACCTATAATGGACAGTAAACAGGCTGAACAAGGTCTATCAAACATGACCAAAAAGACTGAACTTGAGGTGGTTTAGTTCAATGAAGACAATATCAGAAGAAGAAAATGGTCAGAGTCTTCTAGGATATACAAAAGCTGTTTCAAAGATAAGTTAATAGAAACATTTCCAGATTTACTAAGAACAAGAAGTAACAGGTATAAACTACCTCAAGGGAAATTACATAAATATCTTAGGAAAAAAAGCTTTCCAGTGGTGAGGATGTGCAGTACTGAGTTATATTTCCTTGGGAGTCTATGTAGTCTTCTGAGGTTTTAAAGATTATGCAGGATACATCTGTCAGGAATAACTGAAGCTCCTATCTTGCCTTGAGGTAGAATGATAAGCAGAGGACCCTTTCAGTTCTACTGCCTATGATATGGTGGTTTGGATTCTGGGAAAGGTGATTACTGATTTTACCAAGAGGTCAACTAAGAAAAAGAGTATATGTTTGAGCATGCTGACAGAATGACATCCTCAACTATGGGAAGTAGTAATTGGTCAAGTTTCAGGGCTGATTGTTTCAGATTCTTGAGTACCTCAGGTGTGAAAGCTTGCCCCTGTATCTGCTAAAGTGGTGTCTGTTACGATCCCATCTGAACAGGGATCAGCTTCTTGGGCTGACACTGGTGTACGGCTATGTAGTGTTTCTGTCTAGTGCAGGAGGCAAAGGAGCATGGCAGCTATGAAAACAGTATTGTTTTTTACTAATTATGTTAAACAGCCACCAGAGCTAAAATGAAAGTTGTGTTTTGAAGAAAAAAGGAATACAAATTAGTTTAGAATGGAGTCAGATATGCTGGGGGAAAGCGCAAAACAAAGATGTATGTATAAAACAAATCATACTAAAGACACACTTTTCTAAACTTGATTTGCATGTACCTTACCTTGAAATCATGTACAACAATATTCTGTATTAAAATAAATTAATAAATTTGATATTATATATATCCCATCCAGATACTTGTTACTTTTTGCTGGAAGACATGGATCAAAAATTATAAGTTCCTTCTGATGAAGGCAACAAGTTGGAAAAAACAATCACATATGGAAACATTTTGCACATCCTGCAACTTTAGAGTTGTCTCTATCTTCTTTCATATTTTTATTATTGCTTTTCAAAGTTGTATTGGGTTTGTGTGGTAAGGTTTTGATAGCACGGGGGGCTACAGGGGTGGCTTCTGCAAGAAGCTGCTAGAAGCTTCCCCTATGTCCGACAGTGCCAATGCCAGCTGGCTCCAAGACGGACCCGCTGCTGGCCAAGGCCAAGCCCATCAGCGACAGTGGTAGAGCCTCTGGGAGAACAGATTTAAGAAGGGGAAAAAGTTGCAGCAGCACAGAAACTGCAGCCAGAGAGAGGAGTGACAATATGTAAGAGAAACAACCCTGCAGACCCCCAGGTCAGAGAAGGAGGGGGAGAAGGTGCTCCAGGCACCAGAGCAGAGATTCCCCTACTCTGGTTTGTTTGGTAATAAATGAAACTAATTTCCCAAAGTTGGATCTGTTTTGCCTGTGACAGTAATTGGTGAGTGATCTCTCCCTATCCTTATCTCAACCCATGAGCCTTTCATTCTATTTTCTCTCCCCTGTCCAGCTGAGGAGGGCAGTGGTAGAGCAGCTTTGGTGGGCATCTGGCATCTAACCAGGGTCAACCCATCACAAAAGTGTATTCCATTCTGTAAACTGTCATTCAATATGTAATCCAGTGTTTTGTTTCACCATTTCTAGGTCTGTAGGGAATCAGCTCTGTCAAAAGCTTGACTACAGACTTAGAGATTCTCTATGTGTATTGCTTCCATTGTTCCCTTGAGACTTCAGGCTCAATATTTGGGAATCATACGACTAACCTTTTCTAGGGCAAAATGCAATCTGGCAGAACCACTCTTTAAAACACCGATCTACTCCTTAGCATCTAAGGAGGGTAGTATCACTCATTTTAGTATGAGGATTGACAAAAATAAGATTACCAGAATTCATTCCCCCCTCTTTCCTTATTCTTCCAAATGGATCACAGCTATTTACAAATTTATTTTGCAAAGCTATACAGAGTGATTATTTTATCTTTTATTCTTACTTCACTCAGATCTGGGATGTAGCATTTAAGTTTGTAATTAGATGAAAGCATTGCATTATTATGCCCCCTTTTATAAATCTAAGAACAAAAATAACTGTCTTGTTTCTCTCACTGTAAAACAGCACTTGAAACGTACCTTGTCAGATTACAGATTTTCTGTGCTAATTCCAAAAACCCCTACTGCTATCTAGAGGTCTGAACTTAATCTGATTCAGGTTAATTTAAATCAGTCCATAGAAATTGTGGGTCTGGCTTAAAATCTAAATCAACAAGGTTTTTATGAGAGTACGAACCTGATGTAGTACTGGTTACCTTGACAGACTTGACAGGATCACAGCCCGAAACAGTATGGCATAACAATTTTATAAACTTAAATAGCAAAGTACTGAGTTCAATCAGAGCAAAAAACATTGTAGCACTACTTAATACTTTGTACGATAAATGAATTTGTCACTTACCACAACACTCTGGACAGTCTGGATGTATTAGAGCATTCATTCCATATCCTGGATAGCAGCGATCAACCCATACCATTTGCAGAGTACCTTCAATGTAGTATATTTCAGGCAACGGTTCAGAACTTTTCCTGCTAACTTCCACTTGTTGCTTAAAAAATCTCTCTATAAGGTGTTTTGCCTAAATTGAAACAAATAGTATTTTTTCAGAATCTTTGATGGAAAGAGATCAGAATACAAGACAAAAGAATGTTAAGTATGAGTTAGGATTAAGATTTAAAGGATGTATCACTAAACCTTTTGATTGTAACTGAATGGAAACAGGACTATCTGATATTCTTGGATATGTTGGTTTTAATATAGATAAGCATTGATCAATTAATGCAATGTCTTTTAAAGTGTTCAGAAGTATACAAATAGAACTCTAAAAGCTAATCCATAGCAATTTTGCCTACATTAGACATCTGTAGGCCAACATCAATAGACTTGCAGCTTTCCCATCTACATATGTACTCTTACGTAGGTCCACTTACATTTCGGACATACTTTTTTCATCTTTATTAGCTATTTCTGTTCAATAAAAAGAAAATGCCAAAGGTGTCCTGAGGCCAAGTTAAACAAGGGGATTATTGTTATTATTATATCAATCAAATATAATCACAGAAGACTTAACTCCCTTACTCAAAAAGATTTGCACAAATACAATCCTAGCTAGGAAAAACATTCCCGTCAATCAGTGCAGAATCAGCACCACAGAATCACAGAAATGTTAGGATACAAGGGAGCTCTATTCCATCTCATCTGCTCCAACTCCCTAGCCAAAGCCAATGTTTATTTTTAAAAATCCTTTATTTTCCCTGGAATTTTGGACCATTTTTTATAAAGTGTCTTCCACAGTAGTTAAAATCAAAAGTGTGACTTCTAACTGGCTAAGCTATATAAAATTTGTAACAGAAATAGACCCATTAGCAATCTGACAAAGTCTAACAGTAAAAAGTATCAATGCTTCATATCCAGACAGTGCTTCATTTGTATACAGGGATTAATTATATATATATAGAAAGCTAAAAAGAAAAAGCAAAGAAAAAAAATCCTTTAATAGGCTTGCAAGGTTCAGTACACACACAAATTGGCAAAACCACATTTACTCATGCTCTCTTAATTTGATCCTCTTGTCTGTATGAAAAAGATGAACTTTGATCATGAGCTTTCCCCACAAATTTAGGGTTTTTTTTTTCAGTGGGCAGGATGGAAGCTGCTTAATGAGCACAATGTTATTTTAGACCTCATCACCCTTCCACTGGAATCCCGAAGCATGATTTGCATACCTGCTATTGGTATTCCTTCTGTACTTCCCTTCCCCTTTCTCCTTTCTCCCTTAAGAACCTCTGAATTAACAGTTAACCTAGTAAGCAAGACTCTGGCTTCTGGTTCTCTACTGTAAAAGCCAAATGACTTCAAAAGCTAAAATTCTGCCAGATCAATAATAAAATCACTTTGAAGTGATGGAAAGGCACTCCCATTGCGAAACAGCACATCTGATATTTATAAGATAGCACATGTTCAAAGTTTCCCAATTGTCTTGCCACTTTTCATACTCTTAATGTACTGTCTTTAATATCGACTGATAGCATGATCTGCCTTATCCATAATGGCAACAGAATATTAGCAATATTGCCAAACAGCAATAGAATATTTTAACTGATACAAATTATATATCCACTAAAACTTTTATATCAATTTATTAATTTACTAAACAAAGTATGTTTCATTTTTTATGTTGTTATACTTTATTGTGAGAGTAGCTTATTATGTTAGTTGCCTTTTTATTCCCCCATCTACCATACCTTGTTTAGTCTACGAGTTGCATCACAAGCACTTTGCTGACATAGTCTGTTGTGTTTTTCTCTGTCTAAGGAAGCAACTATAACAAAACACAATCTGTTTATAGAAGAACAAGGTCAATGAAATTGACTTTTTTTTTTTTTTTTACTCATTTAAGATTCTCGTCAGTTCTGATGCAAGTATTTAGGACATTTTACCATATTTCACATGTCTAACTTGCAATGTTTTAAAGAAATCACAGAGCTTGTCCTCTTATAGATATTATACATCCATGTATAATTTTCAGTATACTTAAATATCTTATGGGAACTGTCATTTATTTGTAAATTCTAATGGCAAGGAAATGTATAATTCTGGACTCTTCCCAGATTTATAAATATCTGAATCCTTTCAAAAGAAATAAGCTACTCTCTAATTACCTGCCTGCCATTGTGGTTTTATGAAGACTCAGGTTTTAAAACAGTCATCCAGGAACCCTAACAGTTCAGGCTTCTGACTATTTCTGCAACGGACTCAAGTTTTCTCTCAAGAACAATCAATCAGGGCAATATCTAGTGCTTTTAAACATTTTCCCTGCTCCCCTCCACTGCACAAACACATCAGTTCCAGAGCCTCGCCCACGCAACCCTTTAGATTCTCATAGGAATGCCTATGACACATAGAACCAAAGGAAGACTTCAAGTATGGACTGAAGAAAAAGCGTAGTTACGTTGTAGTAATCCATTTGCACGGGTCCACATTCCTTATCAACTGACTAGTACTAACATGTTGTGGTGAAGGCCTGGGAAACTGTTAACTAAGCTGCTGGACTGCTCTCCAGAACTGACATTAGAGTAAGCTGCCATATTAAAGATAAAATTATCTGTTAACATGTGAATTTAACTCCTTATATGATAAGCTTTAAATACCTCTATCACAGAAGTAATTCTGAAACACCAAATGCTACTTAGAAGTCAAAAAGTACTTTCTAAGACTTCAAGCTACTTCAGAATGTGTAGTTTACCACTGGGCCATATCAAAGTTTACATCCACCTAAATCTCTAACTGGAGAATTTGTCCTCCTAAGGCTCAAATATTCTATAAAGCCTGGGCATTGGCTAAATCTCATTTATGTAGTCTAATAACCTTAGAGTTAACTAACTACACTATCAGTAATGAGACTTCAGATACATTATGCTATCCACTACAAATAGTTTTCAGAGAAACACAACTGGCTAATAGTTTCATTGTTTTTATAAGCAACTATATTTAATTTTCAAGAAAATTAAAATTGGAACGTGGAAAATGAAGCATAATTGATATACTTTGTTCAGAAAGGGATCTTTCCAAAGTGCATGTCTTGATACATCGTGACTAATCTAATACAACACATGAAAACAATGGCCTTTTTAGAGCTGAAATAGGAACAGTAAGTCCAAGAAAATACTGCAGATGTTCTTATATAGATTCAGCTCAACAATTATAAGTTGCATCTATTTGGGTTTTAGATATCTCTTAACGAAGTACTTCATGTTAACTGAACATATATTGGGACTGTTTTACATGTTCGTTCAGACCTCACTCACAGCATAAAGGAGTTGACGATTTCTTTTCATATGGTTTCAGTGCTCAGGAGGAATATTCTGAGAACAAGTCTCAAAAACAAGGAACAACCTTCTTTGGATTGACATGACACTGAGATTTCCACAGTTAATGCCTTTAGTGAAAAGCTGTTTATGGCAATGTTTTATGAAAACAAATTCATGTTAAAGTGAAAATGTATTTTTAATAACTCAACTTTATCAAAGGAGCATAAGTAACTAAGGCACTCTGAGGTCTTCATTTACATATAAACTCATTTATGTATCAACACACCCAAATATCAGATACAAAAGTTTTATAATTATTGCAATACGTAGTCACACTCAGGAAGAATCCTTAAATATCCCATAATTTGGTGACACCTTCCCAAGCCATCTAATGGTTTGCTTTAAATCAAGCCAACTCAGTATTTCTGGCAACTCAGTTTTGCCCAGGTCTCCTTTAGGCTCCTTTTGTCTTAAAAGAAATGGAAAATTATGAAGTCTCCCTCTTTTATTGTTGCCACTTAAAGAAGGACAAGTACTGAAGTTCATCTCATTTAACTTTAGTTCTTGAAAATTTGACATCCAGCCTTAGTCTGTCATTTGGAAGCTGATTATAAAGACCAAGGCACATCCATGGAGTCATTTATACACCTGTTGTAGGTGACTAGATGAAGGTAATCTGGGGAGTTACAGAATGCACTGTATCACTTTCCTTCCTATGTTAGTGTGCAACAAGGGACATGATAATGTTTTATGACACGAAATTAAAAATATATTCATCTATCCACAGCTATAAAATGTTCTAAAGCTCTTCTGAAATAATGTAAAATACACACTTTTGAGTAGATAAACTATCTTTTTGCTATTGACATGAATTTCACATGCAATACTTTGAAGCATTTTTCCAATCCAGAAACTTTATAAGGAGTAAATACATTCCATTAACTATAAAAATTCTAGCCGTTCTTTAAAAGCAAAGCAGATTTTTACCTGAAAATGTAAAGAAGATTTCATTCTGTAGACCTCCTCTCTGCATTTTTACATGATGGCATTCTGACTTAATTAATGTAACCTCACAAGAAAGTTCAGCAACAAGTTTGCTTAGTATCTGAAGCAATGCTTTCTCAAAAGAAGTGTTATGAGAACTGTTGCAGGGGCCTGTATGATACTGGGCTGTGAACTCATAGTAATTTTTAGGATCAGAATAAGCTGCAGGAAAAAAATGTCAAAGATGATGAGGAACATATATGAAGTAAAAAGAAGAAAAGTAATTTGTATATTAGAAAATAAAATTGCCAATTTAAATACTTAATTTATAAACAATACCTATTTTGTACCCCCAGAGAATTTTTAATGATAAAATAGTGTATGCTGCGCCAGTTGGAAACACGTAAGAGATTTTTACAAGTCAACATTCTTACTTATATCCGTCAGTAAGTCTTACTCTTTATTACTGTAATTTTTAAATTTTTAAACCAACAGGAGATTACTGTAAAGGTATGAAGAATATGAACGCTAAGGTTAAGAAGCATACAAAATACCCTTTAGTAGGTGGCACAATATTTCATCTCACAAATTATGGCCAGTTACAGTAGTATGTTACATATTTTTTAGTCAACTATCACAGAAGTATTTTAAAGGGCTTAAAAACTGAATCCTCTTCCCCAGAGATCAACAGAAGATGAACTAGTTAAGATGAACAGGAATTCCTACTCTGTGAGCAGAGGTAACTGAAAAAGCTTCCATATAGGTATGAAATTTACTTTTATGGATGGATCAGCTATTTCACCTTTACTGCAAAGCTAAATGCACACCTGGGCGTCTTTTACAAATATGCCAATGTAGCATAAAATGCGTGTTTCTAGTTATTTCATGATAACCACTCTACTTACCCAAAGCTGCAGATCAACAGAGCACAATGTTAAATAGAAAATAGGAATAAAAGAATGAAGAACAGGGGTCATGGTGTGGGTATAATCACAGAAATGAGAAGGGGGTGGCAGGGAAGAAATAATGAAGGAATAGAAACCAAACCAGCTGAATGAAGCAGCAGAACATCCAAAACATGGTACCCAATCAAGACAGCTCATTAGATCCTCTACCTTGCTTTTGCCTTCCCCATTTCTTTTCCCTTACTGCTGCATATTCCAGCTTTTTTTGTATGTATGTATGAAGCTTGAATTTTGTATGTTAACATTCAGATTTGATCCTTATTGAAGGATATAAGTCTGCATTACTGAAAACTGTAACCTTTTCCATCAAAACTGCTTAAAAGAAACTTTTTCCTTTCCAGTTCTGTCAAGCAAGCCAGCTGCTAGAAGTCACGGTTATTCTGTATGAAGGCTGCTGTGCCAAAGTAAAATTAATTTACATCAGAGGTTAATTTATGTTATTGTGCTCTAAGATGTTTCTAAATGAGCACTGGTACGCATTTTAAATTCAAGATCAGACATAGTTCCTGCTGAAGGCAATAGGAGCTCTTGCCTACATCTCCACAAGAATAAAATATCCTTTAAAGAAGAAAAGGAGAGCTAGTAATGAATAAATGACGTTGCTTTTACAATCTTTCACTTTATCAAAGACTTTTTACCTGCTGACAGAAGGAAATGTAATCAGAATAGAAAAGAATAAGCTACAAATATTACATCATTAAATGATAGGTACTTAAAAAACACAATCAGGCAATAATTAAGGCATTAATATGTGTGAAATAAATCTATATGGCTGTGCTAAATTAATCTCAAAGAATAATTCAGTTTAAAATTATACCATTTTAATGTTATTAAGCATTACTGCCCATTCAATTTGTTACATTTCATTATGTTTTATGTTTCTTTAAAAAAGAACTGTATTCATAAGTTCCTCAGTCAGCCACTGAGCTTCATTTAAGGCTCTGTAAATGACATTAAATGAACTGCCTGGTAGCAACTAATATTAAAAACAATTTCCCAGAGAAACAGAATGTCTTTGTCTCTGCAAATTAAATTCTAAATAAGCCTACTTATTTTAAAATAGCAACACATATTTTTAAAAATAAAACTTCTTCAAGGCAACAACACATTTACCTGGATTGGTAACTTACCATAAATAAGATATTTTATTATGAGGTTTTTATCAGGTTGCGTTGCTGTTAGCTTATAAACAATGGAACAAGTGTAAACTCCACTCAGGTTGAAGTGTCTCAATATTAAAGTTCCTGTTGGTGTTATTTGCACACTGCTGTTTTCTAGTAAAGACAATAACGAAATAAATTTAGTTGTCGTCATGAGAAAGTGCAGAAAGTAAGGGTCCAAATGGTTATTTACTCTTAAGCTGTGCACAAAATAATATTATTGATTCAGCTGAAGGCATGGGACTCGGAAACTGAAGCTGACTGGGTGTTACTCAGGTCAGCATTACACAAATATGTCTTATTGCTGCTGTGTTTTTTAAGTATTGGTTGACAAAGCAGTCCTAGAAACCTGTTTTTATTTGATCTCAGACATCTATTGTTCTCTCCAATAACACTTCCAAGAGCAAAGAACTCCCAGAAAAAAAGGACAAAGGGGGCAAATAATCTCTTTTTATACCTCTATATAGTTAAACTGACTACTAACCTTTCAGTCTTCAGGAACTGCCTCATGAATTAGCTGCTGGTGGTGTTTAACAAGCAGTAAACTTCAAAGTAGGCAAGACAGGAAGTTCAAGTTAAGCAAGTACTATATAACAGACCTTCCACAAAAATTATATGTGTATGCCAAAATAAGAATCATATATGTTTAGGATGGTAAAATAATCCTTCTGCATGGAAAGATATGCATTGTTATGGTGGCCAAAGTCTTAACACAAGTCTTCAGTTCAAGGCAGAGAGGAAGTAGGATCCTACTTCAAAGGACAAATCATGAGCGTGGCTCTTTAACTAGGTTTTTAAAGAGAAAGGAAAGAACTGCTTAAGGGCAGATTTGGGCACTGATAATGAGCCATAGAGTTGTCCCATGTAGCCTGCATGGGGGTTACATGATGACAGTTGATGAGTCCTTTCCTGACTTGAAAAGGTCCTCAGGCAGTAACAATATAGATATGGGTTTCTCAAATAGTAACATACAGCCGATCCTGCTGTCAAAGGAAACCATGGGAATCACTAGATTAGAGTCAATTGTAATAGATTTCAAGGTAAAATACTCACTTTGATAAAATATTTTGAGAATGGATTTTTGTTTCTATTTTCAGATGCCAAAAAAAAAATCTTTTTAACATCCTAAATAATTCAGACCTTTTATGTAGATGATGGAAGCTTAGACAATTAGTGTGGTGCAAAAGCAGCATATTTTTAGACTGAAAAAAATCGATGCTAAGGACATGAAATCTATACTACACACATCTTAGGGCTTTTACTTCAGACCAGTCCTAATCTGGCTTTACAGGTCAAGCATGCATTATTTCTCAAAGCAAACCTTTCCAATTAGCTTCATCCAAAATGAATCCACTTTGTGCACTCAAACACCAGAGCATGATCCAAACAGAATGTGGTAAGTGGGTACAATCAAGCAATTCAGTTCAAAGTCACACTCCTATTCAAACTAACATGTTACTGTAGATGCATGCTGATTTTCCTGGTATGTGATTCTAAGAAAGATATTGGGAAAAAAAAAAAATAGCCTGATTGAAGTGCATCTTTTTACATACTTGGCAGGAAGGTGTAGCACAGCTTAGTTCCTCAAGAAACCATTTAAGCTTTTAATTAACTTAATTTTGTCATATATATCACTGTGTTTAAAAAAAAAATATCAAGTGCTGGTAAAAAAAGAGTACTATTAAAAAGACTGAAAGTGCAAATTCTTTGACAAGAATGGTTTGGGATTCTGTATCAGCCTAGGCTCTCACATTAACGGCACACTGTCTCATTTTTTGGGTGATGAAGAGGTTTTTAATCTGATGATGAACTACTCAGGATGTTAAGTCTATAAACTAGAATGTCATTTGCTACTGTATGCTGGAATAGCTATCGGATTAATATTGTCAGAAAAACAGCATAGATTTAAGAACTATAGTTCTGATCTTTAGCATATGCAACTGCCCTGTGTGGGCCAAAAGCAACAACATCGTTACTTGACTGGATAGCCAGAGCACCTTTAAGATACATCACAGACAGCTTTGCTATACTTACAAAATGCATTACTGAACTGCAGAGATGACAACAAGTCTGCAAAAGATAAAACTTGGAAATCCAGTGAAGAGATCTGGTCACAAATATTTCTTGAAAGTACATTAGCAGAAACGGAAAAGTAAAGTGTTCTTCTGAAGGACTGAGTCACTGACTTCATTATAGAATTTTATCCTACCTTGAATAATGAATGCTTCATATACCAGAAAAGATCAGAATTTTTACATAGTAACCATTAATTATTTTAATGGTATGTCTGTGTGTAAAGAATCTCCTTTTGGATCATGAAATCAAGAGCCTGTTATGTTGTTTGGGTTTTTTTTTCCCCTAGTGTTATAAAAGAAACCGCACTTAAAATGCCTTGCTCCAATGGGGTTATCTGAATCAATACTGCCTACTCAGATAAGTTTTGGTTCACAAAACAGACTGTTAGCTTTAAAACAAAATTTTAAAAGTTATTAAGCTATCCACCCTTTTCTTAAATCTAATACTTTTTCCCTGTTATTCATCTGCAGCAGGTTCAGTAAGACAGGTGAGCAGGATTTCACATCACATTTTGTGATGTGAATTACATGATATGATTTAATATGCCTCTATTACATAGGAGGCATTTCACATGCATGATGGACAAAAAGCAATGTGATCAAGTTCAGAGGTTCCCTGGAGTCAGTGAAAACTGGCATGATTTAAAACAGATGTTCTTTTTTAATTCATGCTAAGAGAGGAAGCTAGACCATTTTCCAGAATCCTCAGGAATTAGAAGGATGCAAAACAGCTATTCCTGTGAGAATTACATTACAGAGACTAAATCCCTTAAGTTTCTGTACCCTTGTGTAATTAAATTTAAAACTAAGTGTTCTTATATTTTCATTTTTCTGTTTACTAAACTTAAAACCAACAGATTGATTCTCCTTCCAGTTCTTTCAGTGCAAAAAAATAAAGTTACTTACCATCCTCCCACCTCACCTCTTATTCAGACCAGTTTTACAGTAAAGCAACTTCTGTATTTTGAAATTATATATTAAAAACAAAAGTAAATGACAGCAGAATCAGACCAATGGGCTTTTCAGAAACAGATTTTTCAGACATTTAGAAACAGCTATCAATCCAGGTAATAAATTCTAATCTTCATATTAAACTACGGAGCATGTTCAAATTCAAATATGCAATATCTAAAGATGTCCAAATAGGTAAATTCAGTGATTAATTATACATGTACAGAAACAAAAGCTAATACGGTATATAATAAACTTGAGTTCACCTGAAAAGCTGCTTAGGAATGAAACCTACTGTTTTGTAGTCCAGACAGGACTCTGACAGTCCCTCAGGACACACGTATAAGTCATTTATCGGTTATAAGGATAGCATGAGTATACAGATACACACATCTAAAAGCAGGTTCATATTTCTTCAGATTCTCTTTCCTTCCCTCTCCACAGAAGAACTGTTTGATATACCAATAGTAGGTTTTAGAATATCTGGGGTTTAGCTTGTAGTTGAGAGGTTGAGTGCAGGTTATTTGTCGGTTGCTTTGTTTTATATAACTATAGTACACTTTTCAGTCCTATGAAAGGACAGTAACCATCTTCTGACAAAAATACTCCTTCTATGCATATATTAGATGGCAGTGTGTATGAAAAGCAGTAACTTTCCTGTAATTCCAAATTCCTGGGTTCATCTTCACCAAACTAGAACAGGCCTATTCCAATGTTTACATTTGGAAATAAACACTGAAATGCTTCCTCTTTTCTGTTCTATTTAGCTGTTCAGAACACCATAAAAAATGCTGGTTTATGCTGTAAAACTTTAAGATCCAGAATACAAGAAGCAATTATTTTGAAGATTTTATTCTCCACTTATATTCTGAAAACCTCTTATTCCCAACCAGTCCAACAGCTGTTTAAAAACTTCAAAGTACCATTTCCAGATCTTAGTACAAAAGAGTCACTATACTAAATGAGGAAAAATGATTGGCTAATTTTAAAGTTGTAATGATTTTAAATTACATTTTGTGCAGTATTTAATTTTTCATTACTCTTTCAACTGCATGTAAGTGGACTGGAATTATCTGTGAACAAAGCTGCTTGTCAAAAAAACAGAACTGTTTTTTAATGCCTACAGAAAGAAAAGTGTTTACTGCTCTTTGTGAGGTTTTACTGTAGTTATGAAGTTTGATGTATATAGCTAGAGACTTTCGGGGCACAAAACACCTTCTTGGTTTGTGTGTCAAGGGCTGGTGTGCCTGAAAGAGAATCTGATTTTTCTAAATATGACAGATAGTACAATGAAAGATAGGCTCTCTTCCTAGAGATTTTATGCCTAAATAATTGCATTTATTTTGAAGCATTCCAAAAAGCAGTATTTTGTTAGACTTTCCTAAAACTCGATTCACAGTTCTACATTTCCACTGAAAGGATTCTTTTCTTTTCTTTCCTACAACCACACTGAAAAAGTATGAAATAATCTATGAACCAAGGTTTATGAATCCTAGTTTCCCACTGTTAGGGAGATTTGCTATGACAGATGTTAGAAGACTTAACTAGTGACACCAAAACCCAGATAATTTTTACCACTTGGAGAGGATTACACCCATTCTAAAAGGAGACCAAGTGATCAAATTCTTTTATACAGCAAACATTTCATGAGCTAGAAACCTTAGCTTTTTTCTGTTTATACTTTCTTTGAGTCAAAAAAAAAAATAATGAATGTCACAACAGCCCTAGGAGACTAAGACATCTTTGTGGTATTTACCCAAAATTGTGGTGGCTGAAGCTCAAGTCCTCTCATTACCGTTTTTTTTTTTTAAATTTTTCTAAAACCTCTCTCATCCCTATAAAAGTCGTGTCAGGAAAACACAAGTCTTCTTCTCTTACTGAAATGGGTTTTGCCCACTTGCTGCTGGTTCTAGTACACCTGAAGTTGCTGAAGTGCCGAGAACCCCTGCCACCATAGCTTTTTTGCTACTGAACCAAGGTTGGCATAGCAACTTGGCAATCTGAAGCAATCTGCCTGAAGAGACTTAAACCTGTCAACTGGAAGAAGTCTGAGGTCTCCATGGTTTTCTGTTCTACACTGTTGAAACTGCAGTGTGAGTAAACAGAAGCCAGAGGAGCGAAACAGGCAATTTTTGTTAATTGTGAATCAGGAGGTTGTCCTCTGTCTGATCAGATTAAGCTCAGGATGAATTGTTCATAATCTAAATTGTAAACTAAAATAAGAGATTAAACAGGTTTACAAATTCATCACAATACTTATTGTTCTTTTTAAAAATGAAATTACAGTAAAGGGTAAATGAGACATACATGAAAGGAAACAAAAAACAGAACTTGGGTTCCCTGCTCAGACTTGGAAAGATAAGCAATCCTTATTATGTGAGAAAAATAACGTAAGTAGAAGTAGCCCAACATACTCCATGCAGAAACAATGATTTGGGGTTCTCATGCCATACTAACAGATTAGGACAATGATTTAATTAGCAGCATCCTTCTGAAAAAGAATGTTTAAATCCTCCATGAGCAGATTAACCAGAAGTTGAAACTGGCAAGGGATCATAGAAGCACAGAATCGTTTAGGTTGGAAAAGACCTTCAAGATAATCAAGTCCAACCATCATCCACGCCCACTAAACCATGTTCTGGAGTACCTAGTCTACATGCTTTTTTAATACCTCCAGGGATGGTGACTCAACCACTTCCCTGGGCAGCCGATTCCAATGTCTGACAACCCTCTCAGTAAAGAAATTATTCCTAATATCCAACCTAAACCTCCCCTGCCGCAACTTGAGGCCATTCCCTCTCGTCCTATCTCCAGCCACCTGACAGAAGAGACCAGCACCCACCTCACCACAACCTCATTTCAGGTAGTTGTAGAGAGTGATAAGGTCTCCCCTCAGCCTCCTTTTCTCCAGACTAAACAACTCCAGTTCCCTCAGCCGCTCCTCATAAGACTTGTGCTCCAGGCCCCTCACCAGCTTCGTTGCCCTTCTCTGGACATGCTCCAGCAACTCCATGTCTTTCCCGTAGTGAGGGGCCCAAAACTGAACACAGTACTCGAGGTGTGGCCTCACCAGTGCCCAGTACAGGGGGACGATCACCTCCGTGCTCCTGCTGGCCACACTATTTCTGATACAGGCCAGGATGCCGTTGGCCACCTTGGCCACCTGGGCACACTGCTGGCTCATATTCAGCCAGCTGTCAACCAGCACCCCCAGGTCTTTCTCTGCCGGGCAGCTTTCCAGCCACTCTTCCCCAAGCCTGTAGCGCTGCATGGGGTTGTTGTGACCCAAGTGCAGGACCTGGCACTCGGCCTTGTTGAACCTCGTACAGTTGGCCTTGGCCCATTGATCCAGCCTGTCCAGATCCCTCTGTAGAGCCTTCCTACCCTCCAGCAGATCAACCCTCCCTCCCAACTTGGTGTTGTCAGCAAACTTACTGAGGGTGCACTCGATCCCCTTGTCCAAATCATTGATAAAGATACGATGTGACTGGCCAATAGAAACGCATGCAACTGAGGAAGGGCAATAAAAATGTTGGCCCCAGGCTGAATGGGGCTGACTGACCTAGTGACAAAATGACATTGAAAACACTAGAGACACGCAATGCCGCCTTTGTTTCACTCATTCCTAGCAAGGTCTTCTTGCCAGCCCTGTCCCAGGCTGTACCAGAGTTTAGAGGAGATGCTACAGGGAGAGAGAAGTGTAGTGTTAGGGACTTAAGTGAGCTGGACATATACAAGTTTATAGACCAGAATGAGATGCATCTGAGGATGCTGAGTGAGCTAATTAATGACCGTTGTCTATTTTGATGGTGATGAGGTCCCCAGTGACCAGAAAGACCCAAAAAATACATCCATCCTAAAACAGGCAAGGAAGACAGCCCAGGGAAACACAGTTCAGCCATCCTCACCTCAGGCCCTGCAAAGATGATAGAACTGCTTAAAGTCACTCCAGATGCTTGAGTGACAAGACAGTGATTGAGAAAAGGCAGCATCAATTTGCCATTGGCAAATCATTGCTGATCAGCCTGAGTGTCTTCTGGAATGAAATGACTGCCTCTGAGGATGAAGGGAAAGCAGTGGATGTCATATACACTGAAAGTCTTTAGCAAGGATTTCCATATGGTACTTCATCACATCCTTGTAGCCCAACTATGGACACATGGACTAGATGAGTGGAATACAAGATGGGTGAAAAACTGTCTGCATCGTCATTTTGAAGATTGGTCTACCCAGCAGACAGTTATGAAGGGCTTTCCTCAAGGATGATAAAAGCACCAGAACTGCTTAACATCTTTACCAGTGACCTACACCACAGGATTGAATGCCTTCTTGTCCAGTATGCAAAAGACATCAACTTGGCGGGAGAGCTGATACACGACAGGACATTGCTGCCATTCGGTGGGACCTTGCACAACCAGAGAGACAGTCTGCCACAAACCTGATGAAGTCCAACAATGACAAATGCAAAGTCCTTCACCTGGGACAGAATAAGAGCAGCAACATATGCTGCTGGGGACCAGATGACCTGGGAGCAGCACTGCAAAAAAGTACCTGGGAGTCCTGGTGGATTTAAAACTGAATATGAATCAGAAGCACACTTTTGCAGCAGTGAAGGCTAACTGTATACTGGGCTGCATTAGCAATGGTATATCCAGCAGGTCAAATGAAGTGCTTATTCTCTCCCTACTTGGCACTCATTTGGGCACTCCAGAACACTGTGCCCTGTTTTGACTCCTCAGTACAGGACAGATACTAACAAACTGGAACAAGTCAACAAGAAGGTTTCTGCGATGATTAGGGAGTTAAAGCATAGAAAAAGAGGCAAAGGAAATTAGGATTTTTACCCTAGAAAAGTCTAAGGAGGGAATTGCAGTCCTTCACTACCTAAGGGGAGATACAGAGAAGAATAACCTGTACTTTTAAGAGGTGCACCACAAAAGGACAAGCAGCAATGATGACAAGTTACAATAATGGAAATTATGATTGAAAATAAGAAAAAAGTGGAACATGTTGCACAGAAAAGACAGAAAATCTCCAAGGACAGACAAGAGATTCCCCAAACTCAAGTGGTCAAGGCCCTGAGCAAGTTCATATCTGAAGGTAGCCTGTCACTGAGCAGGCAATTGGGCTAGATCACACCACCCATCATCCTATTATTCTGTCCTTGCAGAATGCGCCCAGCTGTCTCTCAGTGCCGCAAAGAATGTCATCCTCAGCCTCTGTTCCATCCAACATGCCCTGCTCCATCTAGCACTCTAGAGATGGCACCATTGTCTACAGAGACCTGAAAATGTGTTTTAGTTTGGTTATCCCACCCCTTTCTCTCGGAAAAGTGAAAGTTAATTTATATGATATGCGTGCAAACACTCACAATGTATCCTCAGTTACTTCTCCATTTACATTCCCACCTTTATAACCTTCATGTTGCTTTTGGGGGGAGCGGG
The DNA here is from genome assembly GCF_000737465.1 of Haliaeetus leucocephalus. Taxonomy (NCBI): domain Eukaryota; kingdom Metazoa; phylum Chordata; class Aves; order Accipitriformes; family Accipitridae; genus Haliaeetus; species Haliaeetus leucocephalus. Next base: position 3,265,041 of record NW_010972439.1, on the reverse strand, counting down.
GAAGAAGAGAGTGTGCGGGGGGACATATAAGAAAATAAATCCTTACCTGAAGAAAGACCACCACCTGGTCCATTCCACTGGAATATTGGATCAATCAGTTCTAAGTTTCGCAGATGATTTGTCAGACATAAAATACGTGGACTGTTGTGATTCAGCTTTACATAAACTTTGACTGAAAAAAAAATTATCATTAGCATCAAGTATTAATCAATGGTATCCTAACAGTGAGCTACATAAATTTCAAGACAGTGGTTCAACAACAATCTTGAATGGAGTTCTAATTTTGGGACTGGTTCTGTTATATCTACCATCAAAATGAAATACCAAATAGACAGCAAGTTTGTTTTCTCCAGAAAATAAAATTAAGAGAGTTCTTTCTCGTTCTAGGCTTATCTGGTTGTGTAAACATGAACCCAGTGCACTGTAACATCCTCCCGGATGGATTATGTCATTTAGTAGGTTCTCACAAACACAGGCTTCTGCAGTGGTCTGTCTCAACTGATGTCCAACACACACGTGGAGTGTATTTGCAGTATGCTGGTCCATGATACTCAGACTTAAAAGCTTGCTGTCTCCATTCTATTAGCAATTGCCTTTTACCAGTGCACAATGTACTTGCTTAAAACGGGTTTAGTGTTGTAGCTCACTAAATGGTGAGCTACCTCTTGTTTAATTCAGAGATAATGAGATAGGAAGCGAACCGAGTAAGAATAAGGATTTACTTAAGCCTTTTCCCACAGTAAAAGCAGGTGTGCACATCTTGTATGTAATTTGTAACATACAGGTGCTTCTAGATCTTCAATTGTTTCTAAAAACTACAACTCATATAGTCATAGTCAATTCCATAATATGCAGGATTTCAGTGAGTACAATTTGTTTTATTTTCCTTCCCACTGACATTCTGCAAAGTATTTGTCCTCTTCAGAAGCATGGGATGCTAGGTACTTAAGCTCTAGGTCTAAACTTGAATATACCATGCTCTGTATAAGGCTACCCTAATGCCACTGAAAAGCTACAACTAATATAAAACATTACAGCTACTACAACACTTGTGATTTGGAGAATCTGACTAATAATTAAAACTTAATCAAATAAGCAAATGACCACAATGTTATCTCACCATTGGCTATTTCTGATTCCCTGCAAGTGGAAAACAGTTTAAGTAATTGTTGCAGGAAAGGATTAATGCTTAGAAAAAGTTTTCACTTTTCCATTACGGCAACTGGCGGTAATGCCACCAGAGTTTTCTCTCCTCTCCAAGTATGATTTTTTGCTTTCATTAAAAAATGAAAAGCCACTTACATTCACATTACAGTATTAAGTTGTTTAAACAGAATAAAGACTTAGATATAACATTTAATACATAAGAATAACTTCAGAATTTTGATAGTCTTAAGATCAGTATGTATGTCCATCCCAGCTAATAAACAGTTTTTTACAGTAGCTTATACTGCAGAAAACAGCGAAGTATCTATTTTCAATTGTACGGTAGTATATCATGGAAATAAATGTCATTTACAGGTGGCGTTTCATTTTTTAACCCTGAAGCATGAAAATTCATATGAATTCTACATGTTAATGCAATTGCCAATATCATTAGTCTTTTTCCACTGCAAATCCTTAATACTTTTTTTTCAAAAATTACTAACCAACTGGCTTTAGTAGTCGTCTATTGGGGCAAAATTGCGTACATTGCTTATCTCTCCCACTTCACATTTTGTTTTTTATTTCCTCAAGGTCGCTTTGTTCTGTCTTATAGCAATATGAAAAAAAAAATTACATCTCCATAATAAAAAGTAACAAAATTATGGTGTCACTATTATTAAAACCTGCCAAGATGGTAAATTCTGTTCCACCACTTTAAACTTCCATGACAGTTTTGTAAGCATGTATCACAGGATACAGAAGGGTATCTGATAGAAAATAATGGCTGAAAAAATATCTATCAGGTATAACCTTATTCTTCTTGCTTTCCAAGTAAAGTCTTACTCTTTTAATTAAAGTTCTTTGCTGTTTTTTCTTATTTGTTCATATTCTCTTCATTATAAAATTATTTACCTTATATAGAGATCCAAAAAAGAACATTTATGTCAGGTATTTTAAAACTGCAGGATTTTAGAAGTACAGGACTGTATTTAACCAAATTTTGGGGAAAAAAAACCCCTCAAAGATGTTGCCCAGCATCTCAAAAGAACACTGGAGCCAAATCTAGTATACTTTACAACGGTCTGTCCCAGAGAAGGTGGGAACATTCTTTATTAATACTGAATTACTTAGAAACAGAGTTGGGATAAAACATTTTAATCTCACCTTCTAACTTTCAAATTGCCTTCAGCCGTTCAAGTACTAGCCATGTTTACAGACATGGGTCAGAATCAGAAGAGAGAAAAAGTACACTAGTAGGATGAAACTTTAGACCACTCAGAGCCATTATTTAACACTAAATAGCATTATAAGATAAAATACTACGAGAAACCTTTAAAAAGAAATTGTTTCCCAGAACTGTTTCACCTTTGACAAAAATTGATATGCTAAGAATCTGTACCAAAAAAAAAGGTCAAAAAATGTTGTCTCTTAGCTTTCCCCCAAACAACAGAAGTATCACTCCTAAATATGCTACTAGTAAAGCTGTTACTGGAAAACACACACGGAAAAAACTATGGGGAAGAAAATTACCAAAATCAAGCTAGCAATGTGCATTTAGAGAAAAGGCAACATGAGTAAATATACGGCAATGAGGAACAGCCTGGTCTTGTAATTTAATTTTCAGATTTTCCAATAACTGTTTAGCTTCATGAGAAAAGAAAGGGGTAATAATATATTCTGGAGTTAGATGGATTTAACTTAGAAAACAATTAATTCTTAACTCTTCTTAATTTTTGTTGTAGAATATAACATAAAATTCAAGCTTCAGGTTATGTGTACATAACAAGTAAGATGAAGTCAGAATACCTACAGTGGAAGAAAGCAGTATTTCCAAGCAAGAGTCCTACAGGCAGGTGGAAGAGTACACAGAACGTTGTTATTGTTATAACAATTACAGAAAATAATTATCTCAGTTTCATAAAAATTATGAGTAAGAATAAAATAATCTATAAAAAATAAATTCCAGTGACAGAAATACATTCTGTGGGATGGCCTATTAAGTATACATAAGTCAGTACAGAGCTGCAATTAATTAAACCACTTAAAACCATTTAAAACAATTCAACAACAAGGGATATGAGAAAGAAGGGCCTTTTCTTGGTAAAAACAGTATTTTCACTAAGATCTGTACATTATGTTTAAAGAAAAATACCTGGAAGTATGACAGATCCCACTATTTTTAAGCTACTGTGTCTTGGCCCTGCACTTCTGAAAAATCTCTTTGAGGGTTGAACTGTTAAAAGACAAAACAATGACATTAATACAACTATTTAATTTATCTGAAAAAGCAAGCAGCATACTTTAGGTTAATCTACACCCTTTATAGACTTGTTCTTCAATGGATATTAAGTTAATATCTGTCTAATGTCTTAAACAACACATGACTCTCATTAAGGCAACAAAAACCAAGGCAAAGGCCCAATACCAGAAAAAGCATCCTTATTCTAAACAGCATTTAAGTTTAGATTTAAATATATTAGTATTTTACAAAAGAACTGTCACATTTTAAATTAAGATTGTCCATAATGGGGAAATGGGGATAGGCACTGTCCAAAATGAGTTTAAAATTTAGCTGCATTCTTGTGATACCCTCAGTCGGGATGTCAATCAACACATATGCTGACCATTAATGAAGCAATGAACTTAGGTTCTGTCATGACTGTGATTTTCTTAATTTCCACATGAAATGAAATATAAGGTATTTTATGGATATTTTAATTTGCCTTTCTTCTATTTTAAATAGAAATTTAGAACAAGTTCGTAAAGACTGCAAAGCTTTGCAAGACATACAAGGCTTCTGAAAGAAAACTGAAGTATCTTTCAGGTGGGCATTCTAGTACAAATCAGATCTGAGTATCTTTTACAGAGTTTCCAGAGATACAGAACTGAAGCCAGCAGAAGGATAACAGCAGCTATGAGACATCTCAGCATTTTGTGTTCTTTGTCTCCACCTCCTGCTTGGAAAGAACACAGGTTACTGGGAGTTAAGATACGCTTGTGATTTCTAATTCTTTAGGGGAATCTGGGAAAAAAAGTAAATAACAAAGGAATAGAAAGTTTTGAATACAAAAGAAAGCAATAAAATACCAAACATACCATCAGCAGCAATTATCTTATTAAGATGGGCTAAATAATTATGTGGCACCGGATCAGTGCCTGTTGCTAACTTAGGTTCAATGTTCAAAAACTAAAAGCAAAAATAAATACTCTGGTAAACTGGTTATAGACTAAGGCATCTGTTGGGGGCAATGAGAGAGATGGGGTCAAGTTCCAGCTTTTTGATTTATCTTGTTTCAAGCAATAATGGGAAATCATCAATTCACCCCATTTATTATACAAATGGTAATTGTACTTCTCTACAGTGTTGTTACGGAAAACATAAGCAAGGAAGATTCTCCAGCTATCAGGACAAGATAATAACAGTAAGTTAAACGAACTGCCTGTACTTGTCATTTCAGAATGTAAGCAGAGTACGCCACTGAAAATACCTAGAAAGTAGGAAGAAATAAAACCTTGCTTGAGAAAAAAAACACAACCAAAACTAAGAGAAGATAATCGTAAGAGTAGTCTCATATATGATGGATTTTTGTGACTAACAGTTTAATTTACTTCACAATATGTCTTCCCAATGTACCACTTCCACAACTTCGTTTGAGGAGCAAAATTTTTCAAATAATTTCATTTGCCCCAGAGACCTCCTAAAAGGATTAGAGGACTTTTATTGAAAGACAAAATGGATTAAAATTTTCTCACTGGAATATTTATGTTAAGTCTTTTAGAATTCTGCTGCACTGTCAGAAGCAAAACTAATTTTTCACTAAAATTCAGCTCCCAAAAGAACATGATCAGATTCTCCATTGACAAAAATCAACTTGTGCTTTGATTTTAATAACAGCATACTAGTTTACGGCAAATTATAAAACCTACCTGAAAGCCTGCCTGTTTTAAAATTCCTTCTGCCACTGTTATCTGTCCACATGGTCAATAAATATTTTATGAACTGTCAAGTTGATTTATGGACCATAATTGGAAAGGAAAAACATAATCCACCAAACCCAAATAAATTCATGAGAGAAAAACTGAAAACAACAATCTTATACAGAAAGTATTCAAAGTTTATCAAAAGGCAACTGAAGAAATGTATCTAGGAAAGTTAAGCAGTGCAAACTGACAAGGTATGAGCAGATATACATGACTTTATAGGATGTTTAGGCACTACTTAATTAATGCAAAAGGAAAGTAATATTTTTTTACAATAATAACTTAAACCCAAAGATGGAGCTCTTGAACTGTTTATTTAAAAAGAATTAGAAAAAGTGGAAGCAATATAGTTACTGAAGGAAGATAATGTAAAACTTCTGGAATTACTTTTTTGGTATCTTCAGTGACATTGCATGCTACATTTTGAGAAAGACAGCTTAAATGCTCTTTCATGTGTATACACATTTCACTTCCATAGCAGCCATTTCAGTGAGTAAATGTTTCTGCCTGCATGTGAATCCCAACTCTCATACACTCTTTCCCTCACTTTCTACACTGCCTTTTAATTTTTTTTTCAAGCCTTTTTTCAGGTTTCCTACTTGAATTCCTTTGCTCTCCTCCTAATCACCTGGAATTTAAATGGCACTTCCTGCAGCAGTCTCTAGCACAAATCATCTTCCCATTCTCACTTTCTATTTTAAGAGTGCATGTGATGAGGTTAAAAAAATGCTTTTCATAGAAAAAAAAAAAAATCAAGAGGTCATTAAGTCCCACAGAAAGAGCAATAAAAAACAATAGAGGACAAGGGAACTGCTTAAACTGCATTTTAAACTCATTAAATATATCACTCCATCCCTTCAATCTGAACCTGCACTTAACAAGCAGTGGGAAAAGCTGCTCCACTCACTTTTGAGAAAAATAAATGAGATTTCTGAATCAATTCCCCTAATAAAGTTTATTAAGCAGCTCAATATATAGAGTCTGATTCCTCATTGTCTTGTACTTCTTACAGGCATAATACAAGGTGTGAGCAACAGTTCCTTTTGCAGAAGAACACAGATGAAGAAGTTGTTTTACATCACTATCACATACATGGAAGTTTGGGGTAATTCACCCCCGAGTCCAGGGTGATTCAAACATCCCAGCTACCTGAAGAGCCATTCCTGAAGACTGGAATTCAGGGGTACATTTGCCATATAAGGTACCTATGTTACTTGAGGATTCATCTGGCAACTTTAAAATCTGATGGAGTTAAATTTAACAGCCTTACTACTAACTTACATCACTGAACCAGGCCAAAGATCCTGCAGTGAGGTAAATTTAAGTGTAAAATGCTAACACCTTGTTTGATGCATTTAAAATCTACTTGGCAGATGTATAAATTCTACCCAAACACACAAAAATTGAGCTCATGTATTTCTAAGGGGTTCTGCCTGTAGGGGGAAGAGCCTCAATTAGAGATCAGAAGTAGCAGGTGGATTGTACATGTAAAAACAACCCCTCCTGCTCCTCCCTGGTCCGAGTGAGTTACAACAGTGCCAGGTGAAGAGCATTCCCTTCCCAGTTCCTGCCCAAAGAAGGAATCTGGGTAGGTTAGTACTGACTGAATGAGCATTCCCTCCTATGCCTACTGAGTTGAAAGGGAACGCCATTCACCCACTTAAAGTTTCACATCAAGTATATTCTACTATTTCATAAAACATTTTATTCTGAATCTTGTAGTCTTAAAATGAACATTGCAGTTGCAAAATTAATCATCTTCACAATAATTCATCAGAAAATTAAATTTGGTCTGAAAACTGCAGTGGCAGGAAACAGTACGAAATAAGCCTTAAACAATTAAACAATCAATTTATTAATAAAATACTTTATTACTAGAATGTTCAATTGGCATAGTTTCAATTAATTTATTTAGAAATTAAAATTCTATGAAGCGATAGGAAAAGATTTATTTAAGTTATGGTAATTGCTATAAGTTTTTCAAAGTAATTATGTTTCAAGATAATTTTTGTAAAGCGATTTCTGCACCAAAAGATTATATAAATAGCAACGCTACTTACTTAAGTTATTTTTGCTCAATCATGCTAATACAAGTGTTTTTCTATAACCAAGTATTTTAATTACAGCTGGCATTTCTAAGCAGCCTATTGATGGTTAAGTGCTGTGCAGAAATATTACCATTTCTATTACTAGTCATATGAAAGTCATATAGGAGAAACCAAACTTCAGTTTCTAATCTCAGTTAGGTTTAGCCCTTTTGACAAAAAACCTGCAAGATATGAACTATCTTGTGTTTTCAAGTAGGCCTTCACATTTCCTTTCTGACAATTACACCACTAACACATTCCATAAGTTAAAAAGGAAACTTTTTTTTCCATATCATATAGCCAGCTAAAGTTAAAAATATTGTATCTTTTCAGTAAGATGGAAACTTCCTTCAGATGGCTCAAAAAAGTCAAATGTAATCAAGATGTTTTAAGAAACATGCTCCACTTTTTGTCCTCAAAAAGTTTAAGTATTCACTTAAGGGAAAACACGTAAGCCAATACTGTCAGCATTAGTAAACAAACAAACAAAAATCCTTAAAGAAAAAGGTTCGTATTCTTTACATCAGTCTGAACTCAGACTATATTAGTAGCACCCCAGTACAATAAAATTGAAGTGTCTTTTTTTGACAATCTCTATTATGCCTACTAAAACCAAAGACAGAAGAAATACTATGACTTTTCAGTGAATATACACTAAAATACTGTGCATGGCTTTCCCCTTTTTTGTCAGAGTAGAACAACTTTGAACTTCACCTCTGATCTTGCTCCTGGAAAAGACCTTGGCTTTCTAAAGGAACTGGTGAAACGCGATCATAATCAGACCACGGAATAAGAAAATCTGGCATGTATGCACAGTAATGTACAAATTAAATAATCTAATTTAATACTATCAGAAAGCCTGAGGGATTTACTACCTTCATATTTCAAAACCTCACTAGGAAGCAGAGACTGTCATTTCAGGCCATTCCCAGTCTCAGAGTTGAGAGGCCGTACAACTGAATTTCCCAATCAGTGACAGCTGAGAGCCACAATTATGCACACAGTGGATACAAGAACAGTACTGGTATGCCAGAAATGTACAGTCTCGGTATCCTACCACGTAACTATTTCTGACCCTCAGAGCCTTCACCAAAGCGATGCAGCTCCTTCAGCCGAGTACCAACATCACCGGCTACTTGCTGCCTGAGCGACCACGCAGCTTCTTTGGTACGTAGGAAGAAGAAGCACTCCTTCTCCCCAAAACTCGCTGTTATTGAGGAGAAACAGAAAAGATTACTTAGATAACCCCGTAGCTTTCCTGCATCCACCTCCGCCTCCACATGCGTGAAGGAAGTTCAACCCCACCGGTGGATATGGCGGGTGTCCCACACAGCCCCCGGGGAAAGCTGGACGCTGAGGGGCACAGCTCCTGCACCACGGCAGGCCCCAGACCGCCACAGGAGCTTACAACTACCAGCCTGCCAAGAGGGTCACCTCCGTCGTGACAGGCACACCTGCTTTTGTGGAGCGGCGTGAACAAACGCGCGAGGGCCAGGACAAAAGGCTCCGGCGGGCAGCGAACTCGGGAAAACCCGTAAAATTCCTACCCGGGGCGGGAAACGGCGACGTTCCGGAGCCCTCCCCGGGCTGCGCGTCCAGGCCCTGCGGGGAAGGGGCAGCCTGCGCCTCGGCCCCGCCGTCCCGCCAGCCGCCCGAGCC
>NW_010972439.1:3199617-3256158 GCF_000737465.1 Haliaeetus leucocephalus | reverse complement strand
TGAGGCGAGGAGGCGGGCGCGCTGAGGTGAGGCGAGGCCCGGCCCGCCCGACGCGGGGCGCTGAGGGTGAGGCGCGGGGCCTGGCCGCCTGCGGCCTGCCCTGCCCGACCGCTGCCTTCCCCGGGGAAACACCTGCCGCCGCGGCTGCTCCATCCTTAATCGTGCGGCCGCCGGGTTCTACATAATTAATCCCAACCCATTAACGCCCGCCCTTCCGCTCCAGGGGCAGCTGCGTTGAAGCAGCCAGGCCTGCGGGGGTGCGGGCTGCACCTGGGGGCGGCCGGAGGGACAGCTCGGCAGTAACCAAACATGCCTGTATTATCAACACTCTTTCCAGCACAAATCTAAAACACAGCCCCATACAAGCTACTATGAAGAAAATTAACTCTATCCCAGCCAAAACCAGCATAAGCTTTAATTGCATTTCACTCTGCAAAATGAGTGCAACAAAACATGAGTCATCCTTGCAATGTCTTCCATCCTGTGCCTTACCTGGGTCCCATGTCTTTGCCCCTCCTGCCATCTCTTTCTAAAGCTTTCCAGGAGAAGGTAAGAAGTGGAGGAAAAGGTCAGGCTGCGACACTGGATATTTCTAGTGTAAAACTGATTATATTTGGTATGGAGATTACTGAATCTTAGTAAATATAGACACCAGTATGGCATTTTAAAGGCTTGTTACTGGCAGAAGTCAAATTTTGAAAGTACCTTTTCACTAACTTGAATGTACAAGTGTGATAGAAAATGGACACGAGTTCTGTGTTTTCATAGTATTGGCTTAACCTTAGAGTGGTGGTCCTGCATATACAATGTTCTCAGCTGTCACTTTTTACCCATTTTAGTTCTTGTGACCTATATATGAAAGCTGTCTTAATAAAGAAAGAAGCTTTATTTCTTTTTTTCCTGCTCCATCAGCAAACTACTGAAAAAACACTCCACCATGATTCTGCATTATGGAACACAACTTTTTAGTACTATAAACCAGTACTGTAATAAATGTTAGGCCCATTTCTGATTTAGTGTTAATCAAGAGCAAGTTAGGAATTCAGGGAGGTTACATCTGTGTGAGACTAACATAAATGAGAAAATGATCAGACTCTGTGCCCTACTATTCCTGACAAGGCCACAAAATAAAGGCCCCCATAGTGTGAGCTGAGCTGTCCAAATAAAGGTAGTTTGATTTTTCCGAAGTGCCAGACCTTTGCAGATGGCACTAAATCCATGGAGAGAGGACCTCTGTAAATCACACTGCTTTTGTTTAGACTGCTGAATGAGTACCGTCAAGCTTGGGATTAGGAAATGAGTGCTGCATATTCTGAGCTGAGACATTAATGGATTTGCCAACATGATAGAACAAATGTCAAAACTCTGGAGGTAATTAAGCTGCATGGAAAACTCTGATGTCAATTTGATTTACTTATTCCAAGTAATAATCTTAAATTTTCTGGATTTGCATTTATCTGTGGTTTTGTTTGATAAGTTTTGTTTGTGTTAAATCTATGTTTCAATTTAATTCGTATTTGTGATCTAGATACCAACAGAGTAGCTTATTTTAAAATACTTCAACGAAAGCACCATATAATTCTTAGTAAGACTGAAAACTTCTTAATTTTGTCTCTAACAGACAAATAAGTAATTTGTAGTGCCATTTCAAGTTGCTATCTGTGTTCCCTTGAAGGACTAGATTGCTGTGGTATCCATGAACCATGTTTCACACCAGGAGACATTTCATTGTGAGGTTGTTTCCATCGTTACCAAGCAACAAAAAAACTCTCTGCTCACTCAATGGCTCTGTTCTTTTTGTAACATACTTGATATATCTCTTTTCAGGAAAAAATTCACTACTTCAACCACTGCCTTGCTCTTCATGGTTTCTGTGCACTGATCTTCTGCAGGATGACCTCTAGTTTTACTGTGGTTTGTTGGCTAGGACTTCAGAAACTTGGAGAAACAGGAGAAAGTGGAATCTTTTAAGTTTAGTGCCACATAAGGACGACAGAAGAGAATGACTCTGCTTTCCCATGGAGCTGAAAGGCAGGCAAGTGCCTTTAAAAAGTCCGCCTTGTCAGTTGAACCAGTTCACAAGATGGATTGCCAACAGTATCAAAGTCCGTTAAAGAAGGTGTGCATGCCTGTTGTGAGACATCCTGAGAACAGACATGGCTTTGCCAGCTTTGAAGAGAAAAACAGTAATTCTTTCCTTAAATTGAATCCATTCACCCCTCCAGTAGGGCCAAATTACACTTTACTGCCACACCGGGATAACGTGCCTTTAGTAAATCCCTGCTCAGGTTTTGTGAGTCCCGGAGCAGATGCTGACCTGCAGCCCAATGTTGGAAGCGCTATTGAATCCCTGGTAGACTACAGTGGTGTGAAACCTCACCAGTGGGTCCCCATCACAGGAAAGAGATGCCAGCCTGCCCACAGGAGGCAGATGATCTTCCTGGAGAAAACTAGCCAGGACAGAAGGTAGAACTCCAGGGCTCTGTCAGCTGCTTCTGTCAGGGCACGACTCAGAGGTAAAGCAAACTACTATTTTTATTTCTTAATCCCCAAAGAAATTGGTGATGCTTAACTAAAAAATAAAATTAGTTTCCGAACTCCATCCCCCAAGGTCCTGAAAGAACAACCGTATAAAATAGATTTGCCCTGGATATTTGAACTGAATATAACAACTGCAGTAGGGTGTTTATATGATTCACTGTCCCTGCTGTAGCAAAGAGGTACCAGTCAGCAAATTCTAATGAGCATTCTAATGCTAAAACCAAACCAAACCAAAATCTTTGAAGGTAAATAATGTTTAAAAAAATCTATTTATGTAAATTGTGAAGTTATATACAATAGTTCTAATGAGCACCTGTTTTAATGTAAACCAAAATAACAAATCACTCCAGAGTCATGAAACCCCCTGGATATTTCTGTGTCCTTTAGTATTTCCTAACAAGCTGCAGTGCAGCCCATTTAAAGACCTATTCCAGTGTCTAGCTGATCAGAGAACAGAAGCTCTTTAGGACTGCCATCACATGTTGGACAGAGTACACGTTACCCTCTTATTTTATATCAATGTGTTACACATTAAGTTGGGTCTGGTCATTTTGTATTGACAGGATCAAAATGGAAATTCACTCTTTTTAACATGAAGCAAAATTGGGTTGGTGGTTACTATTCAGAATTTTCTGATGAAAATTCTGGAAAGCAGAAATATCTACCCAGGGCTTCTAAAGGCAGACATAATTAACAATAAGCAATATGGTTGAATTTTTATAAAGATTAAGGCAATTCCAATGATTTTCATAGAGAAATGCTCAATGCAGCTGGAACAAAATTTTGTGAGAACTCAGGCAACATGCTCATAGATGAGGGGGGGCATTTCTTAGAACATAGTAAAGAAACATAAATGAGCTCCTTGTTCCATTTTACTATACAGAGATAACACACACTTCACAGTTAGCTATACTTCATCCATGTTACTGTCTCCATAAAGTCTCTACGTGCTACAAGTTCAGACAGTGGTTTTGGAACAAGTTTTGTTCCTTGTTTCTGTCTTTGAACTTTGCATTTTAAATCACTTTAAGCTTAACTACAGTCATATAACAGAACCCAAAAGAACCCAAGAAACCACAAGGGATAAAACAATAGAGTCCATAATTTTCCTTTTTTTTTCTTGCGCATCCCGTATAATTTTCACTCTTATTTCTCAGTTACTGTGTTCCCCATTTATATGTGGAATTAGACCTCAGACATCAGTCAGAACTGATCAGCTGGTTTTTTCTGCAAGCTTCTGGAAAAGTGAAGGGGAAGGAAGATTTGAGATACGCAATTCTATCTGACCATTAATTTTTCCAACACAGAGAAAAGCAGACAGAGACAAAGAGAGAGATACTCTGGCAGATAGGAGACACACCTGTAATGAACACAGACAAAATCTGAAACTGAATGTCATCAAGTCAGGAACCTGAGTTACAGTCAAGAAAGTGGTCTGAAATGGAGAGTAGTTCCAGAAAGCAGATAGAAACTGTTTGGTGGGTTTCTGGTGATTTTTTTGTTGGGTAAAGTTCACTATTGAAGTGAAATACTGACTCCACTGAAGGTGTCAGAAACAGTCAAACTTAACTCAGGGACAAACCTTGAAACAGATACTAGTCCAGCATAAATTTCTTAAGGAAGCTGTGCAAATGTTCTTCCAAACCTAGCATTCATTTACAAGTTATCCTGTGATGCTGAGGTATTAACTACAAATGTGTAAATATAGATATAAAAAGTAGTTGAGTTTTAAGCTACTATATTTAATAAGACTGCATAAACAAATTCCAGATTTCAGCTATGTGATTCAGAGCCCAGCCCAACTACCAACCCCCAGGCACATGATGTGATGAAAGTTGCTAACCTTTCTAGATAACAGTCCCAAGACATTCCACAGCTAAGCTGTTTGGGGAGGTTGTGCTGAAAGAGAGATCAGTAAGGCATTTTACAAGCAAATTCTACAGTCACTTTCTCCACTGTGTTGGGGGTGAATGGAAAAAAAAGAGAGACAGAAGCAGCCTTTGAGACAGATGAGCTGAGGTATATAAACATCTGCAGCAGACAGGAGGTTCTCTGTTGTGAGATGTAGTGCTATGGCTTTGGCAGTCAACAGTGTTACTTTGAACTTCCCCAGCAGTCTTCTGCATCTACTGAGCAAAGCCAGTTTATTGAACAGTTAGGCTCTGTGATAGCAGAGCAAAGGTGAGAAGCTGACAAAGAAGGTCATTCTGAGACTGAAGAGTCAGGGCCTGCCAGAGAAGGGAGACAGCTGAAGAGCCATTCTTCATGTATTCTCGCTCGGTATAGGGAAGGTGCTCAGTGCTAGAAGATGAGGTCTTTAGGAAGTTGACAGTGTTTGCCTGTAGAGTCCCCTTCTTTCAGTCACATGACAACAGAATTTTGTAACCTTTTCTCTGAGGTCTCAATTTTCTTTGCAATGTTTAAGAGGCCCTCAGAATTTGAGCGTGCAGGTATATTTGTACCTGGAAACCTGGTGATGAAGCCCTCATATCCAGTTTGTAATTATTATTCTGTTTTGTATGGCTTAGCACAGAGATGGGCATGGGGATGGCAGAAGGAACCAGGGTATTTGATAAGTCTGATATAGAGCAGAGATAACTTCTTGCCCTTCCTGGAAGCTGACACATCTGTAGACACAGTTTTCTTCAAAAACTGGGAAATGGGAAACACCGTAGAGTTTACCTATAGACTTGATAGTAACCATTTTCTATAAGAAATAAGCTGTTAACTCATGCCTCTACTAGAGTGGCCATATTTGAATTTGTCCAAAAGCCCAACTAGTCCAGTATTCCATCCAAGACTGTGGATAATTAACAAAGAATATCATCATACTTCCTCCGCGTAATTTCCTATCATGTGATGTTTTGTTGACCATGGGTTCATGACCAGGAGATGGTGTGTTTGTAGTTAGTAGTCATGGAGTCATAGATTTGGCTTCACTAATATATCCATTTGCTTTTTGAACCCACCATTTAACTTCCAACCCACTATTTCCAGGTCACTTGTGAATATGTTAAGCAACAAAGTCCTAAGCCTAAATGGGTTACTCCAGGTCTCTCTAGCAGTTATCTCCATCCACCTGGAAAACTGATCATTTACCCCTTCCCTCCTTTTCTGATCTTCTAATCAATTATTTATCCATGCGGAGATCTTATCTTTATTCCATTGTTACTTTAAGAGGCTCTGCTGAGGAACTTTATCCAGAACTTGTTGAAATAATTGTGGTCACTTTATACTAATTTCCCATTGGCCTTTGTAAAGAAGGAGTTCCCTTCCCAGTGCTTCCTCTCCTGAAGCAAGAAGCCTTTTCTCCAGAGTAATCATTACTCTGGAGAAGTAATCATACAGGAGTAATCCAGGATTAAGCAGCACATTGAGTGAGTGTGAGGCATATCAAGGTAGGATTCCAGCCTCTCCTACCTTTCAAATAATGATAGAAAATGACTGTAGGCAATGCTGGTGCAGCCCCAGTTTGTAACATAGGTACTTGGTGAGATAAAACCTTTTACCTGCCTGCAGAAAGAGAAAGAAGAAAGATTAGTCAGAGGCAACAACGTGTAAAGCAAAGAGCAAAAAAGTGTGCAACTTGAAAAACATCAAATTAACAATTCAAGCACACTCGTAAATAACATGCATAGCTCATAAGTATTGTAGCATATAAACAAAGTCAACTAAGAATGAAAAATGGCCTACAGTAAGCTCAAGAATATCTGTGCTATTAAATAACTACCCGTAACACAATGAATTGTGTAATAGCATACTGCCTAATAAGCTAGTAGGTCATCTGGAAATAATGCATAAAAACTCAGAGGGCTGAGTGCCATTGAATAAAACAACTGTGGTTTCACTAAGGATTTGATTATTTATCATCCCTACAGTTATGTATTTCACTGTGCATTTGTTTTTCATTTCCCTAAGAGCAGAGTGATGCTTTCTTCATTCAACAGCTTTGTTCTTTCTCTGTTGCTTCTTCTGTCATGAATGTCTTTCCAATATAAACTGATGGGGTTTATGCTTATTTATAGTTAGTTTTCAGGGGGTGATTTGTAGCTTTTTCTTTCAAAGGAGTAGGAGAGATAAGAAGTAATGTTAATGGGTTATATTTATTTTCCATATATAAAGAGAAGTAGAATAATTAACCAAAGAACAAAGCAAAAGAATCTGGAAGAGTTATCTGTAAACCTTTCATTTGGCATTATTATCTTTTGCTGGGCCCACTGAAGTCAATACTCCTACTAAATTTAAAATATAAGAGGTCAAAAACAGTGCACAGTTTTCGAATGGCAGTGAGGTGCAGTGAAGCTTGTGTGACTGCTGGTTTTGTGAAACCTCTCTGCATATTTCTTCATATGGTGACATAAAAATTTAACTTTTTCCTTTAAAAACAAAACAAAGAGATGTTCTGGCTTTCATGGTTTCTGGGAAACAGCTTAGAAATATGAATGAGTACATCTTCAGTTTCTAACTCAGAATCCAAGCCAGAAATTGCCTAAATTCATTATCCGTCATTGAATCCTGCTTTGTCAGATTAGGAGACAAGTTTAAGTAATAGACTGAAACTGACACTATCATTAAGCTTGTCATTAGTTAAAAGTGACAAAGCCAAGACACTAAGTTCCCAACTTGGACAAGAACGGATCATGCCATTTTCAGTCCTGTGGACTGAGCAAATCATTAGCAGCATTGAAGCCTCCAGAAAGTTGACTTAAAGAAAAAATTATTGCAGTTTTTATGCTAGATCATTCCACTGAAAGAAAAGGAAGTAAATGTTAGAAGATTAATCATCCCAGCAGTAGGACAGTAGTGTCAAGATGGCAAATTACAGTATACAGTACAAGAGCAGAGGTCTCTAGAAATTCATATGTACAATTATCAAAGCAAATGTAAAATTATATACATGTCCTCCTAAGGACATTGTAGCTGACATGAGTGTTTTACGCATACAACACAAAGAATAACAGTTGCAACCTTTAGCTCTTTAATCAATGAACCAGGGGAAGACTATTTTTATGGAACTACTAGGACATATGAATGGATATATTTGAGCCATCTACCTCTTTACTGTAGAGGGCACTAGTACATGCATACCTATTAAGTAATTACAACATTTCAGACATAAAACTTAATGGAAACATTCACATATGAGTACAAGTCGTATATTTGCAGATAGCATTTAGATTTTACACAAAGCTGAGGCAATGAAGATGCAGCCGCAATCTTTACTGGAAGCACATTACCTGTTTAAGAGACACTTTCCGAAATGATTGTTTTAATTTTGAAAGCTCTTCACAGTGCAAAGATCCACAAATTCTGTCAAGCTTTTCAAAAGCAGCAACTTAAAGTTACAGCACACTGTGCAAAAAGCTCTTTTAAAACCCGGGTCATATTATTTCAGTATCTACATACAACATTAGTGTACTAAACTTAGTTTCTTTTACTGAAAGCTGTGATTTTCTTTTAAACTTTGTCAGAGTGATTAGTTCTGCAGGAACTCATTTTGCATTCTGCACAGTGGTTTTCAACTTTTAGTCTTTGAACTATTTTCTCCAAAGTATACCTAAAATTTCTGCAAATAACTAGGAAAAGTAACTCAATTATGAATTAGCTTAAATTTGCTACATAAAGGTCTTCATAGGCATTGGAGATTTTTAGGGGTCTGGAAGAAACAAGCAGGTTGAAAACTAATGTACTAATGTACTACTGAAGTAGTACATTCTTGATACTAAATAATAGTATCCAGTGTTCACAGAGAGAGTGGTGTGATGGCTGTGTGGCTGCCTACCCCTTTTACTGTAGTATAACAAAGTATGTTTAGAAATACACCTTTTCCAAAGTCACAAAAAGCATCATGCTAGTTAATGGCACAGCAGTTCAGATGATACTCTCATACATATCCCTTACCTTGTTTACGGGATTATTTTGTGGGATTCATCCTGATTCCCTAAGGAGACAGGTTGTTTCCATTCGTCTTGTTTATTTATCTATTGGTTCTCCCCTAATAACTTTTAACCCCATTGGCCAATTTCTGCCAAATTTGAAAGAGATATAAACATCTCAAGGATAATTGCATCCCTGCAAGATTTTTGAAGATTGAAGTCTGGGGAGACGAAAGACATAAATGAGTGTTCCTCTTGAGGGTAACTCAGGCATTATAACATCTTTCTATTTGGCAGCAGCTCACTTGGTTATCAGCATGTGTATGCTGGCTCACCAGTCAGTCAGCACATATGTGACTCTACAGTAACTGGCCTCTTGGTGGGTAAGCCTGATTTACAGGACCTGGTCAGGGAGAGCTCAAATTATTGGAATATGAAGTTGGGAGGATGAAGGAGAGAGAGAAATACCTTTAGGAAATCGGTCACCTACTGCTCATGGAAGGAATTGTTTATTGCTTTCAGGGTTGGCAAAAATTATGTAACTGTAGAAATGCAATATGTAATTACTAGTTCAGGTTGCATTAGCAAGCTTTTGTTATTATATTTCATAATTTGGATACTTACCTTTATACAGTAAGTACTGTACATGAGAATATGTGAAGTAGACTAAACCATAGCAATGTATGTTGTGATATCATTTATCACTTTCATCTTCCGTGTAATTTAATATATTTTTGTGGAAGTTTGTAATTCAGAGTGGTAACAGGTATCTGGACACTGGTGCATCAATTTTTATGGGAAGCCACGGATTGTTTTCATCCAGTTTAAAACAATAATGATTGCTAAAAATTGATTAACACAATAGGAAGCCCTTTCTTTCAGGTTGGAGAAGTCCAGTGAAAGTTGCTGATCTACCTGACCAAAACCATATCTTTGCATTTTGTATGGATCCCAATCTCAAGGCAAGTGTCTGGTGCTCTTCTTGTAATGACAGAAAAAATATTTAAATAAATTTGTTTCTAGTCTGCTTTCCATTCAACATACTTTGGCAGTGATTACAGTAGTGTAGTGACTTTTTCATTTCTTCATCTAATTATATTGAAATAAGCACTATATTTCAGGTAGCTGTATGTTAGCATGACCAGATTTTAATGGTGGCTATTGCTCCAATAATCTTCTTTTTTTGTACTGTTACGCTGGTTAAGGCATTTAGACCGTAATGTGAGACTGATACAACCAATGTCAGTTATGTGTAGCTGGAGACAGAGTTAGAGAAAAAATACCAGAACGTACAAAAGATACCCAAACCTCATACTTGGTATAAATACTCATATATTTAATACTTAGGCACTGCCTTATTTGGTGCAAGTCACAAACAAATAAGTAAATAAAAAACCATCAATGATTCCATAGCGCAAGTCTAATTAAGTCTTTTCCTATACTGAAAATGTAATGGCATCCTTCTTCCTTCTACACTGATGAGACTATTCATAGTCCTTAAAGTGTTGCACATGCTTAAATAGTTCTTTAAGTTGGACCCCTTTTGTAGCAATGAACATCGTATGAATAAATCGGGCATATGTTAGGGACTGCAAAGTGCATTTGCTATGCCATTTTATAAATAATAGACAAATGGAAAGCTACATTCTTAAGGAGTAGAGAGGCAGTGACATTTTAATTTTTAAATTTGTATTCACTATATTACATTTTCCTTCCTGAGTAAAACTCCTCAGAAACAGATCCATTCTTGATCTCCAGTGCTGGCTGGTGAAGTATGTGAAATTGCATGTTTCACATTCTGATGCAAAAGAAGGTAGTAAACTAGAAAAATGCAGATACATACGGTTCACCCTTTAAACAAGCAATCATAGTATCATATAGGTAGATAGCTTTGCTTTCTGACATGTATTTGATTTCTCTTAGGAATCAAGTGATCATTCTGCAAGGTGGAGAGAAGAAAAAGCAAGAGACTTATTTCTGCAAGTCAAATACTGAAAGTGAGACACTATTTCTTTTAAAAACAGTTTTTGCTTGTGCTTTACTTTATTTTTTAATCTTTTTGCTACTATGTACCTTTAGGTAGCAGGGCATATAAGACTACAAACAATTTTTCTATCACTCAGAACTTCTGGTGTTTTAACAGCATTCAGCATAGGATTCATCACATGAACTTTAGTTATCTAAAAGCTTGTGTCCAGTCTGTGCCTTTCATCTCTGCTTCCCCTATAGGCAGTGAAGAGAAGCTGGAGTTTCCAAAAGGGCATTCTGTACATCTGTCTTCAACGGCTGTCACAGGCATGATATGACTGGTGTCTAATCTCTATTTGTGTCTCATCTCACTTAGCTGATTATTCAAATTTAGACGAAATAAATCCCATCATCACTGTAAGCTCATTGGAAGATAAACTACCTCTTTCAGTTAGTGAGTGAGACAGTTTTAAAGAAGATAAGCCTGTGAAACTGTACTGTAACTATGTGTTCTCCAAGAAGCAAAGAATTCCAGGCTTTTCATTTCCCTTTAAACTAGAAATACACACCTTTGTTATTTTCTACATCCTTCTTTGTCACACAATTCCTTATTATCTAGCTACTGATTTCATTCACTAATGGTTATATGGGAAGTTTTTTCTCTTCTTTTTTATTGTTGATCTAGAGCTTATGAAGAAGTTCCCTGGGATAATATGTTAGCTTCCAAAGTCCAGCCTCCAGAATCGACAGTGGAAGTGTTGGCTGATCCTGTTCCCAGAGTTTTGCAAAAAGGAGATACAATCCTGAACCTGAAATAAGGCAAGACAGTGAATGATTTATTGTCGACTGGTTTTAGGTTTTGTTAATGAAATGTAGCCTAAATTTTGTGTAGGTCATACACGTAAACCCACAGCGATGTTTTCAAATAAAAACAGTACCAAGTGAACATTTAAGGTCATCAGCACACTGCAGTAATTGCCTCAAATGATTTCATAGTTTTTCCCTCCCCCTCCTCTGTAAATTGGTACAGAAGAAGATACGCATGCACAGTACCAAAGGAGAGGACAAGAATATTGATGAAAAATTGGTTGATAGGAATGATGCTGTACCATAACAAATCTCATGTTAAGTTAGCTTACTTGTGATTATTAACTGTAATAATTAGTATTTTTACTAAACTAAAATTCAGTCCTGCAATTGGTTCTGATCGCTGCATGAAAATCTATTAAGCCAAATTAATTAGATAATGTTGCCTTACAAGAACCATCTAATTATGATTTTAGGTTGTTGGAGCCTTCTGGGACAGATTTCAAACAAGGTCTTTTACCTCTCCACAGAGACCTGTTGATTTGTAAGTTTCATTTTTTTGTGAATATCGGGGTCCTCTAAACACTTCCTTTATGAAGTCTGTGTACAGTTAATTATTTCAGAAGACTAAATTCAGCAGCATTCTATGACTAGAGAAGTTAAGATATACAATATCTATATGAAAAGTATACTCTAGCATGCTTCTCCTGTGAGAGAGTTAAATATAAAAAGCAGAACAGAAGAAATCTGTAAAGTCAATGATTGTCATGACTTCATACATCTGATGTTTTCATTAAGACATGACATTTATGAAAACATCATGGTAACCATACACATGTACAAACTCAAGGTTTTATCTGCTGTCTATAGAATCCAAAACAATCACCTGCGCATTGGTGTCTTTTCTTCACTCTGTATTTCGCCTGTTCTGTCCTATCTCAGAGTGGGGCATTTCAGATGAGCGCAGTAAAGGGTGACAGGAGGCTCAGAAGGCCTCAGATAGGAGCCAAGTAGAGATGCGGAAGGAAAGGTTGGTCAAAGCAAGATAGGAGAACTAGAGCTTGCCTCCTTTCCAGACTACGAGCCAGCAGGTTTGCTTGGGCAAACTCAAGGGATAGGTGTGCTGCTGGGCACAGTCAGGCATACAATGGGAGAGACGGGTACCTCTGCAGGGTGGAAGGGAGATAGAAAACGCTAGCATTATGGTTTCTTGAATGTTGCTCTTTCAAAGGAATATAGACGTGGACAGTGAGAGCAGCTTGCAGGGACAGACCAAGAGAGAAATTCAGACCTGATGTTAAATTTTCCTGTGTTCTCAAGAATTGAATGAGAGAAGTGTTACAAGTAGAGAAGCAGTTCATTTTTAAAGAAAACTTGCTTGTACCATCCTAGGAAATTGACTGAAGTCCCAGTATCTGAGGATAAAGATTAAAAGACAGGATTCTGCCTGCTGAACTGGGTCATTTAGCATATATGCCAACCTAATCATTTACCACGGTCTTTTACCAAATTCAAATGAGCATTGCATCATTCCAAGAGCAAAACTTTGACTTGTCACCACCTCTCTTTTGGGACCTCATAAATATTCTATCAGGTTATTCTGTCTGGTGAAAAAAAGGTGATTAATCTATTTTGTCTTTAACAGTGTAAGCCGAAGCTCTCGAACCTGTCGTAGCCCTTTGTATATGTAAGTACAATGTCCCTGGGGTTTTTTTACTTCTACGTTTTTGATTAAGCCCAAGCAATCTATCTCTCATTTTTTGAAGCAAGAGTTGTAGATGGACTATGTTATCTAATCTTAAGATATTTTCTGGTGCCAAGGGAGAGCATGTGTTGAGTCTCCTCTGCTTGCTGGTGACTCCAGCGTTTTACCTGTAAACTAGAAATCAGGATCCTGTCATGTCCTCTTTGGAAGAATATCCCAGTCTGATCATGGGCATAGCCAAAAGGAGAAGAGATGACACATTTCTATCTTATTTCCATTCTTCCCAAGCCTCCTCTCTGTACATAGGTACTAGAGCTGTCATTTGTTATGTGCTGCAAGTTCAGCAGATGATTGTTTTCATCTTGGGACATGCCAAGCACACAGGGCAGTTAATGTCCATGTTTTTTCTTGTGGACCATTTTAATAAATAACTAGAATTTTGGAACATGCAGTATATGGTTCAGCTGCCTCCACCAGCTGTCTTATGAATAATGTACGTATCTTTGATTTCCTTTCTATCCAGACAGTGGCTGTGTTGGTGCAGTAAATTTTGAAGACATTGACAATGCCAATGTAGACTTAATCCCACTTAACTATGTGCAAACTTCAAAGCCTTGCTACACAAACACTGCACAGTATGATTCTCTTTTTAGCATGATTTTGATACTGCCTCTTGAGTTCTTTTTACTTGGGAAAGGGGAAAAAACAGTTAAAGATCTGGTCTTGGGCCATAAGAATGAAAAAAATTGGGGGGAGCACTCCTTATTCTTTTTAATAACTTGAATGAGGTCTATTAACACAGAAAGAGCAGTGGGCTTTCAGACTGAAGCTTGAACATGAAGAGTCCTTTTTAATAACTGAGTCAGTAGTAAATGGCCTACAGTGGTAACTGCATACAGTGGTCGGTGTAGGTCTGTATAAATCTAAGGGACCATTCAGCCTAGATATACAAAATTAGTCAAGGAAGCTGATACAAAAATAAGCAGAGAGATGTCTACTGAGATGATGGTATAACAGATTTTATCCATCAACTTGCGTTATGGTAAGCTTAAATGCAACCTGTTTTGACTAAGTATGAATTTGTCATAGAACATTAAGGCCTGATTCTTTATTGTATCTCATTAGTGTTATAGTTCCAGGGAAATTATGCTCCTAACACCTTGCATCATGCTTTTCAACCAGAAATGTTGATTAGGTTTTTTGCCATCCAGGAGTTGCTCTGTGACCCAAGTGACATCTAGTACAGAATGGTCATAATGGACTGACAACAATTGACTGTCAGACCAAAAACTAGCGTTCTAATCCTGGGAAGTAAAAGCTGCCTGTGGTAACACCAGTGTGATGGTATAATCTGTCTTGGTATAATGAACTCTTCACAATTGGCAGGCTCTGACCTAGGCTGGTATGGAAATCAGAGTATACTCTCCCTCCTGTTGTTAACCTTGCTAGACTAATTGCAGAACCAAGTTTTAAGAACTTAGCAGGCACCTTTCAATTTTTTTTCAATTGAGAAAGGTTGCACGTGAAGCTAGTCTGAGTACATCTCCTAGATCATACCCCAAAACACCTGACTTAAGGTTTCTAATGATGCTGGTACTACCTAACTCAGGCATTCCTGTAAATGCCCAGCAGCAGGAAATAGATTTGTGTTACATTCAAGGCTCAAGTGGGGAGGACATGGAAGAGAAGGTTCTGAGCTTAGCATGCACCAGGAATTACTGCTGATGCCATTCTGAATAGAGTCCTTACTTCCAAAAAAACTATGTTTATTTTCAAACTATGCCATACTTTCATACTTCAGATAGCTCCTGTTCTTTAGTATTAATGAACAGGTCTGTTGAGTAGAAGTGCATGTGCCATTGTTTGAATGGGCAGTATGACTTGAATACTGCCTGTCGTGGTTTAACCCCAGCCAGCAACTAAGCACCATGCAGCTGCTTTGTCCCCGCCCCCCCCCCCCCAGTGAGATGGGGGAGAAAATCAGGAAAAGAAGTAAAACTCGTGGGTTGAGATAAGAACGGTTTAATAGAACAGAAAAGAAGAAACTAATAATGATGATAACACTAATAAAATGACAACAGTAGTAATAAAAGGATTAGAATGTACAAATGATGCGCAGTGCAATTGCTCACCACCCACCGACTGACACCCAGCTAGTCCCCGAGCGGCAATTCCCCGCCCCCCCTCCCCTGTTTATATACTAGATGTGACGTCACATGGTATGGAATACCCCGTTGGCCCATTTGGGTCAGCTGTCCTGGCTGTGTCCTGTGCCAACTTCTTGTGCCCCTCCAGCTTTCTCACTGGCTGGGCATGAGAAGATGAAAAATCCTTGACTTTAGACTAAACATTACTTAGCAACGACTGAAAACATCAGTGTTATCAACGTTCTTCTCATACTGGACTCAAAACATAGCACCGTACCAGCTACTAGGAAGACAGTTAACTCTATCCCAGCTGAAACCAGGACACTGCCATGTTAAAAATATGTGATTTTTAACTTTAGTCACTAGATGGCCGTTGAGTTTGCAAAAGCTTCCTGAATGCCATTAGGAACACCTTACTTTTAGCTAGATCACGAACTTTGAAATTCAAAGGTTTTCACTTTAAGCCTTTCCTAAAGCTGTCTTTAGTAGTTTGAGCTGGTATTAAGCATTTATTGCAAACTTTTGAGCAAGTAAAATGGTAAAACTAACAACTTAATGGTAAGAACTAAAAATCATAAAAGAGGAAAGAGACTGTTCTGTTTACTTAATCAGGTTTTGTCTTTGCATAGGCCTTTCCTTTCTGTCCTTTCAGTGGTCTTGCAAAGTCCACATCTCTGGGGAAACTACAGAAGAAATACTTCACTGGAGGAAGCAGAGGGAGAGAAGCTGTAAAAATATTGCCCTCTGTTCTGAAGAAAAGGCACAATGCTGGGCCTTACCACATATAGCAGAGTATGTGCTAAACATTCCTAGTTGATGGGAGCTGCCTTGGAAGTAGCTGGAATTTCTGAGCTCCACCTTAGGTCTGTTCATTTCTGTTTCTTACATCAGTTTCAGGGAGAATGCATATCCTTTTGCAATGCATCACATGCTGTCACACACGTGTGGGGAACAGCACATCATTCTTCACACAGCCTTACTTATTACAGCAGTAGGTTCACAGGCAAAGTAAGGTGCTAAGCATTGTAAGATGGTCAAATTTGACCCGTATGACTACAACCAAACCTATTAATACCAAGCTTTTATGTACATAATGCACCATTCTGATTGTTTTATCTCGCCTCCTGCACAAGTCATCTGATTTCTCACAGCCTTCATCTAACTTTTAACTTCTGCTTGAATTAGAACATAAAATAGTATAAAATTATTATTGAGAAATGTGCTTTAAAAATACAGGACACATAGCATGCAACATAATGCTGAACAGAGATTTCTGAGTTTGTAGGGAAGTTAGCAGAGCTATTAACCCTTAGTTCTGTCTTGTCATACTGCTTTTGCTGTAGAGCTTTGAAGAATAGAAGCTGATGTGTACACTGTGCTGCAAACTGACAGACATCTTGTCTGGTACTATTTGCAGCGTATGGTATCATGGTGTATTTATAAGTTTGAGCAACAGGTTCTGTATTACCTTCTCCAGTATTCTCTATGTAATTTTCCTGTTCTTTAGTGAGTGAGGCTATGGGTTTCATTGATTTCTGGCAACAAGGAGACCAAGATCTCTGAAACCTAAAAGATTCTGACATCTCAAATCTGTGAAAAACTCAATTCCACCTGAAAAATTCTATTAAATTTTTCATATTTATTCTCTGTCTATGATTGTCAGGCATCAAGATTGCTATGATTTTAAGTGGAAGAAAGAAGGAAGTCAGAAGAAGACATAAAAGTGATCGCTATAATTTTTTTTTTCCACTTTGTGTGTTTGCCAGTAGTTCTGGAAAGATGTGTAAAGGTATTAAGGCTGCTAGACTCCCACCAAAATCCTTGAGAAGTTAGATGTATGCTTTGGATTTAGAAGCCTAAATATGCTTTGGAAGTCTGTAAAATGTAAAAATCTCTTTGTAGATAGTCACTTTCACTCTTTCATGGACTAGCAGTTGCGCTTCCTGCCTCTAGCACTTGGGCGGCAGCATCAGTGCTCAGGCGTTACTCCAGAGTGAGACACTGCTCTTCCCCAGACCATGCAAGAAAGTGGTTGCCATTCAAATTATTAGCAAAGCTGAAACTAGCTAAGAGTCATCTGTCATGTAATTTTGCAGAGACAAACAGGAAGAGTGGTGAACCTGGGCATATCTTGTATGTTACCCTTGTGCCCACCCTCTCTTCCTTTTGGCAGAACAGGAAACCATCTTCTGTTTTTCTTCTTTTTTCTTAAGGAATTAGAAAAAAGATAAAAGTCATGATTTATGCTGCAGTTGAGCCTAAAAGCCCCTAGTATAAGATCAGTGCTGTGAAAAGCTGCTGTGCATATACCCAGCACTCTAGATAATACCCTGAAGTCCTTAGCATGCAATTTGGAAGTTGTACAGATGGGAATCCAGGTGCAGTGTGATTAAGCAGTTTGCCAAATCCCATTGGGAATCTGTAGCACAGTTAGGAATGAAACTGCATGTATCCTGAGCCCTAGCCTGTGCCTTTTTTTGTGCCAAACTCTGAGCTTTAAGCCATTGAAATGATGCTTTGCTGAAAATTGGTTTTAAAAAATAGTAATTAGCACAAAATTATGGCCATAGTTCTTAAAAGTTAGGCTGGGACACAAGTGAAGACTTAGGAATCTAAGTCACTTTTTATCCAGTTTTTCTCTGTGGTTCAGACATGGAATATCTGTGGGAGCCTTCACCACATGTAAAAAGCCACGTCATAAGTGTTGTGATTCATCTAGAAGTGCTAAATTTATGAATCTGAACTTATTAAGCAAAACTATGTTTG
Organism: Haliaeetus leucocephalus; assembly: GCF_000737465.1. NCBI lineage: Eukaryota > Metazoa > Chordata > Aves > Accipitriformes > Accipitridae > Haliaeetus > Haliaeetus leucocephalus. Next base: position 3,238,348 of record NW_010972439.1, on the reverse strand, counting down.
TGATCTGGTGGCAGTCTAGGATAATCAGTGGGCATTTCCCTAAGGGAGCTGTGGAAGTGCTTTTCTCAGGTCAGACTTTTCATCTTCACACTTGACCAAAGATCCTGGTAATTCAGTTCCTCTCATTCTCTCCCAGGCTGTCATTAAAGCCTGTCTTGGGGGAAAGGGATCAGTTACATCATCTCTTGAGGTCTGTTCCAGCCCCGGAATGTAGCATCATTCTTAATATCCTTGGTTTGTGTATGCACTCCTGAATTTGCTTTAGGATGAACTCGTTCCTCTCTTTCATCCTCGGTTATGTTGCAAAGTATGCCTAACAGCTGGAATCTTCTATCATTTCTTTGCCAAGGGCAACATAGAAATCTTTTTTAAAAAAAAGAGCCAGTCAAAAAATTAGGAAGTTGTTGTGAAAGAGCACTCTGAAAATCTCTAATGCAGCTCTTTTTCACCAACAGATCTCCAAAAATCTTTTATAAAACCTATCATGATCTTGTTTTACAGCTCAGTGCTCTTGTTGAGTGGACTACATTGTCAGAGCACAGGACTTGTAGGCTTGAATCTCATCTTTTTATGCCACAAACCAACGAGGTTCCAAATTGAATGCTTTGGTTCTTTTTTGTATTTTCATTGTATGTTGCTTGTGTAGTTTTGTTAGGTATGCTGGACAACAATTGTCCAGTGACTCAAGTGGCTTTTTTTGTATTTTTAAATTTACTGAGTTTTTTGTGCATATTTTCACTTTCTTGTGTTTTTTTTTCCCTACTTTCTCCACTCATCTGCCTACTTTAAACTCTCTTCTTGTATTTGCTTCCTTTTCTTTCAAACCCAGGAAGTGTAAATTCCATTGGAATCAGTGAGTTAAAGGTATCTGCTGAACAAGATTTCATGAACAGGGATAGAATTGAGTTCATATATTTTGCAGAACTGAGACCTCTGCGATATGTTTTAGAAGACTTTGAAGTCTGAATTGATTATGTCTGTTTTCCTTGGTTATTTTTTCTTTGTTTCTTACTGTTTTGATTATGAATTATTTGCTTAGAATATTTATTTATTTGTGGAAGATGAATTCTGCATTTGGTTTTATATGTCACATAGCTAACCATATACTAGGTAGGGAAGCAACTGAGAGCTAAAGAGTATATTTTGTGCAGCCAGCCAGGCTTTCAAAAATAGCTCAGCAACCACACATGAAAACCAGTATTCTGAAAGAGCTCACATTCTGGGTGCACGTTGATTGCTGAGCTCCTGTGAAAATCTGGCCACAAACACCACAATGAAACTTTTAGGTACTGAGCACTTTTAAAAATCTGATCCCCTGTGTGTAACTGCTGCTTCAACCCAAATGTGTATCAAGGAAGAGGACGACGGTCTGAATTCTGAAGAAACACTGTATTTTCAGCTCTCTTGGGCAAGTTACACAGAGGAGGAAACTTCGCCACACAGCTACAGTGACTTCCAGGAAGGCTCAGACTGCTAAATTCTCTGGACACTTTTGAGAGGCTCCGTGTTATTAATAAGTGAAAATAAGTAATGACCCAATTCATTCTTTCTTGTTATTAACAACTACTTTGAAAAAATCTTTTTCTTATTCAGAAGTGCGTTTTGAACCTAGTAATTTTGAAAACCATAGAGAAACTGGTTTTATTGCATCATATGGATTCCCAACAAAATCATCTGCTGTTCTCTTTTTCTTAAACATCTTTATAGGTATGTAATTTTGTATAATTCTTTTCACCCCTAGTCACCAGCTTTTTCCTTTGTTGACCTCTTCCCCAATCAGCTGCTGAAACAAGGTTATGCTCTATGTGGTATTTTAGTTCTGCAGGTGTTTCAAGGGTCAATGGAAAAAAAGCCTCACACGCTGGTGATGGGGATTTCCTTTGTAGCATTCATGGGCAGGGCTCTGGTAAATGCTCAGTCTGACAGACACAAATAACTCTCCTCCTTGGCATTGTTAGAACTCCCTTACACCCTCAGTGAGTTAGCAGTACTTAGTGTAGTAACGGTGTAGCACACTTAGTGCTTTCCAGCGTACATAGCAACAGTTCATATCAATCAGGTATCTGATTATCTGACTTGTGCTTTCCTCTTTTGTGTGTCTTTTGTATTATAGCACAGCAACTTCCTGATTTTCACTGTGGTACTTACTGGAACCTACCTCTTGAAATTTGACAAAAGCAGTTAGGACAGAGATTATGTTTTCTTATTCCACATTAAAAGCCTCTGCCTCCAGAATTAAGTAAAAATCTGGCAGTCATTAACATTTTAAAACTTGCTACTCATAATTCATCGGCTCTGCTAATACTCGGTAGAGGGCAGTGCTTACACAATACATATGCATTCTAACAAAGTGTTACTTAGAAGCACTTTTGAAGCATCAACTAATTCATTGCCATAACAGTGGTGAAGTAGATTATAGTATTAGTTTTTGAAAGATGAAGACTGAGGAGGCTGAAGTGACTTGTCCAAGGCCACAGAGGTTGTCTGTGTCAGAGAGAAGACAAAATCTGACCAAAATCCATTTCTGGAAGCAGTTGATTGAAATGGGAACTTAAGACATACAGTTTCTAGGAAGACAAAGTCCAGAGTGTTTCAAGTCGTGCAGTTCTTGCACAAAACTGTTCTCTGAAACTACTCTTTATTCTTGGTTTCTCAAGCACATTGGGCAAAATGCTACTATCACATCAGTATATCTGTGGTGACTTCAGTCATATTTCTTCAGTGTAGTCAGCTTCCAACTGACTGTGTGTATGCATCCCTTATCATTTCAAGTTACCACAGAAACCTCATAGGCCACAATTAGCTGGGGACAGGACCCTCTGCTGCCTTGCACCTTGCATACTCATTTTTATGGGCTGCCTAAGAGCTTTCCCACAATGCGTCTTTTCTTCAGAAACTGACAGCTTGTCTACCATGTATGCCTTTTTGAATGATCTTCCAGTTTGAGTCATTTGGGGGATTGAGGGTGGGGGATGCTGAAATATCCTACTTTGACATTTTCCAAATGAGATTTTATTGCTGGCTTGAAATGCTTCCTTGTTTCTGAAAAGTAATACCCTGTACTAAAAAGAGGGGTTGAAAAAGTTGAAAGCAGAATAAAACTGTTTGAAATTGTAGAAACAAAATGTTCCAGTTCAACATGACTAAAAATATTTCTGGGGAATTACCACTTTGATGGTTTTATCCTTTTAGAAACCCCAAGTCCATTTGTAAATACCCATTCCCTATCCTGCTTTGATCGCTGAGGGAGGAGGGTATGAAATGCAACCCAGAATGCTCTGTTCAAAAATCCTGTTGGTCCCATTCTTCACTCTGCATGGAGCACCTTGTTTTGACTTCACAAGTTCTCTCAGGTATATTCTTTCCCAACACAAGAGACTGTATGCTCTGAGTTTCCTGACATAGGATTGCGTCTGAGGCATTTTTACCACAGATTATTCTGCTTGGCAAATAGGATCATGGAGTAAAAGAAGGGCCACAAACATGTGACATGTCAGTCTTCCTGGAAGGGAATTTGAGGTGGAAGCCAGCTGCAAGTCTTTACGTACTGTGAGTGAGACCTGAGAGGCCTGTTTTATAATTGCAGTAACCAGATGAGCTAGTTAATGACTTAATCTGGTGATTTAGTTCTATGAGATTTATACAGCAGTGTTTCTAAGAAAGAGTAAGATGTTAGGAACTCTTTGCTCATAAGTGCAAGGTAAGAATCTACCAGATAGCTTTCACTAGATAGAATTCTTGTACAAAGAACTTGGATACCTCAGTCGCTTAAGCTGAAGTGCTAGATCCAAGGTTTTCAAGAACTACAAATTGTTTGGGGGAAATCTTGATTTTGCTCCCATACATGGGAAACCTGGGCATCCAATGCCCTGGAGACACCCTAGACCATCATTTGTAGACACCATCACAGATCTCCTGCGGGTCCTGTGCTATAGGGGGTTATCTCAGATACCTTAAGGCATCTCAGATAGCTCTAAATGTCAGTATGGGTGGCCATCTAAATAAAGTCCACACTGTTTTTCCTGAACGCTACCAGGAAATAAAAATCTTCAAAGACATCCCAAGGTGGACATACAAAATAGAGGCACACCAAAGCAGAGGCACTCAGAATCACTACATTCCACTTAAAAAATCTTAGAGCTTGCACAGATTCAACTGTCAACACTGTATGTTTCTTACTATTGGGACTAAGAGCTGCTAGCATGATAACAAGTGTATGAACAAGAGAGATGTCATGGTTACAGAAAGAAAACTTGATGACGACAGCATAACCACAGAGGAGTTTTGTATGTTGCCCAGTGGTAGCCTGGCACTTAGCTGTTTTCTTTAGCAGCAACAATCTGGTTTAGCAGCTCATCAGAGAAAACACAGAAGAGCTAGACAGCATGATCCAAAAACAAAAAACCAAAGGGGTATTTTTTTAACCTCAGTTTCTTCTGCTTTATCTCATACATAACCGCAGCACATTTTTTGCATCTTCTTTGCAGGTTCCCAGGAGAGCAGCTGCTTTACTGTAGTGTAAGCTTTCTTACTATCCTGGTACTTTTAGCTTCTCTCTGCCCATCTCTCTTCTCTTTCAGAGCTACATCCTTCACACGTGTTATGAATATACCAGCTTCTGTCAATCCTTTCTAACAAACAGTCAGAACAAGGCTTCATGTTGGGTCATCTCTCAGGCTTGATTTTTGGCTCACCTTTCACAACTTATGATGCTTTTCTATTTTCTTCTAGTTTTGCAAGATTTAAAGGTCAGATGATTTTATCAGTCGGATGCCTCACAGTGCATAATGTATTCTAATACCTCCACAATTGTATAGTTATTATGTAAGTTAACTCCAAATAGGCTTATAAAATGTTGCAGGTTAATATGGGGCTTCTTGTGATATCCTTCTCTTTGTGACGCTCACACAATTTCAAGGAAGTTAACGGAATTTCTTTATTACATGTGAGAGATGTATCTTGGTATGTAGCATGTCACCAGGGTAATAAAACTCTGTTCGCAGTCTGACTGATTCTTTCAAAGTGATACCACATTTTCAGGTTTTCATGAATACATGTGCTTATACTCACACACACCCAAAGTCCGTTGTGTCCCTCAGTGGGATCTCTGCACATGCAGGTGAAATTTTCTACAGAGTTATCTAATCTGCACATAACCTAACAATTGTCTAGTTTGACATGAAAAAGCAAATTTGTCTGCAAGCCATTTTGCCCAATTATGAAAATATGTTCTACTGCTGTACTAGATTTTCAGGCCTACTTGTTACCCCTGCATGGCCACTGTCAAAACAGAGAGCAGATTTTTTACTTGCTCAGCCAACTACTTGGCCATTCCCTATAGGTAACAGCTTCTGAAGTGCTGCAAAACTGCTGTACTGATGCTATAAAGCCATCTTCTCTGTGGGGTCATGTACTGGAGCATGGCCCAGGGAGTATAGCAGTGTATGAATGTATGGGTTAGTGCAAGGCTACTCCAAAATAAGACAAAGGACTAGATGGTCTTTCTGCTAAATATGGGTACAAAGACTACAACATATACCACCAATGCTCCTGTGGCACGTATAGTTCACCCACAGTCCTTTGTTATAACTGTGGTAGGTAGATACAGCATTTTGTCATTACCTCTGCTATTCTGGTGACAAATATCAGAGCCAAGTTTCCTAGTACACAAGTCAAAGAATTTTCTGATAAACCACATCTTGCACATATGTCCAGTTTTGCATCCTGTGCTGAACTTAGTTGCGGAGAAGTAGCTGATCAGCTGTACTGAAACTAATAGCTCTATGCACTTTATAATTAAAGGAACTGTTTATTTTTACCCAGAGTACAGGGGAACCAAAAAATACCTCAGAGATTATTTTAAAGGAGGCACTGTTATCATTTATGTGGTCTGAAGACCTGCAAAACACTAATGGAGGCAAGGTTTACAATCCCAAATATTTAGTTGATTCAGTGGGTGGAACAGCTTGTCATGAGCTCTTACCTCCATGTGTATGGGCTGTCTGGATATATGTATAATTCAGCAGTGTCCTATTTTGAGTTGTCAATATAGAACAGTACTGATAATACTCTGAATAACTTTGTGCTGAAAAAAAGCTGTCATATTGGGGGTTTAGATTGTTTTATTTTTAATCTTCATGGATTATCTCTCTGAATTCATATTAGTACCTCCTTTTTTTTTTTCTTTAATTTTGTTCATCTCTGCTTCATCTTGCAGCAATTGCTCTCAAAATTTTCTGTTGTGCTATGTCAGATAAGTAGAATTATTTCCTCCATCTCTTTAAGGAACTTTCTTTTTGAATTTCACATTAAAACTTAGCATCAGAATTAACAAAAGGCTTTTATTTTCCAAGATGTGGCACATACTGTCTCAATCCACTAGTGTACTCGAGCTAGAATTTAAGTTGATGTGTCTAAGTAGTGTTAATAATATTACATATACATGTAAATACATTCTTAATAAATTCTAGGGGAAATTTAGAAAACTTTAGAATCATTTGGGAAATCATTTATGGTTTAAGCCATGAGAAATCACACCTGTTGGCCGAAAGCCTGCTACCTAAATTCCATATTTGAAGCTGGAACCTAAATATGAGCTAAATCTGTGTCACATTTTTAAAGACTATTTCGTTGCTTTTTGTGTTCTATGCGAACCCTGTGACCCCATTTTTTCTTTGAGATTGAATGTTGCTTGTAATCGTGAATATCATACAGATATTCAACCTAAGAAACTGGAGGGGGGGGAAAAAGGAAAAGTCATTAAAGAACTCACTTTTGCCATGTCTAACCAAAGATTTTGGGTCGGATCTTCAGCTAGATCATCATAAAGTTGTTTTGCTGATCGTAAAGAAGCTGTGCCAGTTCATACATTCTAAGGACTACTCATTATATTATGAAGAATTTTTACCCTATCCATCTTTAATAAACACTAGCTATTTTAGAACTGATCTGTAAGTCATATTTCAAGCCTATAGTCATTTAATTTACCTTTCTCTACCCCCATCCCCCCTTTAACTTTTTCCTTTAGCACTCCAAATATCCCTGGACACACTGGCAAGGTTCATTGGTCAGCAACTCACCCGGCAAATTCTAATCTTCCATCAACAACCCCATCAATAATTGCACAAATGCATGGGTAGGTATGAGGTATATTTCTCAGCTTGTTCAGAAAGATTACAGGGAGAATCCTAATTGCATTTATTTAGTTGAAGAACAATTAAATGTTAAGCATGACATTCCATTGGCTTAAAAAATACAGAGCAGTTGGGGTTGGATCCCACCACATTATTGTCATGCTAATCTGAAATCCTTTTGAGGTTTTAGAATTTTTCTGGAACATCGTAAGGTACATATTGGGAAGGTACCTTAACACTGAGGTAAATCATGATTTTTAAATGTGGATTATTTCTACACTGAGGAATTTTTTCTTTAGCTATAGTCACTAAGTCATGGTTTAAGTGACTTTTTTTTTTGATTGATTGATCTGTGTGTGTTTTAAAAGAGGCTCACGAATGTCAAAGTTAAGAATTCCCAAAGAAAACTGTGTGGTGTTGTGTTTCCAAATTGGTGTTGGCAGACTTATGAAATGGGTATTTGCTATACAAAAATAGTTGTTAAAAATGGGTGGGTTTACTCAGAAGGCAGTGAGAGGCAAATTCATGCCATGCCCCCACTCCAATGCAGCCCAGGACCCTGTGTCTATGAAATCCTCATAACCCTACATCGCTATTGTCGCTACCTCATGAAGTGAATTAGTAATCTTTATTCTCTCTTGCTCTTCCATACAAGGCTTGTTAAAACTATGGGCCAGTGTAAGTATTCAGATGTCTACCTCTTGTAGGTTTCAAACGAGCCAGACACTTCAGAGCAGCTGAGAACCCCTTTTCCTTTTGTTAGCACAAAGAGCTTCTCACATTGGCAAAGGACCAACCTAGCCTTTCTCCCAGTAGCTTCAGAACAGCTTAATAACTCCCCCCCCCTTTATGATTTTGTGCTTTAGATTCTGATTTGTTGTTATCTATTTGTTGATCATCTAGGACATGGTGACACTATCCCAAGTTTCCACATTTTCCTGAGAAATTTATCTTCCACTAACCGTTTAATTGGCTTTAGGATTCTGTTCACAACACATCACACTTCTTTTTCAGCACTGCCAGTGAAAAGTACCTGGAAAAGACTTGAGGAGCTTTAGGGAGCTGCCTGGCTTTTAAAGAATTCACCTTGTCAAGTGTTTCATCATTGTGCCAAATGCACTGACTTCCATTTCTGCTGCCCTCCATCCATTCACCTCTGCTCTTTTTCTCTTGTGGTTATACTTAGAAAATAGGCAGTCACCTGTAGTCACGGTTTGCTGTTGACAGGGTTTGAAAAGGGGCAACAGAGTCCTGAGTCTCTACAGGCTAATAAAGCTGAACACAGAGCAGCCTGATGCAAGACTAACTTGCTTGTAAATGTCACAGACAAATAAAAAGGCAAATGCATCTTAGCAAAGATCGTTGACAGACTTCAGACAGATACCAGATTTCAAGAGCAAAAAGACAGGCGCCACTGTGATCCAAGAAAGGAAAACACATCTGTTACTTCCTTTTACTTTGTACAGGTGTTACTGTGGGTGTAGTTCATAGTGGATAAATTTTCTTAGCTTTTAATGGATAGCAAGAACAGGGTTCTCGTTCTGTGCTAATGGATACTTTCCAGAACCAGGACAGAATCCCCTGACTTTTTTGAAGAAAGGTGTGTAGGAAACAGCAAACATAACCATACCCAGACATTGCAGACGAGGTTTTACCACCCTTTTTCTGAGCTGAGTGGTACATTGCCCTGAGGGTGGTACCCCTGGTTGCAAAATTGTACCAGTCCTACTTTACTTTCTCTAGGCCTGCTTGTGGAGTAAGGTAGTGTTCACTGACTTAAGATGGAGGATCGCAGCCCTCTGTGAAAGTGCTATGTAAAACTACTAGGGATGCTGGGAATCTCCCCCCCAGCATTAGTTAGCAATGCCCATAAAAAAGAGAGGTTTAACATTTGATTCCTTCCCTTTGTAAAATAAATGATAACAAGTCCTGCTGATTTCAGTGGTCGCAGGTCAAGCTAGACTGTAGTGGAGAGGTGAAGAGAAGAGAGGTTATTCCTGAAATCTGGGGTCAGACTACCCCAATTCACCTCCATGTGCTTTTCATGTAGGATGTGATCTCATTCTTACTGTTTTTAAAATGGTGACCCCTTTTTTTCTCTCTTTGATCATTCTCAAGCCATTACTGTAATAATTTCTCAGAAAATAGCAAGTGATTGCGTGTGGTGGATGTTTTTATAGCTGCTTTATTTGACATTTCTACAATATACGGTCAGTCTCCTGAAGACAATTATGGGTATCAGAGGGAGTCTCTTGTCTACTGCTAACATGGTCTAATAAATGTTCTTGTCAAAAGTATCAACAATAACAGATAGACAGGCAGCATGCAACTACTTCTGCACTGTATTTCTATTGCATGGAGCTTCCACAGTATGTGGGGCAAAATCCTTTATACGTGTTTTAAGCATTCTGAACTCAACAGGATTGTATGGGATATAGAATGGAAAAAATACAGTTTCTTCATCTTCGGATATGAATAGTATTTTAGTATGTCAAGCTTTATGGATGTATTTTTATTGTATTTTTATCTCCAGGTAATCCCAAGGTGAAGTCAGAAAATTAGGTTTCAAAGTCCTTTAGTGCAATTAAATTCTGGCAGCATTGTTTAGCTTTTGCATAGGAAGGGATGTTTTATGTGTTCTTTTGTTTTGTGTTTAAATGAACTGTCCTTTTCTACCCAGTAAACACGAATCCATTGGCACCATGAGTTGTATGGAAATTTATTGGCCTCACCATAGTTAAATTAAGATAGTGCTAGATTTAGTTAGATTTTCGAGAGAAGGGTTGCACCCTTTCAGCAAGTTGCTTTGGAGATTTCAAAAGCAATCTTTAGGTCAAAAGAAAATATTTTGTGTTTGGAGAGTGAGTGAACATAAGACTCTGTGGTCAGTTCAGTGTCAGCTCTGCTTTTGATTAGGTGTTTTGCAGCAGAGGGGCTACACTAACTTACGTGGTAGGTATAAGATTATTTATAGTGCCTCTTCTTGTAAAAGATTAGAAAAGTATCAGAAGTCTAGCATAAATTGTTCCCTCGCAGACAGTCCCCAGCATACATATTTTCTAATGCCCATCCCAGTATTCTGTACCATGAGGACTGGGCACCTAAAGCAGGCACACCATGGTGCCATCAAAGTGTTTTTTCTAGGTTTGAAAGCCAAACTTCCAGCATCACCTCAAGGCACCACAGGGCCTTATGTGCTTGAATGCATTCAGCATGTTCATGGCAGTTCTCCACAGACAGTGTGCAGGTTAGTTGTGAAGCAACCGTGTGTGTCCAAGAAAGGCTGGAAAGAGGCAAGCAGCAGAACATACCTCTCTTACAGCTGCTGGAGGGATCTGTCTCTCAGCACGTTGCATATATCCAGAAAGTAAGATTTAAAATAGGACTATATATAAGACTGTATATTGAACAGAAACTTAAATTCCACTCAAACTAGCAGATGAAAGCTGAGCATGCTTTAAACCAGCAGTGGGCTGAGAACATTGACTGCAAAGACTGATGTCATTGCTTCAGTAAGTTCAGATTGGTTGCTTTATGTGTAAAAACATTTTACACATGGCATAATTAAAGCACAATAATCTAAGGAGATGGGAGCTGTATTTAAAATGGGGCAGGTTCTCAGCTGGATAACTCGGCATAGTTTTCTCTGACTTTACAGATTGGTTAAGAGACAGAATCTCTACATCTAATGAGTGAAAGCTGTGTGTTAGAAATCCTTTAGATGAATCAAAATTGTAAAAAAAAATATAAGGATGATTTACACTTCACTATACTGCTAGACCAAGCTGAGGAAATTTATAAAAAAATAAACAGTGGGGAGGAAAGGTATTTTTTAAAGTCAGTTTCTAGTTACTTTCAGTTTCTCTGAAAACTTGATCAAAGAGCAACGTGCTCTTGGGCTTAAAGAGCAAACGGAAGGGAAATGCTTGTATCCAGACTATAAAGAAGTCCCTCATTTCACTTAAAATAGATGAATTAAAATGACAAAAAGCATGTTTTCAAACTGTTTTTCCCATTAAGAAGTTATTTGATTTTAACAAATCTATATTTTGATCCTAAAATTCTGAGATAGTATTCCTTGAAACCTCAAGGAGGGAAAAATTTCATGTATTGAAACAGAAGAACTTTTACAAAAGTAATAATTAAAAAATAGGTACGTGACACGTTTAATATAAGGCCTATTCCTGTTTCTGCTGGCTGCAGTAGCATTGCTCTCAGTAGTAGAGACAGAAGGGGATTCTTGCCATCATGTCAATCCTATAAACAGCACCACTTGATTTTATCTGAACCCTTCTGGATGCATGTGATTCACGGTATGGTGAACTGGTTATTGCTATTTTAAAATTTTCTGACTGCTCCACACTATCCTAAAGAGAAATACTCCCCCCCCACCGAATATCCTTTCACTTGATACTGCAGCATATGATATAAGGTATTTGATGTATATGAAAGAGGGTTGCTATTAAAGAATCTCAGTTTTACCTCCAGTTGGAAACCAGTGAACAAATACTTTAGTTCATGGGACAATTCTGCTTTCCATCTGTTAAACGCCTTTGCTGAATCATAGATGTTGTTAATCTATATGTGATGTTCATAAAGCAGTCAAATTTCACGTCACTAAAATTCATTTTTGGATCTGTTCCTTTGAGTTATGGCATCGACACCTAGATGAACAGGAACAGAGTTGGCTTCCGGTGTGTAGTAAAAAAACTGAAAAACAATGCTGCCGTGAGAGAAATGGTTTCCTGGGTAGAATGTAGTTGGTTTTCCTTCTACAATCTTCTAAAGGCTTCGGAAAGTATAGTCTTCTAAAGCAGACCGTTTACACCACGTAAAAGTCACTACATTTGCAGCTTGTTTCACAGAATTTCTCTTTATAAACTGCAGGCTTTGGAAGTTAAATGATTTGAAGTCATTTTGTGTAAAGCAGTTGTTAGCATAGTGACCATGCTTTTAATATGATCACATCAATGTACACAGTAAATAAACATGTCTTAAACTATTCTATTTCTTTCTAAATATCTCTAAATAATATCTATATTTTTTTGTATGCATAGCTACTAAACCCCTTCAAATACATTTTTGCATTATGTTGAATGGATTGATCATAAAGAAACATTTTGACATGGAAAAATAGGCTACAATAGAACAATTATCATAACTCTAGCTAAAGTTCATATCTTTTTAGACTAGATTCTTTTCCCTCTTGCTCCTTTCAGAAATAGGCATTTTAAAAAATTGGTTTCCTTTGGTTTGTTTGTTATTTTATTCCTAATGCTTCTCATCTGCCATCTAGTAAAGGTCATAGAAATATTAATGTACTTCCAAAGCAAGAAGACCAAAAAGCTTTGCTTTCAACATAGCTTAGAGTATGGGGATGCAAATTGCAAAAAATCAGTGGCCTGTATCTTCTCACAGAATTATTTAGTAATGAATATACCAAGTGAAAGAGAAATGTCTGTTGGGTAAACACATAAACAACTTCATGGTAGGAAAATAATATGATATAAGAGGCTGTGGTGATCCTAGCCTGAAATCTTGAAAATGACTGGAGAAAATAAGGTACTTATAGAGGAGACAGAAACCAAAAGCATATAATAACTGGAAACTTTGTTTAGTTTTGCTGTAGATGGAAGCATTTTTTATTTGATAAAGTACAATTAAAAACAGAAAAACATTGTGATCAAGTAGAGAATTTGTGTTGCTTTCAGAAATTGAGAGAGAAAGTATGATTTACTTGGAGAAGTTTGGCAGAGCAAAGGACAAAACAAAGTTTTAAGTGGGGTATTCCCCTCCACTGGTGGCTTCGGGTATCAGCATCTCTCAGCCACTGCTGTCTTTTCTGTCCCCCCAGCAATGTGAGACTCGAGAGGCTTGGCTTACACTTTAGAACAGGACTCTGTTTTCCCCAGTGTGCGGGAATACAAAGCAGCCCTGCAAAGTGTGTGTCAAGCCATCCCAGAGGAGATTGCTCCCAAAATACTGACCTGTCTTGTGCTGAGGCAGGACAGCTGCTTATTGTCTCATCCATGGCCTGTTTGTACTTAGAAAATGTGATTGCTGGCTTTCTAGTAAGGAGCGAGGATACCCCTTCCTTTGCAAATACTGTTGCGTGACATTTAATGATGGTAAGTAAAGACTGCGCCTCATATATTCTCTGAAAAATGGCAGCTCTGAGACCGGCCTGAGGAAATGTGTCTCAGTAAAGGCTGAGGAGGAAAATAGCTGCCCAAATCATCCCCTCATTTACTAAATTTGATTTTCATTGGAAGTTTCTTAGAGAAATAGGAATCAGCCCTAAGTGTAGTTGCTTATGGGACCAGACAAAGCCATTGCTGCTGCTGTGTGCTCATTACTTAGTCTAGTAATGAGCATATGTAGTAAGTTTATGACATATATATATATATACATGCAGGCCCTAAAAGTCAAAGGCCCTTAGGCACCCACGTTCCACTGACTGGGGGTCTCGTTTGCCTGCATGTGCAACTTTGGAGCATCACTAACTCAGCAGCTGGGTAACATTAGAACACTCTAAGTGGTACTCCTCTTACTGTGCCTTATACTGCAAGCCTCAAACAGTGTCCTATCTCTGCTGCCATTAAAAAGATTAATAATCAGGTTCCATCTTTAGATAAAAGGCATTGTATGGCTCCTTGTTGTCACTCTGCATGAAACAAATCTGTATGTGTAAATTATGTGTACACTCATTAGTTTAGGATTTTGCTGTGAATTTCTTCAGCATTCTCACAATTGGAATACAAAATGAAATTTCCAGGACTTCCTAATAAAGATCTAAACCACACAAGTAGCAGTATGAAGGAATTCAATGGAACTATTCACATGAATAAAATTACATTTGTGCAGCTTGTCTCATCTTTGATGTGGCCCTTTGATTCAAGAAATTATCCCTATATAACAAAGTACTTACAGACAAAGCTGAGCACAAGCACGTTGCTGGCTCTCAAATTTAGAACAGCACACACCTTGCTGAATCTTGTGGTGTAAAGCTTCTTGTTTATATCAATGACCACTAAAAAACCTATAGATCACTCGCTCAACACCACTTAAACTAGTTAACTGTTTCATTGCTGATAGGAAGTGTAACAATATGCAAATATTGTATTTATTCAGCAAAGCAAGGATGTATCTATTAAATCCAGACATTTCCTTCAACAAGAACCTTTGAGTATTCAGTGAGTCCATTACTTTTAGTTAAAAAAAAAAGTTCTTAGACTTTCTTCTTAAAAACTGAACTGAGTTTCTTACAGGTCCTCTATGCTTTTTGAAGAAAGAATGTCCAACATATTCTGCACAGGGTAAAAGTAAAATTCTCAGCTGATAAAATTACTTGCAGTTTTCTTTCATGTTCAGTTCACCAGTGACTGCCAGTCAATTCAGGATAAAAAGTCTACCCAAGATTGGAAAGAAGTGCAGTCCAGTTAACCAGGCACAGACCAGAGAGATAGGGCTTTCCAATTTACCTACATCATGCTCTCAGTTCTCTTAACCTGCATCTCCTCCACACACACTCTTTTAGTATGGGGATAAGAGTGCCTTGCTTTGTAAAGAAGTAAGAAAATCGAGGAAAAGGGATAGACAAAACCTAAGTGCTCTTACTATTACTCTGTATTGAAACAAAAATGTGAGCTAATTTCTTCTCCTCCAGGCTCCACATTGCTCTTGCTATTTCTCCATTTGTCTAATTCCATCCCTAACCTGAAGGGCTGTTAGTGTGAAATCTCACAGAACTTCCTAGGCTCATTTCCATATTTTTTGGCTGACAGCCTTGTGTGGGACAATTAAATAATTTGGGTAAGCAGTCACCCCAATCAAAATATTTTCCAGTTAATTAGCAGATCAGATATCAGTGAAAAAAGCATATAATTGTATTAGCCACAATCAGTTTGACACAGTAAATATGCTAGTATGTACACATCTCAAATAATGACACAGTCAGCAGGGTGTAAATCAAACTAATTTACACTTAAAATAATTAGAGAATAAAGGAGAAATGACTGGAATGACTGAAGATTTCGTAGAAGGCAAGCCACATCACAAATGTCAGTGATTAAAAAGAGAAGTCTTAATGACAGCCTTGATAAAGCTGCCTAAATGCAAGGTAACTTGAACTATGTACCTTATCGGTAAACTGGACAAGCTCCAAGCAAAAACAAAAAAAATTTAGAAAATGCAAAAGCATCCACTGACTTCAGTGCTATGTAAATCAGGCTGCAGCTTTCTAATGGCTAAAGGTTAGGTGCATGGAGGCCAATATATGCCTAAAGCAGAAGTTGGGTGGGATTTAATTACTCAAATCAAAAGCTGAGATTAATTCTCTTCCCCACAATATACATCAAACTGCACAATTACCAGTGCATCCTGAAGTTGACCCTTTGGCCTGAAAGTTCCCTAGACACTGAGGCTGTGTCCACACTGGTGAATTAAAACACATCAGGGGCCACTTGATGGCACTTGGGTCAAGGAACGGCCAATATCCATACTGTTAACTCAGCAAGACTCCAAAACAAGGACGCCATTGGTTAGAAGAATTGGTAACTCCTGCCAATTTCCGAATTTATGTCTGAGATGTTTTTGGGTGGGTGGAGAAGAATGCTGTTCAGCATGAACCAAAATATGCCAGATACCATGCTAAAAATCTAATAGTATAGCTGGTCCAGTTGTACAGCCAGGAACAGTCCCCAATAGTGTTTAACTTGCTCATATAGCCATAGCTGCAGAAATTTGCTTCAGAGCTTGCACAGAGTTACCTGACACAGTGCATACATAAGCCAGATCAAGTTCCAGAAACGAACAATAACAATAAAGAAACAGTTCCCCCAAGCAACCTGTCCCCTGGGAATTAGGATATGTCCTTGGGAAGAAGAGATATGGGTAGGATTCACAACTGCAATGGGAATAAGATGGCCATAAGCCTCAGAAAAGGATCATGGAGTCACAGAAAAATGTAGTGTGGAGTGGAGCTCTGGAGGTCGTAAAGTCCCTGTTCAAAATGAGGCCAACAGTGAAGGCAAATTGTGTTGCTCAGGGCCTTGCCCAGCTGGATTCTGAAAAATCTCCAAGAATGGAGACTCCACAACCTCTCTGGGCAACATGTTCCAGAGCTTTCCAACTCTCCCTTTGAGCATCTTTTCCTCATATTGTCTTTGTTACAGTTTGTGACCATTGCCTCATGCCACTTGGCATTGTACCTCAAAGAAACATCTGGCTCTGGCTCTTCTGTCACCTTTCTTTGGTTAGTTGAAGACTGCAATTACACCCTCCCATCTGACTCCTTTTCTTCAGGCTAAAGTAACCCAGCTGCCTAGTCCTTAGATGATGTACTCCAGCTCCACGACCCTCTGTGGCCCTCCTCTGGACCCTCTCCAGTTTGTCAGTAGTAACCTCCCCTATCTCCAGGCAGGTTATGGTTTATCCGGCCTTGTTGAATCCTTTAAGCTAGGAGACTACTGAACTTCCATACCAAATAAAGGAGATGTGGGAAAGAGGGAGGAAAGAAGGGAAAGTAGCTTCCCCAGGTTGTTTTTTATTAGAAAGTCCCTTACAGACTTTTTTTTCTTTTTCTTGTAAAGGCTATACTCCTCAGTAAACAATTTTTAGACAGGCACAGAAAATATGCTAATATGTGTGTGTGTGTGTGTATATGTGTGTTTGTGTTTATATATATGGATACATATGTGCGTATCTCCCAGTGGCTGGGTTGAAGTGGCTACACACCAAGTGTTTCAGACAGCCCAGCTACAGGTTTTCACCTGCACATGCAGGTCCTCCCTCTCCTTAGGCACTCTTTCCCACATTCCCTTTGTCTAAATTAGAGATGTGTTTTCCCCTATGAGATGGGGATACCTCAAAATTTGATGCTGTGCTACCTTTAAGGCACTTAGTTACGCTCTTTTTCTGGTTTGGCCTCAAGTGACTACTCATTATAAGAGAATTTACTTACGTACTCATTTTTGCACTGCCCCGGGAGCAATATGTTAGGTTGCAACCCTAAACCCACTTCCTGAGAGGCAGTTCTGTAACATGGATGCTATTTTTCAGCCCAGGACAGGGTATCAATTGACTTGCAACAACTAACCTGCTTCCATACACCGTTTGCTGGCAGTGTGCTATGAATTTACTTTACATCAGCTACACCTCACTCAAATTTACCTTTCAAGTGAGCTAATGAAATGCAGTGCTACAGTCCAGCCATATTAAAAAACAAAACAAAAACCAAAAAACCCACCACCCCGATTCTAGAGTACTGAATAGCTTAGAAAAAGTATCTAATATGACAGAGACAGGCTCCCATCATGTTTGTAAAACTTTCCCAGTAAGGAAATCGTGTCAACTTTCAAAAGTTCCCCATCTATCCAGACATTTCAGTTAGAGCTGTGTTTTTGTGTATAATAAATTGCTTCTACTTGGCTGAAAATCATTTTTTAGCTCTTATCTCTGTGATCAGTTACCTCTGCTGTTCTTTAATGGCCTTCACCTCATTATGCAACTAGTCATTAAAAGCTTAGTATCCAGTACAATGGTAGCTTATGTAAAGTGATCTATGAGAGCTTTATATAGGCTTACCAGCCGCAGCCTTAATTTTACTCATTCGTCTTAATTTTTTGTAATCATTTTTTGTAAAAAGGGTATAATGTCAGGCATGCTTCCCTGCTACTGACAGATCCAATCTAGCAGATAATTACCATAAGGAAATTGATGCTTTAGTGTGCAGGGGAGAATTTAATTTACTCAGACATCCTACAGTACAATGCATTCCAAAAGATATGAGGATTTAAGTTTTTAAGAAATTAAATTTCACTATTTAACATGATTACTTATGTTGAACATCATTAACTAGCTTTTTTTTTAACTGTTTGATATAATTACAAGATCAGTTATTTGGTCTAAAATCCAAAGTCATCTTTAAATAAGGGTTAAGGATCCATGAAGTACAAAAAAGAAGGTTGCATTCTTTCTCTCCCCCTCTCCAACACCAGCCTTCCAGCAACAGCATTAAAAAATCTATAGAGATTAACTGAGCCAATGCATGAACTGTAGAGCTTTTTCCAATGATGTTTTAATAGATCCTTTGTTATCAGCCCATTCCACCTCAACTCCATCGGTCAGGAAAGCCTCTTTAGTCCTATTCACAAATACAAATTGCTTATAATATTTAAAAAATGATAGAACCATGAAGGAGGTGCTGAGATCCCAGTTAAGCAAGGTGATTAACTTATGTTTAATTTTGGGCATTTGATTACTTCAACAGAAATCCATGGGATTTAGAATTAGATTAATTTAATTAATCTCTCTAAAACTGTTTACTCTCCTTGAGAAAGCATTCTTTCTAACCTACAGAATATATACCTTGCAAGCAGAACACACAGAGCACAACCAGGAATGCCCAAAAGGTTGGGTCTTTTGAAAAATAAAATTTTAAAATCCTGAACAGCCTTCCTCTATGAAGTCCAGAAGCTGTGCTT
The DNA here is from genome assembly GCF_000737465.1 of Haliaeetus leucocephalus. Taxonomy (NCBI): domain Eukaryota; kingdom Metazoa; phylum Chordata; class Aves; order Accipitriformes; family Accipitridae; genus Haliaeetus; species Haliaeetus leucocephalus. The sequence goes on along the minus strand of NW_010972439.1, from coordinate 3,219,732 downwards.
TGATCACTGAACCTCCTTATTAATAACATTTCAACCAGAGAATTACAGCAATGGAATTCTGTAAGCCTGCTCTTCTTCTTTCTTCTTTGTTTGTTTGAAGTTTTGCTAAATATTTTAAGACAACTTTTCCTTCTTTCCATTTGTCATGAGGTTGTACAGTCAGAGAATAAAAAATACAAAACTGTTGAGAGTGTATGACAAGTATCTGCAAGTTGCAGGATCTAACAGTAGAATTTGAATAGCATCTGCAGCTACCTCATCCTCGTAACTGTTGGTCAAACAGAGCTAGTGCTGATTTAAAATATTCTCTTAGGACACATTTTCATTCTGGATTAAAGTGCCCTCTCCAAGGATAGGAGGCCCACATGACACTCTAGAAATGAGGCTGGCCAGAACCTTGCCTGACACCCCATTAGGAGCACAGTCAGGACGGGAAGGACTTTGCCTTAGTCTGGAACTGGAGAAAGCCCATGGGCTTCTGACCACACACGGTCTGACGAGCATTTCTAGATGCTACAAAGGACTTCTGATCAGACTGTGTTTTCTCTTAGTCTTTATTATTTAAATGAAAGACATTAAAACCAAAGAAATAATTATTTCAGTAGGGATGGATAGAATAAGGCCAACCTTTGGTGCCTCAGATAATCTACTTGAAAATAGCTTCTGTCTGTCTTTTCTTAAAACAGCTTTGTCAAAGGCACACTCTTCATATTTGCAGAAGAGAAGCTAAGAAACTGTAAATAGGAGGAGGGAATTATATGACTCAGTATTATTTCTAAAATTAAAGGTAAAACCCTGCCATTTTTAGTTACAGCCATAGATACACAATGTAAAATGGAAAGAGCATAATGTCAGCAATGACATCAGCCCTCACCTCGAAGTAGTTGTTTTTTAGAAGAACTGCACTTGTAAGAATGCCCCGAAATGCAGAAAAGGGCCAGTCAATTACAGCGGAAGTACGGAGGATATGACAATGTGCTCTTACACAGTCTGAAGGGACTGCACATCACTTGAGTCAACATCTCTCCCAGGTCACAGCTTACCTGGGGGGGCACAGCTAACAGGGCTGGCAGAAGCGAGACGGAGTGTCGGTGGCTATAGCAGACATTGCCTGCTGCAGTGCTCTGCTCAGGTTATTTCTCTTCCAAGTACGTAGATCTAGTTCCACTGGAAAATACTTTCTCCTCAATTTTTAACCATGATCAAGCTTTGCAAGCAAAATTATTCTACAGAATTTCTTAGGAAATTAAAACAAACAGAAAAGCAATAGTTTAAAAGGAATTATTTCACTTTCTGAAGCTTGCCAAAAGTCCACCAGCTTACATAAAAATCCCTTGCTCTGAGAAGAGATCCTGCCTGGTAGATACTTGTGTGAACACTGAGCTTGGCTTGTCTGTGCTTCAGAAAGGGGAGCCTTGGCAGCTCAGGAGATGAGCAACTGGGGGAGGTACATTTCTCATCTGTGCATACACACCAAGGCCTCTCTCCCACAGGTGTTTGCAGTCTTTACAAAATCCCAGTTCTAAAACTTTCAAAATAAGTAGAGCAAAAACTATGAAATACAATGGGCCCTCAATCAGTATCCCTAATTGTACTTTCTAAATCATTTTCTACCTTAGGCAGTCTAGATAGGAACCTGGCTAGTGCATGGCATTCTAACTGTGCCTTTGCTGGGCACTGCATCGCCTGCTCTCAAACATGTGATTGTCTATAGGCACCTTACAAACTTACACATACAGTTTCTGTATGGAGGACAGTGGACACTTATACATACTTACACACATTTCTACTATATGTAAGTATAAACATATATATATAAAAGTATACATAGTGTAAAAAGTATGTACTTTATACACTCTGTGTATAAAAAAAGTATACAAACACACACTTCAGCTGTTTACTAAGGCATGCACAGGTGCATGTTGCTGTCAAGTCCAACCCAGCAGCCTTCAAGCCTAGGAAATATGCTTTTTACAAATTTACAAGACTCTTTTTACAATTTTTTTTTTTTCATCTTACACCATCCCCAGAGCTGTGAAAAAGCAGTAAGATTTTTTTATTCTGTTTTGGTTTTTTTTGACACAGAGAAGTGTGTTTTCCTTTCCCCTTGTACTCAGAAGACAGTTTAACCTCACATTTCCAAAAGGTTGTACCTTCATACAGAGGCCAGGTGCGGAAATATTTAAGCTGAAGGGTGAAAATTTGAGCGAGTGGTTTAGGTGGGTGACTGAAAAGAGTGGGTTAGAGTGGAAATTGTTGCACAACATTAACAGAGACATGTAGGGGGATACTGCTCCTTTAATAGACTGGTTTATTAATGAGAATATGTAACAGGGTGTGCTGTACCCTTTCAGCATCTAACAAAACCCCTAACTTACACTGAAAGATAGAGACCATTTTTTAACTTGGTGGGTGCCCTTGCCTTCTTTCTTTCTTTCTTTCTTTCTTTCTTTCTTTCTTTTTTCCTAAAAGAGTGAGCAGTTTGATGTCACTTTTTTAGTCAGAGAAGGAAAGATGACATCCCCTACACCTGCGCAGAGCCAGGGCCGGACTCCCAGGGATTTTCCTGGGAGAGCTGAGTCTTGCCTCTCTGCCTGAGGTCTTTGGGCTCCTGGTGTTCAGAAGATGTCAGGATATCATTCACGAAACAATCCAACAAAGTAAAAACCTGTGGTCCAGGATACTCTTTGGCTAGAGCCACGTGAGGCAGAGCCGGTCACCGCACACTGCGGGTGGCTGGGGGCATGTCTGGAGGGAGCACAGTTTTGGGTGGAATATGGATTTGAAAGGCAGGTTTGGAAACTATGAGAAAGCGAGTTGCCTCTCACGCAGGGGAGAAGGGCAGACAGCTTCTCATCTTGCTTCTTTCTAAGGAGACAGCAAACACGCTGGCTCTAGGATAAGCCCCCTCCCCGGGTGGAAATGGCAGGCCTACCTCCTGCCTGCCTGCTCCATCGCAGCCATACACCTCACCCTGCGGTGGCCTGGCTCCCGGGGAGCTGTTGGGGCAAGCCACAGCCATGACAATGGCACCTCACCGCAGCCGCTGGGGCAGTACCACAGCCCAGGCCCTGCCACGCCGCCTGGGCTCTCCTGCTGCCCCGAGGGGCGGCCATTTTGCAGCGGTTACAAACCCCATGCTGGGTACCCACCCTCTCGTGGCAGTTCCTGTAAAACTATGTCAGGGCCCGAACGGGTCTCCACGGCCCCGAGCAGCCTCACCCGGGGTCTTCACCTGGCCCTGCGCCCACAGGCCGGGGCTCCATCGCAGGCACCCGGCGGGCTGCCCTGCAGCGAGCTCAGGTTCGTGGAGCTTGGCCTCCCTCCGCACCGGGCCCCGGCAGAGCTGCCCCTCAGAGAACTGTGCCCAGCTGCGTGGGGCATGGCTGCCGTCAGGCCCTGGGCGGCCTCCTCTCCCACAGCTGTGCAAAGCCAAGGGGCGTTTGGGGGGGGCAGCAGGTGGGTCCCTGCTCGCCCTCGGTCAGGCCTGCTGGCGCTGGAAAGCAGAGGGCGAGAGGCTTCATCCCAAGCAGCGCGGATCTTCAAGCTGTCCAAAGGTATGTGCTTTGTGCTGTGTTTTTTTAAAGCATGGGGCTGTGAAAACATTGCTTAGAGGTTTATATTAAGCTAGTCTTAAAAAAAAATATAAAAAATTACCCTATAACAGATTTTTCCTTAAGGCTTTCTCTGAGTTAAATTCATTTCAGTTCTGGTTTTCTTGTCATTAAGTAAATGAGTTTGTGGGTTTTGATCTTAATAATTATGGTTTATTATACCTGAGGCTGTCTAATACAATATAAGATGGGTTGGGTTTTTTTTCTTCAACTGTTTTTCCTGGAGCCTCCCGCAGAAGTCCTGCCAGGGAAGCGCAGGGCAGTGCTGCCATTTTCCAAAGAGGTGGCAGCCGCCAGGCCCCATTCTATGAATAATTATGCATGTGCTTACCTTCATCACATTAGAGGTTTCTGTTAATTGCAATAATGTTGCTCGTTCCAGTAAACAAGTACATAAGCAGGCCTAGCAAATGGCTAGATAATCCCCTTTTCTGATATTTTGACTTTGCTGGAGAGGAATTGATGAGGGAGAGGGGTGGCCTCTATGAGGCTGTAGGGTTGCCTGAGGGAAGGGAGCTTTGTCAAGTGCTGGGGAAACTCAAGATTGGGATCCATTGCTGCTTTCCTCCATGACATTATCAGCACAGCCAGGCTGACAAGCCTTCCAGTGCCATATGGTTGCTCCAGGAAAAACCCCCAGAACAGAAAATCCAGCTGTGCCCCACATTTGACATAGCCTTCATCCCTGAATCGTAATTACTTGTCTGCAAATTCCCTACTCAAGGAAGAAGCAGTAAGGGAAGATTGAGGTTTGGGGAAGAACAGGAAATGAGCACACTGATGGTGTGGGAAAGATTGCAACCAAAGTGGGGAACCTTGACAACTTTGAGAAAGAGGGAGATGCGGTTGGAAAATATAATGACTGGAGGAAGAAGTGGAGATGAGGATAAAATGGCTGGTGACAGCAGGGGAACAGTAAAGGGAAGCGGTGTGGAGGTACGCTTGAGTTAAGGGGCAGAGCACAAATATCTATTTGTCAAAGAGAAGCAAGTGCCTGGGTTTGTAAGCAGGTAGGAAAGCATAGGTGTACGGGGTTATTAGGTAATAGTTTCTTTCTACTAGGGGCAAAGCCAAAATTCCCATGGCTTTATAAATAGATGGTCTTGGGTTTGCAGAAAGAATAAGAACAGCTATGGAGAGATTTGCTACTACTAATTAATTGATAACCATTGAGTGTAAAGTTAGGTAAATACTAACCACATGAAAATCCCACACACATTACCTGGAGACAGCTCTACTGAAAAATTTAGAAGTGTCCCGTCCCCCCCAAACCAAACCAAAACAGGAAAAAAACCCCAAAACCCCAACCTCACTAAGCTGTCTGACATGTCATGAAGCTAGACAAAGGAACTGGTCTGGGGTTTGTTTTGTTTTCTGCTTTGGACATTAGCCTCAAGAGGTGGAGGAAAAGAGTATCTTACATCTAGGAAATAAAACTGGAAGAGGCTCTGCTTCAGTCCCAGTAACCACCGTACTGTTTGGTATGAACATCTATAGTAACTGGTATGCTTACTGTTCTGAACTCTGCCGGCTGTATGATCAGTGGGTTATTTGATTACCACCTTGCTATTTTTAAGTATTCTTTTTCATGAATCAAAACAAAGGCTATTAGGGACTGAGTGGTCTTTTCTTCCAGGCATGCACTGTAGTTAGGAGCTGAAAAAAGAATTGTTCAGATGATAAACTGTATGACTAATACTTGGATGTAAGGTAGACTTACATAGTTGTGGCCTAAAGCCTTACCTTTTCTTCTCCCAAAGACATGACTTTAAAATGATGATAAAAAAGCCTCCCCAAGAGATGTCTGTTCTTAGTTAGCATTCTTATGTCCAGTTAAATATTCTGATTTATTTGTCTTAGAACTTGATTTAATTCCGATGTGGCCAACCAGCAGAAAGGCTGTTGCTGACTTCAGTGGGCTTGGAACAGGCCCATTTGCTGGCAGGTAGATCAGGTACTTGAACCATGTCTGCATTGAAATCAGAGCCAAAGGTATAATATCATACTATGATGCCAATTGATAAAGAAGATTGCCCAGTTAGTTTCACACTAGAGTCACAGAATTCAGGCAGTGAAATCCCTGGAGCAGTCGGTGTGCTGCAAGCAGTGCAAGTGCATGCTGTGGTTTGATATTGAGTGGGTAAAAAAGAATCAAACTAGTGCATTGGTAGCTGGGTGCTAGAGAGCAGATAGATAACTGCTGAGGGTAGTTCTTCCGTGGAAAACTCAGTTATTTTTAAAGTAAATCCATCTCTGTAGCCAAATAAAGGAAAAGGTAAAAAAAAAAAGTACTGAAATTCTCCTTGCTTTCTCTTTCTCCTACTACTTCCCTTTTATATGGGTATTCACTTTCTTCCTCTTCTATAAGCAATTTGATATTCCAGTGATCTGTTTTTAGATGTCTTATTTTCAAATAAATTTCATGCAAGTGAAGAAATTAAAATGAATCATCATAGTCTTCAGTTTGCAGATACCTAAAAGCACACGGAAATGTTTCTTGTGTAAGCTCAAGTTGATAGTTAGAGCTTGATAAAAAAGGATCTAGTAAAAGAATGTTTGATCATTTTATATTTAGTGGCCATTAGAGGCTCCAAGTTGGGGAGACATCTTTTGACCCACAAATATTTCCCTAGTCCATTGAAAATGGAACATGGGATTAAGACAGCTTTAGATACAAATTGACCTATGGTCTGATCAATAAGGGACTTTCACCAGAGAAGCAGTTTCAAGTCCTCACAGATGAAGAAAACTTCCACATTCTGAAAAAGTCCTGTAAACATTTAGTTACAAGTAAGGTTGTTCACCTGCTGCAGAGGTGCTTGGCTTAGCTCCCTAATTCACAACTAGGTAGCATATTCTTGGGGCAGGGGGAGAGGTTGCTCCTTGTAGGAAAAATGCCTCATGCTTTTCTAGCTGGGGCTGTAGCTGCACTCCCCTCCTTGGCAGTTTTTGCATGCTCTAGACAGCTGCTGATTGTTGTGGGGTCCCGTGCTTGAGCACTTAACTTCTCTGCATGTATTGTATAGGGATTTTGAGTGCCCAAGTCAGAGCAGTAAACTCTGCTAGATTTCAAGGTGAATGTGTCAGTGCCTTTGTTCTTCAAGTCTAGCCTTTTGTCTGTATGTCCTAATTCTCCTTCTAGGGATAGAAGTACTTTCTGGTATTGGGTATTTTTTTGAGAGATCTTGATTCCTTCCTGGGGGCTTTCAAACAAAAACTGGACTACAGATGTAGGATAAATGTCCCAGATAGTGACTCATTCCAGTTAGGTACACAATGAGGAGTAGCATGCAGTTTTAAATATCAGTCATTTGTATCTAGTAATGAATATTTCTAGTTTCAAGATGACTAGCGTAAGGGCATCTGTGTTTCATTCTAGAGCAAAGAGAACCAAAGGAATATAAAAGAACAAGAAAAAAATTTGATATATTTAGCAATAACACATTTGTGTTCATTTGACTATGAAAAAATTACATGTTTATGCAAAGCACAAATGCCCAGGGCCACCCAGCTTCACAACTGACCTAAACTGCCAGGGCTTCCCATGAAGCTGTTTTGATAAGCACCTTGCCTTCACATTAGATGCAGGAATGGATCAGATGGGATCGAGCTGGTTTGCATCCCTCTGTGCCAGAGTGCCAAAGAAAGCCTGCAACTCAGCAGTTCCTTTCACATCAGAGGAATCCTAGGTTGGAGTCGAGCCAGCAAAGTAGCTCTGTTGTGCTGTCTGTCCAGTGAAGAAGGGGCCATGGCCAGAGAAGTGCTTGTATAAAGAAGATTTCTTCCTACTAGCAGAATCAGTCGAGCCCAGAGCAAGCTGTATGGACTCTGTGCACTTGGGACGTGCTGTGCGTGATCACAGCTCTAGCTCTGCTCTGCCTTGATTCAATTGAGCTCAAGTACCCAGTGCCACTGTAACCAAGTCAGCAAAACATCCAATTGACGTGGGCTGTACAGATCTGCTTGGGGTCCCAGGGGCAGCCAGAGCAAGACTGAACTGGAGTCTGTGCTGTTGTGGCACTGCTAGGCTGAAGATCTCTTGGTTAGGTCAGTCCATGCTAGAAGGCTGTATCTCCATCTGCAAATGCAAATATGCCCTGCAAGTTGTTAGAGAGGCTGACGAGCTCCCTCATCCCAACAGATCTGTCTTAATGTCAGTTGTTCCTCCCAGCTGCACTCTTAGCACGATCTGACCAAAGGCCAGAGCCTGCACTGCAAAATATCAGGTGTGCTGGAAACATACTACTGTATTGGAATGAAGTGTACTCTTTGTGTTTTCTTTTATTATCTCAATTTCAGTGTTGAAGAAATCTAAAATTTTTGTTTTATTGCTGAGATTTGGCTTTCTTCTTTGTCATTGTGTGTGTTCGTGGTAACTCAGAGGAATAGAAGCTCTTGATGATGAACTTGTCCTTCCCAGCTTTTAAATATGAGTTTCTTCAAACTGCCTCTGTTTTTAAGATCAACTTGACATAAGTTCAGAGCTCATAGTGAACACTGTAGTGTTTTCTTTCTGTATATATTAAACAGGAGAGAATTAATGAGGAAAAGCATAGCTAAAAGGCTCACTTGGACTTTTATCGGAACCCTATCTAAATTTTAATAGTAGAAATCTTTCAAAATGCTGCTACCTACTGAGATTCTGACTACTTCCTTCTTTCAAACAGCCTGATGTATTTCTAGAAAAATCTTTCCCAACGTATTTCTCACATACACTTCCTATTCTAAACCGAAAAGAACATGGCACAGATTTCTTCTCAATAAGTGTGTGCATAGGCAAGTTCCTTGGCCTCTCTTTTCAGGGAAATCTCTGCTTTTGTTTAAAAGTGCGTTCTCTGAGCAGGTAGTCATTTACATTTTCAGGGTGCCATCTGCACTTTATCTCATAATTCTAGGAAGGGATGAGGTACACTTAAATGTTTGTGTTAAACTTTCAAAACTTTAACATATAAGAATGTCAGGCTCTTCTGTCAGTGAAAATTTGAGATTTTTCCACTTACAGAAACTGATTAAACTGCATTTTATCCTAAGGGTCTGTAATCAATTTTGATTTTTTTTTCATCATGTAGGTAAGTATTAACGATAACCAGAAGTAGAACCAAACAGAGAAATAGATTTATATCTCAGCACTTGGAGTACTTGATCTGAATCTAGCAGATCCAAACCTTGTGGTCAAGCCTTTGTCATTAGTTAGACTTACATTTCATCCAGAGTTTCTTGGTGCTCTGTATTTATGATAGAAAGGTGATGAGAACCTCTGCTTCTGATACTGACCTACCTCTGCAAAGCAGCTGTTTAAAATAGTTACTCTCACAGCACATGATCTGGGGGGAAAAAACAATGAATGGAATCTTATCAGTTGAGAATTTGATTCCTTTTAAGAGTGCTTTGCTGTTGTTGAACCTATATATACATATATAAATGCAATTTCACAATGCTTCAGACAACGCATTCATTGGCTTTAATGCATTGAAAAAATGTGATTTAATTCAAAGGGTTTTTCTGTATATGAAATGAAATCATATTTCCCTCTTCTGTGTGTTTTAACATCCACCCTTTGCAGCACACAGACAGTTTTCAATATTGTGATTTTCCTATTGTTAGCTCTCTCATTCAACAAAACTACTGTATCTGAGAATGCTTACTGTAAAATAGAGGTCACTGAGCATCATCATATTCAAGAATTAGGCATGCCTACATAATGAATGTCTTTTAGTGATCTGATGATCATTGCTGTTGCAATGGAGGAAATTACTATATTCCTTACTCAAAACATTCCTACAAAGTCAAACATGACTATCAACCGTACATTTATTCGTGCAAAAGAAGCCTACAAAATGTAGGTGTTCCCCTTACATCAGCTTATATCCTGTTGACAAGTCAAATGACACTAGGCCCATTTATTAGTTTCTAGTGGTTTAACTGACAACTTTTGGTCTCATAAAATGTACTATAAATACTATCTGTAGCACAGCTTTGCTGTTCAGTGGTACACCAAGTGTTCAGATGGTTGAGAATGCCGTTTCCCAATGGGAAATGTGGCATTTGGCAATCGTTTATTCCGGTTTCCTTTGAGGATATGAAGGAAAGGTTTTACCAAAGTAATCCCTGAGTAAAAAACAAGCAACAAAATGACTAATACCAAAGCATTGGACTATGGAATGAATGCTAAAGTGCAAACTTTATTATACCTTAAAAGCAGATAGGGTGATTGCATGCTTCTACCTCTACAGGGAAATAAGTGTTTGTTCTTTCCACACACGAGGTTGGTGGGAAAATTGCATGGGATTGATTTCATGAGTTTGGAAATGAGCCCTGTTGCTGAAAATTGCTTCACAGCCCCAACTCTGAACTCACTTGGCAGTGTGGATGTAGGAACCTCTTGCTCCCAGTGAAGTCAGTCCTGCCAGTGGTTTCAATACAAAGAGGGTTTGGCTTGGAAAGGAAAAGCTGTGATACAATGAAGTCCCACCGTGGGGTGAAAAAACCTGGATTTGTTTTCATCTGGAACAGTACAGTTTGTAGAGAGGGAGGAAAAAGCAGCCTATGCACGTATTCCTCTTGGTTCCTCTAGAGCTCTGCTGCTCCTATCTTGTCAGGAAAAGCAAGGAAATTAAGGAAGACTCTAAAGTACAGGTTTAGCCAATGTAAGATTAACACATTTGCTGAACTTTAATCTCACTTTTCCAGTACCTAAATTTACCATGTTCCTCATCTGCAGCGAGTTTAGAGTTGATCTCTTTTCCTTCTTGGCCTCCTTCTTAAGGCCATGAGGGTTATGGGGCTGTGCTCTTACACCACCTTAGGCAGCAGGCAAACTGGTTGGTGACTTGCAGCTAAATTTGATGTGATGTAGGGATCACAAGTATATTAAGTTCCTACCAGCCTTTCTAGAGAATTTATGTCTGTATGGAGAAAAGAGCCTGAACTGAGAGAAAGCAGAGAGAAGTTGGCCCCTGCCTAGCCTGATGGCAGAGGGCAGGTGACCAGCCAGCGTGTGCATATCGCCGGGCTGCCGACGTGTGTCACCCAGAGGCAGCTGCTGAGCACATCGCCTCCCTCTCGGCTGAGTGTGCAAGGGATGTGGGAAGAGAGCAGGGGGAGGGCAGAGGGACAGAGAGGCACACAGGAAAGTCAAGGTAGCATATGTGGGGCTGGGGTTTGTAGGAGCGGGGCATGGGAAGAATAGGGTATTTCATTCCAGAGGAAACAATGCTTCATACTCAGATAACTCTTTTTTTTTTAAAATCAAAAATAAACATTCTGTTTCTTTTTCACAGTTTCTTTTTTACATGACCTTTCCGTGCCCACACTCATTAGCCAAGACTGTAACAACGTGGAGTTAGCAGTTTGGGTGGGCTGTACATTTTCCTCAGGAAGATTTTAACCATCACTTAGAAAAATGAATTAAAATTCTCATGTGAAGGTGCAGATGCAATGAACTGAAACAGTTAAATTCTGATCTCAGAATAAGACATGAGACCACAAAACCATTTTTTTCAGCCTCAGAATAATAGCCTCCCTGCTGAAGCAAACAGAAAATGTGTTGCCTGTGCAGATAAGAGAACCTTAGAATACCTTTGAAACTGTGATTCAGCACACTGAAGTTACTACTGTTTTACAAGAAGATGCTGACTCATTTACTAATTACATGTTGGTGGCAAAACAATCAAAAAGCGTCACTCTCTTTCTCCAGAAAAATTTAGACATTACTATCAGTAGCGATCATGAGCAAAGGATGGCCAGAAATGGCTTTTGTGAAGGCAAATGATTCTGCACTCTCCAAAGCTGACTGGACCATGGTGGGAATTACAGAATACTTTCAGTAACAAATCTGATCACTGGTAACAAGAGAGGTGCTTGTTCTTCTCTGGTTCTAGATGCTTGGTCTCTTGTAGTATGATGAGGAAGGTCTTAATTTGAAGGGGTTCAATCAAACTTTGAATGTCATCCTGAGGAACCATTAGAGGCAAAGAGAGAAGGCAGGCAGAGACAGGTTCAAAGTTATTCTTTCTGCTGTCTCATGCTTTTTAAGGCAAACTGACAGGTTAAATCAATGACCAACTTTTTTTTCCTTCTTCACAGCAGCAAAGAGATAATGTCTGTCTTTGCAGAGATCTACTGAATTCAGTAAATGTCTATAACAATGTATTTGTTAAGGTTTTTTTTATGTGAGGCTAATACTTTTCCATCAAAAATAACATGCTAACTGAGGGTTAATTTTGTTCAGATTTCCTAACAGTGGTTGCACTAAAAATCAAGGAAATGCCAGTTAAGCAGTCATTAGTATCTGGACAGTCAGTCCCAGTTGATGTAACATTCAGCATTGCACTCTGATTTTATCCAGGACAAGTGATACTGCATTTCCAGCATATGACCACCCATACTGCAAACCTCCCATTACTTCCACACATGCCCAAACTGACTCCAGCTTCAGTGATGTGAGATGTCATATGGAAACATGGGCTTACACTGTGTGAACACACAGTGTACCTGGAAGTTTTGAGCTCAGTGTTCAAATTGGAAGGCAGTTACCTGTTCATTAATTTTGAAGCCCTCCTGTGGCGTCCTTGTCTTTTACTAGAGAATTTATTAGAATGGATGCCAGAGCAGCACTGTAGAGAGATGCTGGCTACAGATTTCTGGGTTTGTAGAGTTGGTAAGGGCACTTTCTCAAAACTGACATTGTGTCCATGTGAGACATCTGCGATTCAGTTTGTGTACAAGGACGTGGCCCTAACTAACTCCAAAACTGCCTTGGAGAGAGATGAGCTTGCTTTTGTAGATAATTCTTTTGGCTGAAATGCTTCAGGAATCTGAAAGCAAAGACACAGATTAAACTAGTATTGATATAACCTTCTCAAATCTTTCAAGATGGAAAGAGAGGTGAAACTGCCCCGTGATCCTTCTCCAAGAGTTAAATATTTACATCAAACCCATTTCTCTTTCTTGTAAATTAAGCCAAGGCAGAGCAGGTATGGAAACCATGAGCAATGACCAATTTGCAAACATCGCTTTCATTCTTCCTCTAGACCAACGTATGTGCCTCACACCCAGGGAAACTGTCTCCTCAGCAGACCTGGGCAGTGGTGCTTGCTCTGCATCTCTGAGAGTAGGGCCCAAACTTGCATTTTCTGTATTCTAGCTAAGCAATTTATTTAATATGTGTAAAATGATCCTACTACTGCCATTTGTTCTTTTGTATAGGACTCACTGTACTATGAGCCAGTGACCTAGAAGTAATACAAATCCCACCATGGCTTGGCAGCAGTGAAGTGCTTAGCTGCTCAGAGGAATTGGGACTCTAGCAGTTGTATGGCGTGCCTGGAGATTGGGGATTTGCCTGGAAGAAACAAAAGTACCTGTAGGGTTAGGCAGCTGTTGAGTGGAATGGATACCAGTAGCACATACATGCTGGATTTGTGTGCCCCAGTACCTCTTGTGAATCTAGCCCAAAGCTTTCCTACATTGCCCTGCCAAAGTGACTCAAGTCTAACCAATTGAGAGATGAGAAGCAGGTCACTTTTTATGCTTTTTGGTTATGGTTCCCTGAAGGGTTAATTAGTATATAGCAATAATAGCTCCTTGGTGTATTTGCAGTACTTTTCATCAATAGAGCCCAACATTAGTTTTAGGGAAACTAAGGCAAAAAGCAGATATTTCCCAAATTCACACATCTAGTGAGGCTTAGAACTAAAGGCAGCTCTGCTTTGTGTGTTGACTTTTCTTTCTACATGCCCCCAAAGTCTGACTTTGGAACTCAGCACTTAAAATTTGCCTGTATTGCACATTCCCAAAGATTTGTACTAGCTAAAAATGAGAAATACCACAAAATACTGCAGAAAAAAAAAATTTTGATTGAAATTGGAAGGAACTTGGACAGCAAATTCATTGGAGCAGGATTTTAATCCAAAATAAAAAATGCATACTTTTCCATGAGTATGTATATGATATATAATTGTAATTGTATAATTGTATGGCATTATAGAGCCACATGATACAGTATATAATCACCTAATCCACTATAGGAAATACATAAGCAGAGGACAGTCTCCATTGGAAGTATTTCACACTCAGGTATTTGGTAATATAGACATCGTGGTGCACGCAGTCTCCTCTGCATTTGATTTCCATGGGGTGTATTAAGAGACAAGACATTGGGAATTTTAGCTCTCCTCCACGTGCTCAGGAGAGACACAAAAATATTAACCTAGTATTAAATCTGTAGCATAGTAACTTAAATTGGAGCAGGGGCTGGGGTGGGGTGTGCAAGGCTGATCTGGAGGTGCATCAGTGTCCTCTTTCCATAATTTATTTTGAGAAAACTTATTAAGCACTGATTTTTTGAATCTGACCTGTAGCTAATTCCTCAGGTGTATGGCTATAATGAAGCTTATTGCATCATGCCCTTGGTCTTCTCTTCCTATGGCAAATTTACTTTTTTTTCTTCTTTGCCCATTGTGTAGCATTTCAATATTGTCTCTTTAAGTACATGGGTCTGTTGTGGTTCTTATGATGCTTTTAATTCTGCTAGCTGCCAGGAACTGCTCTAAACATCAGCTAAAGCTTGATTTTTTTTTTTTCTCTGTGCCTTGAAAACAGTTAGTTACAGCTGTGTGGCTTCTGCACATTGTTTTTATCATATAAAGACCTAAAGGTACAGTGTATTTTCTCCTCTAGTGATCTGCTACCTGTCCTTTTCATTCTCTCTTCCTTTGAAAAGCTTCTGCTTCTGCTTTCTCCTGAAGATGCTTCCTCCCCACATCCCTGGCACATAGTTTTCCACTATGCCTTGTAGCATTCGATCCAGCGCAGGAGGCAGTAAAGCTGCTGTAGGAACAAGAGAAGCCGCTGTCAGCTTCCCAGCTGTGGAGGATCCCTGCGGAGAGGGGGATTCTCTGGGGAGAAACCACAAGCTCTCGTGCCTCACACTGTGCTGTACAAGCAGTACCAAGGGATGTAGCTGGATGGAGAACCCAGCTAAATTTTATCTTGTTGGAAGAATATCTGTTTGAAGAATAAAGCAGTGGTAATTCAGAATGTACCTCACCCTATTGAGCTGCTTTGGCTGATGCCTCGCTGTTGAGTTTTGCTTTCCCTACTGTTTCACATGGTCTCTATGTGACACTTACACAGGCAAAAATGAGGTGTTGCTCGCAAAGAGTTTCCAGAGCAAGAGTAATGGGGGAGGTTGTTTCCTGGAGATTAGTTTATAGTTGGTGTGACTCAACCCTGATAAGGTCAGTTTATAAGAGGGTAGCTGATCATGATTTCTGGATGGGTTTTTAAATTTTTTTTAAAAAAGGTCTATTTTTGTCTCAGAGTGCTATTTTATGGCTTGCATTTGTTCCTAGAGAAGCCAGAATACTATTGCAGTCAACAGCTGAACCATCAGATTTTAAAGGATGAGTCTTCATAATCTATGTGTTGCCCCATCTTTGTCACACAGCTCACTGAGGTGATACTGCCAATGTGCTTGTGTACATACTGTATCTATGCTTCAGAGAAAGTCTGCTCCTGAATGTCTCTGGTCACTGGATAGGCTTTTGCTTTCTACCTCAAGAAAAAGAGTTGTGTCCATTTCTGGTGAATATTTGGAGCATGGAGTAGGTGAGAAAGAATGGCTGGAAAAGGAAAACACAATGTATGAAAGATTCCAAATTTTGAAATCTGTTATTAAAAAGCTTTTTGGTTTGTGGTGGGATTTTTTGTTTGGTTGGCTTGGGTTTTTTTATTAGTTCATCAGGAGGAAAACAGTTTTCCCAGTAAGGTCTGTAGTTGAGTGGTACTGTGAGAATGGGCACTAGTTATATGATACGTATAGTAAATGAAGTTTAAGATATCCTCTAAAAGCAACTTCAAATTTAGAGCAATACGTAGTTTTTGTTATAACTACCTTTTCCATTTGGGGATAATAAAACATTGTATTCATAATTAAAGGACCATTCAGAGATGCATAATGGTTCAAGTTTAAGAGTTGCTTGGTAGATGAGGGTATACTCTGAAGTATTTACACTAAAACTGTTGACGCTTAGGAAGCACAACTTTTTTCTGAGGCAAGTCTGAATGTGCTCCCTAGATAGCAGGGTGCAATGCTCAGTGTTCTCTTCTCCCACCTGCTGCTCACCCAGACTATGTAAGAAAAGTTTGTGCACCTTACTATATATAGTCAAGACTTTATTCTCTCCTGCCGAGGTCAGTGGGAGGTGCTGAAACTGAGATGGGGGAGGAAATGAGCCGTGTGGGAGTGAGCTGGTGCATCCTGAAGCTGGGAGGCACTGGGAAGAGATGGGTCAGCTTTGGCCATCACATCCAGCAAACCTGTCAGTGGGAGTGAAAGGCAAGGAGGTGGTGCAAAAATAAGTGTTGCTAATACTTGTGTGGAGGTGGAGTGGGGCGTTTGCTTTAAATGAAAACCTTGATCTGTATGAATGAAGCTGCAGAGGAAAGGTGGGACTGAAAGACGCAGGTTAAAGGAAATTGTGAATATGCTTGCAGCTCCTTTTTGTGAGCTGGCAGAGCATGTGCTGGGACAATCTCCATATGGGTTGTGCAGGAATGATGTAGAAAGAGTCATATATTCCAGTAGCCATACGTGATAGGAAAGTTCCCATGTCTGAAAGCTTTGTCATGGCTGGGTTAATCTGTCACTTGTAATAGGCATTATTGTTGTAATCTACATAGTTGACCAGACAACATTCTTCAATGCTGAGAACATTCCTCCCCTCAAGTTGAAATCTGGTAATGAAGAAAGACACAAATTTCAAGTTAATGCTTTTTTTTTTTGAAGTTTTTTTTTGTTTGGGGTTTTGTTGGTTTTTTTTTTAACAAAGTAAGTTTTTTAAAATTGAAAGTTTCTACCTGCACTAATGATTGATTCTTACTTGCACTGAGATCTCCTTTCTTGAAGAGGTGAGTGCTTCACAAACAGGTGCAAAGGAGGAGTCCCTGCTCTGGGCATCTCTTAGCCTTGGAGGCTCAGAGACAAATGGTCCATCTACTTTGTGGGGAAATGAGTGATGTGTTAATATTTTTTTAAATAAGGAGTTTAAATTAAAGACATATTAAACAGTGAAATTGCAGGGGAATGCTAACACAGCTTTGAATGGGACCTGCAATTTATTCTCCCTGTAGATGATAAGTTTGGTGGCTAACCATGACCACTGAAAAAGGATTAAAGCAACTTCTACATAACTTGGCATGTGCTTTTCAAAAATAAATTCTTTTTCTCAGGTAGATGAGATTCCTTCTGTGAGGAAGGAATGTGCATCATCTTAATTTTACAATGGGAAAATACTTGTGGTCACAGAAGAAAAGCTAAGTGAGGAATTGGACACAGGCTTTCTTAGCTGAAAATCCTTTCTTTGCTGGTCTCTCAGAATTCAAAGAACATTTGTGAGTTTGTTTATGAACCAGGCTCTGCTGGGTTGGGTAGTACCCACTTCCAGCTCAAGGAATCTTTAGTAGTTTAGGATGTCAAACAGGCAAAATTTACGTATCATTCATACTTCAGAAGAATACATGTGACTAGTATATTCATTGGGTGAATTTTTCTTTCAAACCCAATGAATGAAAAAAGAGTTGTTGTATTGGACAAAACACTATGTATTGGAATTAGAAAAGAAAAAAAGGAAAAGTAGGGTGGAAAAGAGGAACTGTTTTATTAGGCTGCAACTTTTATTCTTTATTTGGCATCTCTTTCATTATCTCCTATTTCCTGATGATAGCATAATGTCCTCTCTTTTCCTGTTACCCAAGTGCTTTACAGAATGTGTTGCACGCCTATTGGCAATCATGGACAATTTGACATTCTCAGCTTATTTTCACATGATTTGACATCAGTTCTTTTTCAAAATATGCCCCCCCACCAGTAGAATACATCTTTCCCCTCCCATCGCTGCATTACATGCTGAAGAACGGTAGGTGTTGTCTGCAACAAATTTTAAGGCTACAGATCCATTTGCGCGTACTTGGACTGAGCTACCATCCTTGGCTGTTATGTTTTGGAAGTCATGGGGTGCTCTTGGTGGTCCTGGGGGCATGGGACAGCCTGCGCCTTTCCAGGCATTACGAGGAAACAACCCTGTTCCAACCTCTTCCCAGGGTGTGTTTTAAACAGCAGATTTAGACGAGCTGTAAGGTCTTCTGCAATCACTGTGGGTGTCTCAGTGTTTCATGAGCAGTCTGAACAGGTTCTTTATGTGAGGCCAAGAGACATGCTCTTATCCTAGCTCACGTCAGGCATATTTCCATATGTATATACAAAGCCTCACTGGCATCTGCTCTTAAACCTGCTGAGATGGGTTCCTCTTCACCCTGGAGACCCAGTTACCTCCTGAGCACAAGTCCACCCTGCCAGGCAGCAGGCAGCTCCCTCTGGTCAGCAGACGCCCATCTTGGAAACATCACCAGCTCTGAACTGCTCTGACTCCTCTCCCACCTGTTGCTTTGTCCTGCTGTCTGTCCTGGGGCCTCAGTGCGAGACAGAGTTACGTTGTCGCAAGATAATACACCCACTCTCCTTTTCACAGCAGCCTGTTTCTTCACTGGGAAACCGTGCCCTGCTCAGAGTGTCTGTCATCACTGCTGGCTTGGCTTGACATGGCCTTACCCCTGCATCATAGCATTTTTGTTTCAAATGTGTGGGTTGCAGCTGTGTGGATCCACACCACAGGGACTTCTTTACAACACTTCCTCATAGGTAGTGACCGGACTGAATCATCGCTTCTGAGGTCAAAGCCAGGACCACTGAAGCTATTACCTGAATCTGTCCCTTCCCTATCTTTTTTTCAGAGTGTCACCAAGCAGATGCTTAGTGTCTCATCCTCTCATCTCAACTTGTCATCTTCTTTGATGTAACAGGGAAGATACAAGTATCTTATCATTGGTAACGATCAGTGACTTCTTTTCAATAATCGGTGGGTTTTGGTCAATGCAGGTCCATAGTCAGTGTCAATATTTTCTGACTGATGAAAGTTTTCTGAGTTCAGTGATGCATTTTCTTGTGAGGTTTGACAGTTCATTGTACAGGGACTCCAATGCAGGCTGTGAAGTGGTTAGCTTTCCTTTGTCACTTCCACTCCTGCCTTATGTCCGGGCATTTTTCTTTCCGTTTTTCATTATTTGCTCCACAATGTAGATACTGGATTAGGATTGTTGCACATATGTTCTTCGCTGGTATCCATTTGCCCTGCTACCAGGGCTTCTTTTCTTGTCTGGACTGAACTAGTAGCTATTAGGGTTTATTTTACATCTTCTTAATCAGTAAAGATGAACTTGTTACCTGGAGTTTCTGTAGAGTAAGGCTTGTTTCTTGTATGACTTCATTTTAAGAGGAGTCTTTCTGGTGTCTCCTATGATGCTGAGTGGGGATCCGTGTGAATGGTAGTGTCCTCAGTTAGCTAACATAAGTATCTAGTCTACTTTGGTTTTCAGGTTAAAATAACAACCCCCAAATCCAGTATTTCTCGGATGTCTAATTCTGCCAGTGGTAATGGTAGTGCTCAGACACAGCTACCAGGATTTCCTGCTTTTCAGGCACCAATCCTGGCAGCGTTCACTACAAAACTGCTATGGTGGTTGTTTAACTAAATGCCAGTAGGCCCTGTGCTGCTGAAGACCACACTTCCTGTAAAAATGTTTTAAAGAATTACTATATGGCTATCAGATATTACTATGCAGAGCAAGAAACTGATGGACCCATAGCCAGAGAAAAATGATCTTTTATCTGTAATGTATAGAGTATCTATTAATCAGCAATGGTTCCTGAATTGCTACTAGGTGGAATTTAAATACAATTTAATATACAGTATCCTACTAAACACTCCAAATTCTCCCTCAATTAAGCTACTTTCTGGGAGGAACTGCAGTATACACTTACTTGGTTAAGTCCATACTTTTATTTTGTTTATGTAGATATTAATACATACCTTCTCACTTATGCTTCTTATTAAAGGAAGTGATTAGGTGTGAGAAACACTTGCATGGGAATGTGAAGAATGACTTACGATCTCGATGGTTTTCCAAGTAGAATTCTAGGGAAAAAAAATTATTAGATTCCATAGATTATATCATACTACAGTATCACATTACGTATCAGTTAAACTAGCAAACCCCTCTTTAAAGTGCGTAGGCTTTTTTTTATTAAACATCATCTTGGATATTAAAGTTGTAAAGAAAGAATTTTTCTGCCTTACAGTTGTAGAGTTTGTAGGATTCTTCTTGTAACCTTGCTGCATATGAAATCTGCAGTGTTTCAAGGCACGGGCCTTAGCTGAGGGAGATTAATATCGTGATAGTAAGGGTGATTGATAGAAATGACCCTCTAAGAGTACATCCAGCCCTTGCAGCCAGGGTGGCTTTCACAGGGGAATCCTCCATTGGTTCCTAAAGCAGCAAGTGGGTGTGAATTTGGGACGATCTAGTCTAAGAATAGAGTCTGAAGAACAAGAAATTCCTGTTCATCGGAGTCTTCTGTCTCATCTGGAACATCTAGTGCTTC
>NW_010972439.1:3178132-3199607 GCF_000737465.1 Haliaeetus leucocephalus | reverse complement strand
GGGGCGCGGGGATACTATGGCAATAAGGGGGTGGAAGAGGAGGGCTCTAGCTGCCTACGCTTTTCCCCATAAAAGTACACCAGCAGAGTGCAATGATAGGAACATGGGAGACCTGAATAAAAGAACCTCTCTTGTCCCTTTTGAACTGTGTAAGCATGGATCTTTGGCTAGAGCAGCTATTGTATTGAACAGTGAGCAGCTGCTGCTGATATGCAATTGAGAACTGAAGTCTATTTAGAGAAATAATTGCTTTAGTTTCCAAGATGCTCCTGGAAATAAGATCTAAATTTCTCATTATAGTCTTACCTGGCAAAATACAGTATGTTCTAAACAATAATTAAAAATCCTTAAATTAAAAATTCTTAAAGAAGGCAAGTTAGTCTTCCAGGTTTGTAATGGAGAAAAAAAGTAGGAACAAACAATCCTCTTGTAAAGGGGAGAATGCTAATTGTGTCCTGTTCTCTCACTAGAGTGAGAAATGGAACACCTGCGCTCATCCTCTCCGGAGTAGTGCTTGGGACTGTATTTTTCACTCGGACTATTTTTCCTTCGAAAGAAAAAAGAAAAAGCAGAAAAAAAGAGAGAGAATCTGGATACTTTTGGTTTTCCAGCCCATCCCACAGGATATGATGTAGAGTGCTTTATTGTGCTTTATTTAATTTATTCCAGATTAACTAGTGTGTTTGGGTAATTCTTTTTTAAGTTGTCACTTCTTAAACCGCTTTTAAGGGATAGTGCTTTTAAAACGCACCCAAAATTGCAAGTAACTTTTAAAAGTATAGGCAGCTAGCATATTTCTTGCGTTTCGCTGTTAGATGCCCTGTTCCTTTCTTATGCTGATAATCTTCATGATACTTTTTCAGAATGGCAGAACGGACAGTGCACACAGTGGAGGAACACAAGTAAGGCCCTAAATACACAAAAAATCATTAATATAAATATCATCTTAGAGTCACTTCCTAAATATTATCTAGTACTGGGAATGAGGACATTGGTTAAGAGGTTGCTAATTCTGTGAATTCATCTCCTGTATTTTATATTTAAGAATTTCTTCCCTTTTTTTTGTACTTCACAATAAAGATTTTAACACTTGCAATCTCCCTTTCAGGTGTGGCAGCAGGACTAATAATCTTCTCTATGGTAGTTCAGTTGAAAAACAAACCTTCCTTACATGGTACCCAAGTTCTGAACCAAATTTATATATGCTATCATTTGTATATCAAATAAAAATAGATGGCTTGGCATTTTAGGGTTTCACCTCCTACCTTTTTGTTTTCTTCCTCCCCCTGCCATCCGCCCCATTCCTCCTAGCCCAGATGAGTAAGAACTGAGAACTGCAGGATTAAACCATGACCAACAAATGACTTATTTCCAGAATTTTAATTTTGTTTCCACAGCTGACCTTTTAAGCCTTTATTTTTAAATGAAAATTGTACAGTGACTTCCCGACAATCCTATCTTACACCCGATGTTTTCCAGAAGTATGGATCACTCACAGGTCTTATGGTTCTCAGCTGAAATGAAGCCTTGTGAGTGATTTTTAAAAAACACTGGTTTTGCTGAGTGAGATAATAAATGTTCAGCCTTTATCTCTTAATCCACTGGCTGATGCCATGCAAAGATGTGGATATCAAGGGAGAGCGCTAGCTGGGCTTCTGCCTCACGAAATGCAATCGTTCCCTTTGCCGTTTATCACACAAGAGTAGCAAGAACCACTGTACCATCTTCCTCTGTGCGGTGAGCTTCCTCATGAGCTACCAGCTGAACTCTGGTGCTGGCAGGGGCCTTTGGGGGCTCCTGTACCATAAAGGCTAACTGTGGAGAAAGCGTTAACACCTGCTGTCTGAATTCAAACATTGCTCTGACACTCCTTCAAGTGCAAGGGGACTAGTCCTGCAACCTTGTTTCAAACAAATCACATCTTCTGAAGGCAAGAAAAATGCAGATAATCTCCATGTAGACTAGGTAAGGTAAATATATGCCTTACTAATAACACTGGAAAAATAACTTCCCACTACAACACATCCTGTTCCTGTGACACTGTTTTCGGGAAGGACAGTGACTATTCCTCTTTAGTAATACAGCATCAATATTGAGTGTCAGTGGAGCTGAAGTGTAGTTGCTTACCTGTGTTATATCACAAAGCATAATTAAGTTATTGGAAAAAGGAAGGGAAACATAGAGAATAATTGATAGCATATTTTTATGGGCCATCTCAGTTATGAAATCTGTTTTCGTGGCTTACCTCGTTTCCACCAATGCACACAGATGAGACAGATGGCTCACAGCCTGTTTTAAAAATTGCTGGGGAAGCACTTCCTTCTGTGAGTGAAATTAGTCTTCTCAATGACCGAACAAGTCCAAGTCTAGGTAGGACAAACAAGGCAGAAAATGGTTTGGAGGCCAGATCATTTTCCCACTGTAGTAGTACCAAGGTCTCCTTTGCCTGAAAGAGCTGAAAAGCAAAAATGTGCAGACAGTTATGGGGGGGGGTTGTCCTGAACAGGGAAAATTGAAGGGAAACAGGGTCTAAACTAGTGACAGGAAGGTAACCTACCAGCTCCCTGATCTCTGGTTAGGTTGAAAATCTGTTAGTTTACCAGGTGTTAAATCTGTTCTGTAATTTTTGATTATCCCCCCCTGCAATTTTTCATCTCTCAAACTGTTGGAGCATATTGCAGGCGTGCCTGCAGGGATGGTGAGCTACATCAGCTAACAGTGAGAAGGACGGGTGATCAGCATCTTGTAGGTTTTGGCCCTTCTACCAAGACTTTAATGATTGGAGGCAGAGAGCAGGTGGAAAGCACTTTCACCTCAACCTGACTCAGAGTGCTGACTGCTTTGAGTGATGCTGATGGGGGGCAGAAAGCTATAAATCCACCCTGTGCCTCACAACCCCAGTAGCAAAATTGCATCAGCTTACCTGTGAGCTAAGGAAGACTCAAGAGCAGTTAATGTATAAGCAAGCTGATCTATAATTACCCTAAGAACTAGTTTGAGAGCATTATTACTGTTATAAAATGTAATGGCAGTATTACATAAGCACAGTAACAATAGTACATCTCTGCATGGTTGCAGACTGCCTCTTTTGACAGCTGTGGTAGAAAATGGATCACTGGATGGTCATGAAATGAGTATTTTCCCTAATCAGAATGGAGAGCTTTATTACCCTTATAATTACTTGTTTAGCAGTTACTTATTAATTTTTTTTTAAGTCCATGAGTAATAAAATGGGCCTGTTTATTAAATAACATTTTAATTAGGAATCATTTTTAACATGTGCCAAGTTCTTAATGTTTTCTACTATGCAATTACTTAGATAAATGCTTGTATTTCTGATAACTCCATTGACACCATCAGCCAAACTAAGCCTTCCCTGGTAACAGCTTAAATAAAATAACAGGCTCAAGATGCCTTAGCTTCCCCCAAACAGCTAATTTTTAACATATTGCAATAGAATATTGCTTATTTTACTAAATAGCTTTTACAGACTCCTGCTAGATACTGTGTATTTACAGCTCATTTGAATTCAAATGTACTATTTTTGCTCAGCTAAATTTCTTATTGACTGCACTGGAAAGCTTGCGTTTAAACATTTTTCTATGAAATTTCACATTTTCACTAAAACACACCTCAGAGGCAATGTTGACAAATTGTTTTGCAAATGTCTACATATTATTTGTCCATGCATAAAACTTGTTTAAAACATTATGAATGTTGAGTAAATATTTTAAGTGTTGATCTTAAAGTGAAATAGTCATGATCATTTTGATGAAATGAAAATGCCTTTCTTTTGTCTCTTTCACAAATGCTGAACTTCTTTTTTTTTTTTCTTTTTGCTCCTATTTTTTGAATGAGGATTAGCATCATCAGAATGCCTGCTTGTTTACACACAAGATATTGGCACAGCTTCTTCTCTTGTCCTGAGACTGAAACTCTTGCTCATGTCAGGAAGAGAGGTGACTGTCTTTTCACTAACACGGAACACGAGTAGATCAAACGCCCTGTGCTTGTTTGTGCAAATAAAGCCCTATATGGCCGGGTAGTGTGCCTAATTTTGGTATAGCTATTGGGCTAATGAAGTATGCATTCTGGTAACAGCATGGGACCTACAGATTCCTTGCACAGTGCCAGCTGATTTTAGTAAGCCTTTGCTGACTTATGCTCGCGAACAATTTTGCTGTCTAAATACATAGTTTCCACGTGCTTATCTATTGTTTCCCTGGCTCTTCTGTACAGGTTTGGGGCTAAAACTGACCATCATAGATAGCAATATAAATTCTCTTACGAGGCTCAGTTTCAAACATGGGCTTGTATTTCAGTCCATTGTAATTTTTAGGAGTTTCAACCTTCTGTCCCAGAGCTATGTGGAACACTAGCCATTCAAAAGTCAATGCAATTTCACCAGGACAATTTAGCCAATGTGAGGCATCCCTACGTAAGGGATGCTGTGTGTTCCCTGCTTTGCCATTAAAACCTTTTCTTTGGGATTATTCTAGTATATGCTAGTTACCATTCCTCTGCAAACACTGGGTGCATAAATCCTTGTTTATAAGTTTAAAACCAGTTTTGAAGGAAGATTGAAGTGGGCTAAGGGTTCAAGGTGACTGTAAATGAGAAGCACATTCTGTTCTGAAATGGACATTTCCATTCACTCACAGGAACAAAGGAAAGACAAGAAGAAATAGTCCTTTGCTCTGGAAAATTTCTACAGTATTTGTCACCATATGACATTATCAGGGATAAGAACATAAATCTGTGAAAGATCTACGTTTATTTTTTTTTCATTTATGGATTTTGGAGGGCTGTAAAGAGAACAGTCTTAGCTCACATGTACACCTCAAATTCTATACCTCAGGCACTATGAGAACAGGACTTTAAAAAAAAAAGTTAAAAAAAAAAAAAAAGAGTCCATGATCACTTCTCCAGGTAGCAAAGAGACTTTGGAAAATGAAGCTTCCCAAAAATGTAAGAATCATGTGAGTTTGACTGAGGACTGCTCTGTAGACCCAACTGATGTCTTGTCTGCATGTCAGATAGATGAAGCAATCTGCAAAAATGGAGGCATTTTCTTTGATTTTGTGCTGCAGATCCTTATTCCTGTGGCTTGTTTCCTCTCTGCTTTTGCTTGGGTTGGGTTCTAGCCAGTTTTGGGTGGTCAGTGTCACCATCCCATATGACCTTGCTCAAGTTTTCTCTGCTTACAGTTGTATACTGTACCTGGTAGTAGAAGCTCTGGGCCCAAGAAAATTACCTTTGATTCTCACAAAAGGATAATCCTTTGACTGGCAACATTTACAAGTGAAGCCATGATTATATTGATACTTCTGTTTAGTTTCTCCCAGTTTACCTCATGCTGACGGATGGTGGAATTGAATCCACAGTTTTCATGTGGTTAGAAATGGAATTTGAGATCCATATCTGGATCCTGTGCCTTCTTTGGCCTCATGAGAAATTGTCTCCAACACAAAGATGTTGCAGTGTTGAATTAAAATGACAGTTCAGAAGTTCCCTAGAATGCTGCAAGGTAGGGCAAATATTATTGTCTCTGTGTCATGCTGCCTAATTCCCAGGAGTAAGGAAAACACCATCATCGGGGCTCTTTGGAGGCTTTCTAAGTTGACTCAGAGGTTAATCAACCGTAGTTGTAGGGGAGAGCTGGAGTGTCACTTGAATGCAAAAGCCACAGACGACTTGGGCAGTGTTGCCAAACTTCTCAGAACAGGATCCAGCCAGGTCAGTGCACGAGGAGGGAAGCACCTCGGCTTTGCTTATGTTGACTAGCTTATGATCCTTCTCTTAATCAGTCACATATATAACTCTAGCCTGCTGGGAAACACAAGCTGGTACTTGATAGTCACAGCCCTGAAATCTCCTTTGATAGTTCAGTTTTACCCTACAATGTCTGCTTTTTTCTGACAAAACACAGCAGAAGTTCCTCCTCTCCCCACACAATTTTTTATCTGATAGTCCTTGTTGCAGCTACAGGAGACCTGGGTTCAAGTTCCCCATCTAGGAAGGAGCATATATTTGCCATAAGAGAATATTGCCAGTTGATTGAACTGCTGAGGTATTGATCATTCAGGGTAATGCTGTCTCTGTCTTGCCTATTAAATCCTGACAGCTTTATACAAGTGGGGAAGAGGCTTGAAGCTAGGTCCTGTAGCTGAGTGCTGTTCATGACTCTACAGGAGTGCATGAGAGTTGCAGGGATTCAACCAGCAGGGTGCACAACTAAATCTGCGTTTGCTCAGGCAGAGGAGAGATGTCTATGTGGATGCACAATCTGAGTGCATGGTCTAACTGCTGGCTTGTGGGGTAAAAGCAGGGTGCTGACTTCACTGGGGAAACAGAAACTGAAGGGCTGCTAGATTGAGGTGGCAGATGAATCTTGGTTTGAGACTCTGAATTGTTCTACCAAGATACCTAAGCATGTAACAACAACATAAATGTCAGTTTAAGACCTTTTGTGCATCAGCTTCCTTGACAGTTGGATCTGAGGCTTGGACACTGCCTGTATCTGAGCTGCTTCTTCCTCTCTGAAAAAGTCTCCTGATGTGAAGATTGCCTTATCATGACAACCTCAACTTGACTGAGTGTTTGGAAATGTTCTTTAGACAAGATAAGTTTCCTTTTTACAAGAAAAAAAAAAAAGAAGAAAGAAAAATGAGGAACACTGGTGCACTAAAGATTAATAGAAGTTTTTCTACTTCATCAGTTTTAAAGTCTAAGAGGCTGCTACCATGTCTAGCTGTTCTGGTTTCAAGGAGAGAGGCAAACAATGCTTGTCAGACTTGACTCTGAAAAGACACTAGCTTTTTCTGAGTGGTACCCCTCAGTTTCCATTGCACTGGCTTGTCCTATTTTAAATTTGTAATGAAAGGAAAAATTCTAAAGCTAGTAATCATGCGCCTTCCTTGTATAAAAACACATCTTGTTTTTATCATCAGTAACCTGTACTACACAAGAGCTCTGACACATACATTTCAGGATAGATTAGGAATTGCCTGCTGCATTTACATAACATTAAAATCACTGTCTAGATACACAAAATAAAATGAATACCTTCCTGATTCTCTAGTATGGGCTTGCATGAAAACGATTTTACCTTGCTTTCATATTTTTTTTTTCATGAATGCAACAGCCCCTCTCTTTATTTAGTAGGTTGGAAGAGAAGGATTTGATAGCTGAGTGAGGGCACACCTATGTAATTCATTTTTCTGGCAGGCTTGGACAGCATGCTTACTGCATTTTAAAAAAATTGAGAGAAAAAATGTAGTGAAAAAGTGTATGGAGTGTGTGACAGCCTGCCCTATCTGACTCTGCATCATTCCTTGCAGCTGCCGGAAGCCAACCGCTCGTCTTTCCAAACCACAGGCTCATGTGGGTAATGATATGATTTCCTCTGTCTTGTGTTTTGTGTGTGTGCTTCAAAAAAAGCCCCCCCCCCCCCCAAAACTCTACACACCCAGTTAATCAAGACAGTACTGGCTTCTCTCATCCTACTGAAGTGATTCTTGCAGTGCTAGGACAAGCAGCTGGAGGCTTCATCTTCTGCCCCAAGCAGAGTGTTCACCATCGTTCACATTTTTCTTGATTGCTTTGGGCTTTATTCTTCATCTCACTACTAAATAGTGCCCTCACCAATTGAAAAAAAGGAAGTGGAGTTCATATAATCTGGTTTCAGACTAGTATAAAATCTTTAGTATTTCACTTTCTTGGGAAAATCATTCACACATTGCAAGAAAGAAATGCAAAATCAAGAATTTTTTGTTGTATTGATCAACACTGTTCTCTGTTGACGACCTTTAAAATGCTGCCTGTATGTCTATAAATGTTGGAAATAATAGATGTTTTACCAAGAGAAGTAAGGCTACACTAATGTTGGAAGTATCCATATACCGATTTCTTATGATTGGAAATACCATACAGTTTATTCTTCAAATAACCACCTTGTAGTCCACATGAAGATTTCCCCACTATGTTATAAATATAAATTTCAGTGGTTTTATGACTATTAAAAACAGGCTGTTGGTTTTAACTTCAAGAAACAGTAATTCTAGTTTCCCACAAGGCCATAGGTAAGAACTTTGAAACAGTGAAGAAAAGGGTAGAATCAGGAGCTGTTCTCAGTGAGGAGCAGCACGGGAGAGAGAACAAAGATTCTCGTTTGAAAAAAAAATTGCTGCATGGTGGAGGCAAGTTTCAAAGGCCCACTGAATGTTAGGGCTTACACTTTGATAGACAATGAGAGATTATAGGCCAGAAAGGACTCAACCCCCCCCAGATTCTTTCTTTTTTTAAGTGATAGAATGAATAGCAGATGAAGGTATCTTGGAAAAGATTTGATTTGGTTAAAGGGGCAGGCAGGCATAATGATCTCTGTAGCCATACTCTGAATGAACATGACTGCAGCTAGATGATTTTTGTCATGATTAGAAGAAAGAATATTGCAGTAATCAAGATACAAAAGGATGAGAACTTGGAGTTAGCTGTTATAACTGTTGGTTGTATAGCTGAGATCATTTTTAGAAATGTTCTAAAATAGTTTTCAAGTATCGGCAATAGTCTGAATGTGAAAAGCAAGGGAGAGTTCCGAGTTGAGGATGAGGTTTTTGGGTGACAGTCTGAGTAAAGAGGCAGGATGCTGATTTGGTGTACTATGATTCAAGGGAGAGGAATGACACCTGTTTTGGCACAGTTGAACTTGGGCTTAGAGAAATGTTCACAAAGACATGTTAGAAAAGTCTGACATTTCAGTTTGGACAGAAAATGACAGAAACCAGACAGGAAAGTCTGGTTGATAAGTCTGTCAATAATCAACATGGAATTGTTAGCTTAAATTGTAATTTCAAAAGCACCTTGCATCTTCTTATTTTGGAGGGGCAGGGGAGAAGAGGTCTAGGACAGAGCCCAGAAGCCTGCCCAGCAAAAATGGTTAAAGAACAAGAGGGGCTTGGAAAAAGCGTGATGAAGCTAGGAGGAGAACCAAAAACCAGCACTGGTTTTGAAGTCATCAAGAAAAAGGAGATTATGTAAAAAGATGCAGACAGAACAAGAAGGAAAAGAATGAGCAAGTTCTGGCTCTGAAAGTTGGCTGGGAAGTGATCACTAGAGATTTTGACCAGAACAGCTGAGGGTGGTGGGGAGAATATCACTATATCCTTGCCCATACTGATAACACTTCACAGGCATCTCGTTTTGGCCCCTCTGTAAGGCAGAATATTGGGTTAGATGGTGCTCTGGTCTGACCAAGTTCAGCTGTTCCTAATTTCAGTGGAGTAAAAGGTGCAGAAACTAGATTAGACACTCTAGGGTGGAAATGGAATACAGGAAATCTTATCGGTACTTGCAGACAGTACACTCAATGTGTTCAGATATGAAGGGGAAATGTAGGAGGTAGCTGGACAGGCAAGGGAAGTCAAGGATGGGAGAGACTGCTGCAGAATTGGCATGGGAGCAGGGGAGATGGATTATACAGAAAATTAGTAAAGGGCATGAGAATGGGTGTGAGGGACATTGAGGGATGATAGGGTGGATGGGGTTACTGGGGAAACTGGAAGAATTAGAGGAAAATAATTGCAAAATTCTTATGCCAGTAGGAGTGGTGAAGGAAAGTTGCAGGACGTGAAGGAGGCAAAGTGGTGCTATTGGGAGTGCAGAGGTCATACTGGGCCAATTTGTAATTGTTACACCTTTGCAAATTGTGAACAGGAATAGCACAGTGAAGTGCAATTGAAGTAATCTGTTAGTTTTCACCTTTTTTATTAATAATAATGAAATTACGCATGCAATATAAGGAATGTTATGCACTTACAATCTGCAGTGCATTGGTCAAACAGCCGTGCACAGAGGTCACCAATTGCTGCAGTGGCCTCTGAATAGGTAAAAAAAGTGCGATTCCCTCAATACTTTCCCACCCACCCTGGGGGCTGCCGGATGAGTTCCTCTTCCTATGCCCCTGCAGCAGCAGCAGCCAGCTTTCCCCCAACTCAGTCTGCACCTCCCTTGTCAGTGGGAGACTGCCTGTGTAGATTGCTTAGTCCTGCGCAGTCTCTCTCAGAGGTCAGAAATCCGGGATATAAAAGGGATTGATGAGTGCTAGAAGGTGTGTATTATACTTAACAATTCCTCTGGAAAAAATATTTTGGGGGACTATTTCCCTGATATGCCCTAAGTGATTTAGGAAGCCTGTGCCACCATACACTGGCCTTACTTTACATGATCTGAAAATTCCATCCTGGCAAAAAATGGCAACCTAATGGCAAACTAGTCTGAACAAGAGTACCTTAATTTGCCACATAGCAGTCAATCAAAACTATGTAAATTCCATGAAGATCTCAACTTACTTGGGGAATATAAATGTCAATGTACTGGCATAGATGTATCAGATGAATTTGAAAGTGTTTTCACCTGACAGTACTGGAGATTGAAAATCGAGGTTTCCCCTCAAAAGCCAAACTCAGCGGACAGCTTCTGACTTTGGTTAAGTATTACTGCAGTTGGAGAGAAAAGAGAACCCGAATTGCAGTTCCTTAGAGGGTAAAAGTAGCTTTTTTATTACTTTACTTAGTTATTCATTTACTTATAAGATATATTAAAAGGTATGTACACTCATGAATCTTTTTACTTCCCCTGCCTTAATGTAGTTAATAATCTTAAGCTACTTTACTTTTGTAAAGCAAATTTTCAAAATGTGACAATGCTTCTGATACTTCTTTCTTTTCCAAATTCTTCGTGGAAAAAAAAAGGCGCCGCCAGACTAACCATAAGGGGGATTTGGTTGGTTGGTTGGTTTTGTATATTTAAATAGTATTCTTAACTTTGTTTCCGTATGCATTTTTCCTTGAAATATTACAGTTTTGAGACTGAGATCTACTAGGCCAAATTCTCACTTATGGTACATCAGACCAGCACTTTCACAGCTGGCTAGTTTGCCTTACTGAAGTGTGGAATTTATTTATGTGATAGAGTTTAGAAGTGGTGAGTTTGGGTTTTGGGGTTTTGTTTGTTTGTTTGTTTGTTTCCTAATAATAACGTGTAGCAGCAACCACAAGAACAACAAAGTGGGAGGAAAAGCTTTTGTAGTAAAGGATTTCTGCATGTATTTGGAATAAAGAAGAAAAAAGATGAAAATTTGCAGATTGTGAAAATGCAGAGGTTCTGAAATAATGGTCAAATTCTCATCTCCTCTCTTATTCCAAAGTCAGGCTATCAGTTGCAACTGAACAATAGTTAGGGTGCAGAGCTTGAAGATATGTAATCACAAAACAGGTCCCAAGATTCCCTGGATGTTTGTACCTGTTGTTTAAACATACACACAAAGAAATACTCCAAGAAGTTAAAAATAACCCAAAAGCAGAGAGATGTATGTGGAATATTGACTGCTTCTGCTGAGTTCAGCAAGCAGCATTGTTCTCTGATTAGAAAACTGGGTCATATATGTGGATGTTTATTATATTAGCTCAGCAGATGTGAGTGATAGTATTTTCTGAACCTCATATGCAGCATTCTACGTGTTCAGTCTGACTTTTTGTTAAAACCCTGAACCCCACAACTGTTGGACGTAAGCAAGAAAAATGTTCTCATTTACTATATACCCACTTTTATCCAATTATGAGCCAAACTTTTCCTCTATGTAAGAATAAGTACTTATTGATTTAAGAAGAAACAGGCATATTGATCCAAAGGGAAAATACACTGTACATGTTGATCAATATTTACCTTGCAGGACAAAACATCCTGATATTCACTTCAAGGCATCAATATATACATATTACTGCATGTTTATGTCATTAAGTCAGGTAACTGGGCTAGATTCCCATCTAACAGCATAAACTCTCTTAATGATTATTTTTCTAGTCAAATATTAGTCTCTAAAGGGAAGAAGGAGTTAGAGAACCAGAAAAAGAATAATTGTTCACCTCCCTTGAGATAAATAATACTTTTCATTAAACTCAGCTGATGCCTATCAAGAGCCACTAGGCTGATTATATAATATAAGCAGTGAGAAGTCCTCCAAATTCCTCCTAAAAGTATTTACCTGTACCAAGGCAAACTTGGAAATCTAAGCATATGTGTCTGAAGATATTTAGGTGCCTAGCTTGTAATTAGTTCAATGTCAATGAACTTGTACAAGAAGGAGCTGTTTCCTTTCAATTTCTGAAGACAGAGCGCATCTGAATTCCCAGAATACCTTCAAAAATTCTGCGTAATCCAGGCATCACCAGCTCCTCTCTTTCAGCCTCGCCACAGGCCAGGGGTTTCTTCTTGCTGGAATTCATTGACATAGAGCTAACCATAAATTATACAAAGATAAACTAATTATAGCATAATGGGGCAGTCGTGGTACACATTTTTTTTCTCTGACATTTCTTTTCTGTCCCATAATAGCTCTAACACTGGGTTAATCATTTTTATTTAAATGTTTTCTTTATGGCTAATTTCACCCTAATATTACCGGTCTCCATCTTGAGTCTCCTGAGGCGCTGGCTATGAAGGACACACCCAGGGAAGGGGCAGGCACGGGACAAAGAAAAGCTGTGTCGGCTACACAGTTAATACGTATTCTTGACATGATCAACTCCATAGTAACAATGTATAATACATGTTGCTTCAGACCAGAATAAATAACATCGCCCTCCCTTCAAACCGCCTCTATTGTCTCCTCCTCTAAAGAATACGCCTGAAAGCCGTGCATCCTTTCTGCATGACTTTGCCCAGGTGGGGCCCTTCCTAAGCCTGCCCGTAGCTGAAATTCATGTTTAAATTCTCATCACCTTGTGTCTCTGTCACCTTTCGCCTTGTCTCTCACCCTTGTCAGAGACAAGCCTGCGCTGTCCTGTCCATGTCCATTCAAAATGCTGGAAACATAATTGCCTTAGCACATGGTTTGGGAGTTTGTATCTACTCCTGGCTCTCCATCCTCAGTTTAGCCTAAGACTTACTGTACATCTGCTGGGAAGCTCTTGTATCTCTGATGGCTCTCCCCAGCCTGCTCGCTCTCTTTTCAAATCGGCACTTTCTCTGGTTACTTGTGGGGCTGGGAAGGATGTGTCTGTACATACCATCCCAGCTACTTCATTTTCTCCCTTGAACCTGTTCGTAGCTGTTATCCCTACAAAACTTGTTAACAATGGCAATGATGTTGTGCCTCAAGCCCATACCTACCGATTTGCCTGGTAATATCTCACGGTTTCCTTGAGTTCCCTGACCTGTGTGTAGCTGTTGGTTATCCGTTGTCTGATTAAATAGTTAAATAGAAAAACAGTTCATGAACTGTTTGCACACTGCCACACATGATGGAGTCCTAGACCCTGAGTGGCATCTGCTTGTTTTCAGGTAATGCAAATAATAAAAATAATCTGAAGTACAGCTTTTTAGATGCCCAAGTTATAAAAAGCTGCTCACCTGCCAAATGGGCATGCCTGCACCTGGATGAAAAGCAGAGACATGATGTTCCCTACCTATGGGAGAGTAAGCAGCTCTACACTGGGAGTCAGACAGCCATGCTGGAATCTTGAAGCTAGCAT
The DNA here is from genome assembly GCF_000737465.1 of Haliaeetus leucocephalus. Classification (NCBI taxonomy): domain Eukaryota; kingdom Metazoa; phylum Chordata; class Aves; order Accipitriformes; family Accipitridae; genus Haliaeetus; species Haliaeetus leucocephalus. The sequence continues at coordinate 3,186,075 of NW_010972439.1, read as the reverse complement.
CAGTGTGGCTATTTGTCTTCCAGCTCATTGGGTTTACATGGCAAGGTTTTGGTAGGGAGGGGAGCTGCAGGGATGTCTTCTGTGAGCTGCCCCATGTTGGACAGAACCAGTTCCAGCCAGCTCAAATACAGACCTGCTACTGGCCAAAGCTGAGCCCATCAGTGATGCTGGTGGCACCTCTGTGATAACATATTTAAGAAAGGGTAGAAAATGCTGCACAGCAGCTGTGAGCAAATGTGAGACAAACAGCCCTGCAGACACCAAGGCCAGTGAAGAATGAGGAGGAGGTGCTCCAAGCACTGGAACAGAAATTTCCCTGCAGCCCATGGAGAAGACCATGGTCAAGCAGGTTGTCCCCCTGAGGCCCATGGAGGACCTCAGTGAAGCAGATATACACCCTGCAAACCATGGAGGACCCTATGCCACCGTAGGTGGATGTGCCTGGAAGAAGGCTGCACCTCGTGGAGAGCCCATGCTGGAGCAGGCTCCTGACAGATACTGCAGTCCATGGAGAGGAGACCATGCAGGAGCAGGTTTTCTGGCAGGAACTGTGACCCCATGGGGGACCCAAGCTGGAGTAGTCAGTTCCTGAAAGACTGCAGCCCATGGGAAGGAACCATGCTGGAGCAGTTCATGAAGGACTGTATCCCATGGGAGGGACCCCTCACTGGAGCAGGGGAACAGTGTGAGAAGGAAGGAGCAGCAGAGATGAAGTGTTATGAACTGACCACCACCCCCATTCCCCACCCTCCTGCACCACTCAAAAACTGCACAGCAAACACTGTCCAAGCCACTTGCTTGTAAACTGCAGCACTAATCTCCAGAGCTTGTTTTATTGCTCTGTTTGTTATAGAAGAAAGCTCCCCCTTGGATTCCTTAACAGAAAGTATTAACTGCTGTTAAACAAAACAGTTTTCCAACAAGTGACAGAGATCACACTGACCACAAAGGCAATCTGACCACATACCCATCATCATTAACTGTAAATAAGATAATCCAGAGGGGAGATGTACACTCTCAGCTATATTGAAATACATTGGAATAGGAAGGCACAAAGATAAGGAATATAGTTTACTTAAAATGGGTTTGTTTCTCCAGACTCAGGGTATTTGGCACATGTATGCAGCAAGTATCAGAAGTTATAATTCATCACTAACTATATACAGGGATCTTAATGGACAGCCTCCTGAGCAAGGTGGGCCTGTAGAAGATGGCAGACCTCATAGACACCGGTGTTGTTTTCTAGGGCCAAATGAGTGTACTTATTGTAAGGCTGAATTGAATTTTATTAATCGAAAAGTTCAGTGAAAGCAAATCTCTCACAGAATGAATACTAGATTCACTAGATTGTGTATATGCTTGCCACTTACTGGCATTTCAGAAACAACAGCATATAATTCACATAATGAAATAAAACAGTTGAATGTTGAACCACCATGCAATGCAAGTGTTCAGAGATCTTCACTGAATAATTATCAGCAATAAATTAACTTGGAAAAATCAGGACTTGTTACTGAAGTTTTCATGAGCAGTGAAGTTGGATCAATCCTTCAAGTATTAGCAGTATTATTAGTAGTTTACTCTTTCTGAAAATCGAGTGTAACATACTTCTGAATCTTTCTGATCCAACTTCATTAGAGCTTTATGATTTGAAAAAATGGCCAAGAGACTTTAAGAGATGGATTTAAATGAAAATGAAAAAGCAAACCTTTATGACCAATACATTGGTTTATTAACACAACTCTCCATTGCTTCCTGCTTTTTAATAGACAGCATCGAAATGACAGCAGACTTGTTTCATTTCACCTTTGCCAGAAAATCAGACACCTACTTTCAAGTTTTTTAATCTGTCCATATGAATTTTTAGGGAGAAATCATAAGAGTAGAGAGGAAGAGTATGAACTATCCATCTGCCAGTCAACTATCATTCTGAATTTCTAATGTCTTCCTTATCTTATTAAGTCAAGATTAAGGCCATACAAAAAAGGACTTTTATCTTTTTCCTATTTCCAGCTACCTTCTCAGGTAGAATTAATTTTGGCAGTAGTCTCTCAAGAGGAACACTTGTCAGCTCTTACACAACTCTATTAGTGGAGAAATGCCTGATTAACAATGTTGATCTTGGAATAGATCCAGTATCTGACTAGACTCAGGGACATCTTCCTCTCTGCCTGGGTAGATTAGGTCCTAACCACTGTGATCTTCACCCTGTAGATAGACAGCCCTAGCACCTCTGTGAGATAATATGTGTGGGGGAAAAAAAAAAGAAAAAAGAAAAATTCTTTGAACCTCAGATGCAATGGGTAGCACAAGGGAAGTATGATCATCCTTCTTAGCTCAGCCCCTTTTGTATACTTAGAAAAGTTTTACCCCTATTTTCCAAAAAGAAAATGACTTGAGAAATTTTAACTGAAGTACAGCTATAGCTATACTTTATGAATTCACAGATTTGGAAGGGATCAGTAACAGGTGAACTAACATGACAGGACATTTGTCTCTTTAAATTTGTATGTAGATTTAATGATCTCTGAAAAGCAGATTATTGCCTTTTTCTAATCACAGGCTCTTGAGATCATTTTGTCCAACCCCCCTTGCTCAAGCAGGGTCAGCCAGAGCTAGTTGCCCAGGACCACGTCCAGCTGGGTTTTGAATATCTCCAGAGATGCAGACTCCACGGACTCTCTGGTAAACCTGTTCCAGTGTTTGAACACTCTTCACAGTAAAAAAAGTACTTTCTTGTGTTCAGGTGAAATTTCCTTTGCCCATTGTCTCTTGTCCTATCAGTGAGCACCACTGCGAAGAGCCTGGCTCCCTCTTCTTCCTTCCCATCAAGTATTTAGACATTGGTAAGATCCTCTCAAGCCTTCTCTTCTCCAGGCTGAATAGTCCCAGCTCTCTCAGCCTTTCCTCATAGAATTGATGCTCCAGTCCCTTCATTGTCTTTGTTGCCCTGTGCTGGACTCAGCATATTTTCCCTCATGTCTGACCAAAACATTCCAGAAATCTTACGGGTATGTATTAGTACAAAAATGATTGCGGTCCTGTTCTCAGGCATTTTAAGTAAGAGAAATATCAATTAACTTTAAATTTGCAGCTCTGACTAAAGCATTTCTGTTCTCACTTTTAACTTTGGAAATCTAGAGTAACCACTGCACTTTGGTAGCTGTCTCCAGATGTAACTGGCAGTTGAATTTTTTGTATATTCTATGTAAAAATAGCTACAGAAAAGAAGCATAAACTAGACCTATCATTTAAAATAGCTGAAGCAGCAAAACTTTTTTCCGTAGGCCATAAGGGGTATTTCAGAACAGAGAGCCAGAATTTTGGTTTTAGTTACATTAGACTAAATCCTACATGCCATGTTTTTATATGGAGAGTAACTGCTGGGCAGTCTTCTAAGGAGGAAGTGTGGTTCCTGCAACTCTTGAGTTGTATCCTACCTGAGGCTGCTGTTGCTGACAGTAGCACCGTAGTCTTCTCTAGACAGAACTTTCTTACTGTAGAAGGAAATTGTGTCCTTCCTGCCTCCCCTGACACACGGGTATTACTGTCCTTGAGAAGACTGATTAGCCTGTAATCAAGAATGTCCCATTTTGCTAGATAGTCTAGGCAATCCATGTTGCCTGAGAAGACAGCAAATTCCTTGGAACAGCTTGTGGTAAAGTGACACCTATTAACTAGCACCTCTGTGCACTACCTAAACATAACTAGCAATAATTACAGCGTGTCTACCCTATGAAATGGAGTGGTGGTGTGACTGGTTCCTATCTCCACTGCACTTGTCCTGTAGGCAGACCCCCTTAGGCCAGTTGTTTCACCGACAAGTTCTCCAGGTTACCGGAGCTGTCTGAGCAAAAATGCCAGAGATCAGCCAGCAAAACAAGGAGATAACAGGCTGGATGTGAGTGTCCTGGGTCTGTGTTTAGCATTGGTCCAGATGTGACTATAAGCAGCAAGTTTTACAAGGGGGGCTTTTCAACCAGTGATAGGATACAGTGTGTGGGACTGATGATGTCTTTTGTACGCCCCTTCCCAAGTGTTTTGTGCATGTGTGCATGTGTACACCCGTAACCAGAGTGTTTAATTCCACTAAAATTGTAAGTACATAAAAATTTGAGATGCTCCTTGCTGAATAGTGAATGTCATTCAACTTCATGATTCCACTTCAGTCAGTCAGTCACCAGTCATACAATATGTACCTGTCCTTGATGCCAAAAAATGTCTGCAGTCATATTCAGCCTATTACATTCCTTTACTGTAAAATATTATTCTACCTTTTTTTAAAAAAACAAAACCCCTCTCTTTGCTACTATTCCTAAAATGGAAAGAAGTTAACAACGCCACTGATGAAAAACGGTTGATTTTTCTCTCCTTTCACGTACATACAGATTAAAATCTCACATATCTGATCAGCTGTCATCCACATTTCCTTGCATTATTACAACAATTATTTATCTTGTGTTTGTGGTAGTGTCCATAAGGCACTAAGAGTTTCTCTGGCCTCTAGATAAGAAGCTCACAAAGAAAGAAATGAGAGGCTGAGGTATAGAAAACAACAAGTGGGGCTTTCTACTTGTACACAGGTGATTCAAAAACAGTAGAAGTCAGTGGAAAATACACCAACTGGAGAGAGTAAGGGACTTGTAGTTGAGTTCATGGAGGTCAGTCAGTGAAGAAAAGTTATGTGGGAAAAAAGCCTAGAGGCAATTGCCTGAAATGCTTATATGTAAATGAGAAATGAGAATGATGGGAGAGATCAAGTAAAGGACAGTGGGAAGCCAATGTAAGACAAGTTAGGGGAGAGGTGAGTAATAAATATGTTGCAGCAGTGGCTGAGAAGTCAGCACAGCAATGCAAAGAGGAAAATGACATGAACAGATTGATGGGAAAGAAAGAAGAATTTGGTGGTGCTATTTTGTATTTGTATGTCAGTAGCACAGGTGGTATTTCCCATGATGTATTAGGAGAGGAAACCATGGAACTTTGAGATGCTTTTGAGGTAAAAGCATTAGAGCTTTGTAAAAGGTGACAGAGTTCTTTTCAGAAGTTAAAAAATCTGAGACTACAGTTTAATGGATCAATGATTATAAACAAAGGAAGATCTATTAAACGTTAGGCGTTATATGGAATGGGAACAGCGATCTGTATTTCCTATGCTGTATTCAAATAGCTGCCGATCAACTGTTTAGTGTGAGGTCCATGATATTTTCTTAAGCACTTCTGGCACTGCAAAGTATGAAGAGCCATCTGAGAGCAAAATAGCACTGTGGGGGGTTTCTCGGGGCGGGGGGGCTAGGTACGGTAAGGATTGTGAAACAAAGCTGGTCACACTTAGTATTATATTAGAAATCATGGTTCGGGGGAGATTTCTGGCTGTACAAACCAACATCCATTACCCTTCTGTGCCTCTGGAAATTTACCCCTCTTCAGGTGATAAATCTTCACCATCTTCATCTTCATCAGAACTTCTGTTTTCCAAACTGAATGAGAACTATTCACCCAACAAGTTCACAATCCTGCCAGCAAACCCTCTGGATGCTGTGCCCAGGCCATTTTCTGAAGAATTGGGACTACAACATAAATCTTACAGTGGAAAGGCAAGGGGAGCACCTGCCTGGTGCACTCTAGCTGTTGCAGCAAATGTGCATGCTCTGTCCTTAAAACTTTTTTGTTCATTCTCAATTTGCAGAACTTTTCTGTTGTATTTTTGTATTTAATGATCATCACCTGCCTGGTAATGGCCTGAAGCAGCATGAATGTGGCATGCTGTCCGTTTTGAGAACGCAGGCTGGTAAGACTGCTGTAGGAAAGTAATAAATGGGAAATGGTGATACTTAGCAGTAGCAACACTGTACCTCCTGCAATAGCAATTACTGTTTGTATTTAAGAACGAATCTGAAGGAAACTGTTCACCGTGCAGCCTCGTTAGATGCTTCCCACAGGAAACCCAACAGCAATGGAAAAGTTTCTTTAGTAGATTTAGTCTGAGATAAGGTTTAGCTGGCAATGAATTAGACACCTGTAAGGTTGCTTCGGTTTTTTTGCTATATATTGCTCTATCTTACATCATTTACAACCCACTTTGCCTCATCCAGAATTCCCAGTAATGTCAGTGGAAATACTGCAAGAAAAGGATTGTAGAATCTGGCTCCTCAGGCAAGTGCCTAAGTGTATATCTGCAACTACCCCTTAACGGATCTGCTTGAAGTAGCTCTAGCCTTGGTAAGCATCACTGGGACGGTGGAGGTCTCTTCAGACTACCCACTGTTGCTATCCCAGCAAGAGACTTGCTGTACATGAGAGCAGGCTGCCAGCAGTGAGCTCGGTGCTGCTGTGACTATACTGCTAGTAATTCTCAAGGGCGTCAGCCCTAAAAGGGTCTTCACAACATCTTCTAAGTCCTGAGAGCTCCTATGAGCTGTTAACAAACGTAAGCACAGTAGTTGTGGAGGATGCTTAACATCTCGCAAGATTTGACTTCAGCAGGCTCAGCTCACACACGTCCGGCAACTTGATTCTTGCCTTAAAACTCTTACCGAATGTTTAATGAGAAATCGTGTCTTGCACAGTGTGAAATCTGCCTTTAAAAATACTTGCCAAATCCGCTCCCCCCCGGTAGGCTGGAACATGCTCAGAGCCGCTGGCCTGCAGGCCCTGCAGCAGCCTGGAGCACAGGAGAGCAGCAAACAGCTCTTGAAGGCGCTGTTCCTTAGTGGAATGTCGGTCCTTTTACTTCAAAATATCCAGACGCACGTATCTGTGGAAAGTTGCTGCGTTTCCTTGAGTTAACCAGCTTCCGCTTTTCAAGAGGGTGGTTGGTGAAGCTCTCCCTGCCTGTATTTCCCAGTCTCTCTGAGGCAGAGCTCTTGGGGATTTCCTGGAGAAAGGTACTAACTGCTAAGCATATGGTGGCACCTTTTTGTGGATTTTCTTCTGGATTTTTTTTTCTTTCTTTCTTTCTTTTTAATGGCGGGGTGTGATTCTACTGATCAAATGCTCGTTTTCCTGCATGCAAACATGCTGGAAGATGAAGGGGGGTATTCTGGAATACATAAGAGGAGAATGTGGCTTTGGGTTTCAGCCCTATCAGATCCATAAAGTCTGCTTACAAGTTGTAGTAAAAGAAGGGTTCTGCATCTCTGTAAAGATGCAGTGAGAAAAATCAAAAAATTGAGAACTGTTGTACAGTATAAACTTTTAGTGAGCCATGGGCGATTTCTGTTCCAAAGAGCTTGTCTTACAAGGCCCTGATCTTTCCAATGCTTACATGCTTACTTGACTTTGCAGCTCTGAGTTGTCCCTTTAAGTCAATGAGATTACTCACATGCATAAAGTTATGCCTGAATTTTTTGTGATATGAGAGCACAGATAAAGATAGGATGTGAGAAAGGAAGTATTATTATCCTCGTCGTGCAGATGAGGAACTGAAGCGCAGCAGAAATGAGATCCTGATCCTCCACAGAGCGTATATGCGCTTAATTCTTAAGCATACGAGTAATTTCCGTCAGGTTCACCGTGCCCTCTGGACTGGAGCGTAAGGTCTGGATTTCAGCGACTGCCTCTGCCACCGATTTTCAGTAAGTTCCTCAAGTTCCGATCCGGCGGCGCTAAACGCAAAGCGCTTGAGAGGCGCGGGAGACGTTTCGCAGGGGGTGCGAGTGACCGGGCTGAGAGAGAGGAGGGTGATCTGACCCCCTTCACCTCGCCTCGGAGGCGTTACAGGTGGATGTCTGCAGCCCGCGGCGTGCGACATCCAGCCGCATCGCCGCGTCCGGGGCGCTGCCCGCCGTGCCGAGACACCTCGAAGTCCCGGCCCCGGGAGCGCCCGGCGGGGCGGCGCGGAGCCCGGCCCCTCTCCCGCGCCTCCGGCTCGGCGCAGCCCGGTGAAACACCTCGCCAGGTAACGCTCCTCCGCGGGGGCCGCCGGCCGCCCCGGGACGCGC